>NC_061510.1:283494116-283579946 GCF_022539505.1 Lolium rigidum
TCGACACCGCCACCACGCCGTCGTGCTGTCGGGATTCCAAGGAGGATCTACTACTTCCGCTGCCCGCTGGAACGGGGAGAAGGACGTCGTCTTCATCAACACCGAACGTGTGACCGAGTACGGAGGTGCTACCCGATTGTGGCACCATCAAGATCTTCTACGCGCTTTTGAAAGCGGCAAGTGATCGTCTACCGCAGAAACGAGAGCCTCCTCTTGTAGGCTTTGGAAATCTTCAAGGGTTAGTCTCGTTCATCCCCTCGTTGCTCCCATCTTCTAGATTGCATCTTGGCTTGGATTGCGTTCTCGCGGTAGGAATTTTTTTGTTTTCTATGGTACGAATCCCATCAGTTTTGTTTTAGTGCAGCAAACAAAGTAGTAAATAAAGTAAAGCAAGACAAAAACAAAGTAAAGAGATTGGAAGTGGGAGACTCCCCTTGCAGCGTGTCTTGATCTCCCCGGCAACGGCGCCAGAAAACAGTCTTGATGCGCGTGAGACACACGTCCGTTGGGAACCCCAAGAGGAAGGTGTGATGTGCACAACAGTAAGTTTTCCTCGGAAAGAAACCAAGGTTTATCGAACCAGTAGGAGCCAAGAAGCACGTTGAAGGTTGTTGGTGGCGGAGTGTAGTGCGGCGCAACACCGGGGATTCGGCGCCAACGTGGAACCTGCACAACACAATCACGAGTACTTTGCCCCAACGTAACAGTGAGGTTGTCAATCTCACCGGCTTGCTGTAAACAAAGGATTAGGTGTATAGTGTGGATGATGATGTTTGTTTGCGAAGAACAGTAAAGAACAATTGCAGTAGATTGTATTTCAGATGTAAAGAATAGGACCGGGGTCCACAGTTCACTAGTGGTGTCTCTCCCATAAGATAAACAGATGTTGGGTGAACAAATTATAGTTGGGCAATTGACAAATAAAGAAGGCATAACAATGCACATACATATATCATGATGAGTACTATGAGATTTAATCGGGGCATTACGACAAAGTACATAGACCGCTATCCGGCATGCATCTATGCCTAAAAAGTCCACTTTCGGGTTATCATCCGAACCCCTTCCGGTATTAAGTTGTAAACAACGAGACAATTGCATTAAGTATGGTGCGTAATGTAATCAACACAAATATCCTTAGACAAAGCATCGATGTTTTATCCCTAGTGGCAACATCACATCCACAACCTTAGAACTTTACATCCTTGTCCCAGATTTAATGGAGGCATGAACCCACTATCGAGCATAAATACTCCCTCTTGGAGTCACAAGTATCAACTTGGCCAGAGCCTCTACTAGCAACGGAGAGCATGCAAGAACATAAACAACATATATGATAGATTGATAATCAACTTGACATAGTATTCAATATTCATCGGATCCCAACAAACACAACATGTAGCATTACAAATAGACGATCTTGATCGTGATAGGCAGCTCACAAGATCTAACATGATAGCACAATGAGGAGAAGACAACCATCTAGCTACTGCTATGGACCCATAGTCCAGGGGTGGACTACTCACACATCGATCCGGAGGCGATCATGGCGATGAAGAGACCTCCGGGAGATGATTCCCCTCTCCGGCAGGGTGCCGAAGGCGATCTCCTGAATCCCCCGAGATGGGATTGGCGGCGGCGGCGTCTCTGTAAGGTTTTCCGTATCGTGGCTCTCGGTACTGGGGGTTTGATACGTCCCAAACGTATCTATAATTTCTTATGTTCCATGCCACATTATTGATGATATCTACATGTTTTATACACATTATATGTCGTATTTATGCATTTTCCGGCACTAACCTATTAACAAGATGTCGAAGAGCCGATTCTTTGTTTTCTGCTGTTTTTGGTTTCGAAATCCTAGTAAGGAAATATTCTCGGAATTTGACGAAATCAACGCCCAGGGTCCTATTTTTGCACGAAGCTTCCAGAAGACCGAGGGGGAAAGGAAGTGGGGCCACGAGGCGCCGCCACACTAGGGAGGCGCGGCCCAGCCCTTGGCCGCGCTGCCCTAGCGTGTGGGGCCCCCGTGACTCCCCCGACTCCGCCCTTCTGCCTACTTAAAGTCTTCATCGTGAAACCCTCTGTACCGAGAGCCACGATACGGAAAACCTTCCAGAGACGCCGCCGCCGCCAATCCCATCTCGGGGGATTGAGGAGATCGCCTCCGGCACCCTGCCGGAGAGGGGATTCATCTCCCGGAGGACTCTACACCGCCATGGTCGCCTCCGGAGTGATGAGTGAGTAGTTCACCCCTGGACTATGGGTCCATAGCAGTAGCTAGATGGTCGTCTTCTCCTTATGTGCTTCATTGTTGGATCTTGTGAGCTGCCTAACATGATCAAGATCATCTATCTCGTAATACTATATGTTGTGTTTGTCGGGATCCGATGGATAGAGAATACTATGTTATGGTGATTATCAATCTATTACCTATGTGTTGTTTATGATCTTGCATGCTCTCCGTTATTAGTAGAGGCTCGGCCAAGTTTTTGCTCTTAACTCCAAGAGGGAGTATTTATGCTCGATAGTAGGTTCATGCCTCCATTAAATGCGGGACGAGTGACGGAAAGTTCTAAGGTTGTGGATGTCTTTGTTGCCCCTAGGGATAAAACATTGATGCTATGTCTAAGGATGTAGTTATTGATTACATTACCCACCATACTTAATGCAATTGTACTGTTGTTTGCAACTTAATACTGGAAGGGGTTCGGATGATAACTTTGAAGGTGGACTTTTTAGGCATAGATGCATGCTGGATAGCGGTCTATGTACTTTGTCGTAATGCCCTGATTAAATCTCACTGTATTTATCATATCATGTATGTGCATTGTTATGCCCTCTCTATTTGTCAATTGCCCGACTGTAATTTGTTCACCCAACATGATTTTATCTTATGGGAGAGACACCTCTAGTGAACTGTGGACCCCGGTCCTATTCTTTACATCGAATACAATCTACTGCAATTGTTCTTTACTGTTTTCTGCAAACAATCATCTTCCACACAATACGGTTAATCCTTTGTTACAGCCAAGCCGGTGAGATTGACAACCTCACTTGTTTCGTTGGGGAAAAGTACTTTGGTTGTGTTGTGCGGGTTCCACGTTGGCGCCGGAATCCCTGGTGTTGCGCCGCACTACATCCCGCCGCCATCAACCTTCAACGTGCTTCTTGACTCCTCCCGGTTCGATAAACCTTGGTTTCTTTACGAGGGAAAACTTGCCGCTGTGCGCATCATACCTTCCTCTTGGGGTTCCCAACGGACGTGTACATCTACGCGCATCAAGCACTTTTTCCGGCGCCGTTGCCGGGGAGATCAAGACATGCTTGCAAGGGGAGTCTCCACTTCTCAATCTCTTTACTTTGTTTTTGTCTTGCTTTATTTTATTTACTACTTTGTTTGCTGCACTTAAACAAAACACAAAAAAATTAGTTGCTAGCTTTACTTTATTTACTGTCTTGCTCTCTATATCAAAAACACAAAAAAATTAGTTACTTGCATTTACTTTATTTACCTTTCGTTTATTTCATCATGCTTTATCCTAAGTTTACTATGGAAAATATACCGGTAGGACAAGGGTCTATCATTGGAAGAGATAATATAGAAGAATTTTTCACTCATGTTAGTATGGATGAAGATTTTGAAGATATACCATTATTAAAATTTGCTCCTACTTATGAAAGTGCTGTTGCTTCTTTAGTACACATGTTGGAAACTAAATTTGTTAATCTCAACCCTATAATCCAACACATGTTTCTCACACTTGGTGATATGGAAGAAGGGGAAAAGAAAGATTTTGTTTTAGAAACCCTTCTTAAAGAATTTGGTGGCGTAGCAAGAGAGGCTAGAAAGGTCTTTATTAAATACAATATGCTTGGTTCTTACACCAACTTTGCTAGTACCCTTAGAAAAATGCATATTGATAGAATAAAGTACACTAATAATGTTAATGATGTAGGGGATATTAAGACATGAATACCCTGCAAGCTTGCAGGAATGTTTGAGGCATTAGAAGATAACTATGGTTGGCTTGTTCCTGAAAATTTGTTTGATGAGAATAGCAAGCCTAAGAATAATGAAAAAGGAGCCTCTGAAACTTACATAGATAAGATAACATGCATTGCTGAGGCAACTCCCAGCGCCCAAGGTGATGTTGATGCTTCATCTCTTGATAATACTTGATTTACACTTTCTGCGCCTAGCTGAAAGGCGTTAAAGAAAAGCGCTTATGGGAGACAACCCATGTTTTTACTACAGTACTTTGTTTTATATTTGAGTCTTGGAAGTTGTTTACTACTGTAGCAACCTCTCCTTATCATGTTTTTGTGCCAAGTAAAGTCTCTATGGTAAGGTTCATACTAGATTTGGATTACTGCGCAGAGACAGATTTCTTTGCTGTCACGAATCTGGGCCTAATTCTCTGTAGGTAACTCATAAAATTATGCCAATTTACGTGAGTGATCCTCAGATATGTACACAACTTTCATTAGTTTTGAGTTTTTCCATTTGAGCAAGTCTGATGCCACTTTAAAATTCGTCTTTACGAACTGTTCTGTTTTGACAGATTCTGCCTTTTATTTCGCATTGCCTCTTTTGCTATGTTGGATAAATTTCTTTGATCCATTAATGTCCAGTAGCTTTATGAAATGTCCAGAAGTGTTAAGAATGATTGTGTCACCTCTGAACATGTAAACTTTTATTGTGCACTAACCCTCTAATGAGTTTGCTTAAAGTTTGGTGTGAAGGAAGTTTTCAAGGATCAAGAGAGGAGTATGATATACTATGATCAAGAGGAGTGAAAGCTCTAAGCTTGGGGATGCCCCCGTGGTTCACCCTGCATATTTTAAGAAGACTCAAGCGTCTAAGCTTGGGGATGCCCAAGGCATCCCCTTCTTCATCGACAACATCATCAGGTTCCTCCCCTGAAACTATATTTTTATTGAGTCACATCTTATGTACTTTGCTTGGAGCGTCTGTTTGCTTTAGTTTTTGTTTTTGTTTGAATAAATTGGATCCTAGCATTCTTTGTGTGGGAGAGAGACACGCTCCGCAGTTGCATATGGAAAAATATGTCCTTAGGCTTTACCCATAATGTTCAAGGCGAAGGTTGAATCTTCTTCGTTAAATTGTTATATGGTTGGAATCGGGAAATGCTACATGTAGTAATTCTAAAATGTCTTGGATAATGTGATACTTGGCAATTGTTGTGCTCATGTTTAAGCTCTTGCATCATATACTTTGCACCCATTAATGAAGAAATACATAGAGCTTGCTAAAATTTGGTTTGCATATTTGGTCTCTCTAAAGTCTAGATAACTTCTAGTATTGAGTTTTGAACAACAAGGAACACGGTGTAGAGTCTTATAATGTTTACAATATGTCTTTTATGTGAGTTTTGCTGCACCGTTTCATCCTTGTGTTTGTTTCAAATAACCTTGCTAGCCTAAACCTTGTATCGAGAGGGAATACTTCTCATGCATCCAAAATCCTTGAGCCAACCACTATGCCATTTGTGTCCACCATACCTACCTACTACATGGTATTTCTCCGCCATTCCAAAGTAAATTGCTTGAGTGCTACCTTTAAAATTCCATCATTCGCCTTTGCAATATATAGCTCATGGGACAAAATAGCCTTAAAAACTATTGTGGTATTGAATATGTACTTATGCACTTTTTCTCTTATTAAGTTGTTTGTTGTGAGATAACCATGTTTCCTGGGGACGCCATCAACTCTTTGTTGAATATCATGTGAGTTGCTATGCATGTTCGTCTTGTCTGAAGTAAGGGCGGTTTTCACAAACAAATGGTTTGAGTATGCATACTGTTAGAGAAGAACATTGGGCCGCTAACTGAAGCCATGAATCATGGTGGAAGTTTCGGTTTGGACATAAAACCTCAATCTCTTATGAGAATATTAAGCTGTTGTTGAATGCTTAAGCATTAAAAGAGGAGTCCATTATCTCGTTGTCTATGTTGTCCCGGTATGGGTGTCTAAGTTGAAGAATGATCAAAAGCGAGAAATCCAATGCGAACGTTCTCCTTAGACCCTTGTACGAGGCGGCATAGAGGTACCCCTTTGTGACACTTGGTTGAAACATATGTTATGCAATGATAATCCGTGTTAACCCAAGCTAATTAGGACAAGGTGCGGGCACTATTAGTACACTATGCATGAGGCTTGCAACTTGTAAGATATAATTTACATAACTCATATGCTTTATTACTACCGTTGACAAAATTGTTTCATGTTTTCAAAATAAAAGCTCTAGCACAAATATAGCAATCGATGCTTTCCTCTTTGAAGGACCTTTCTTTTACTTTTATGTTGAGTCAGTTCACCTATTTCTCTCCACCTCAAGAAGCAAACACTTGTGTGAACTGTGCATTGATTCCTACATAGTTGCATATTGCACTTGTTATATTACTTTACATTGACACTATCCATGAGATATACATGTTATAAGTGAAAGCAACCGCTGAAACTTAATCTTCCTTTGTGTTGCTTCAATACCTTTACTTTGATTTATTGCTTTATGAGTTAACTCTTATGCAAGACTTATTGATGCTTGTCTTGAAGTACTATTCATGAAAAGTCTTTGCTTTATGATTCATTTGTTTACTCATGTCATTACCATTGTTTTGATCGCTGCATTCATTACATATGCTTACAATAGTATGATCAAGGTTATGATGGCATGTCACTTCAGAAATTATCATTGTTATCGTTTACCTACTCGAGGGCGAGTAGGAACTAAGCTTGGGGATGCTTGATACGTCCCAAACGTATCTATAATTTCTTATGTTCCATGCCACATTACTGATGATATCTACATGTTTTATACACATTATATGTCGTATTTATGCATTTTCCGGCACTAACCTATTAACAAGATGCCGAAGAGCCAGTTGCTGTTTTCTGCTGTTTTTGGTTTCAGAAATCCTAGTAAGGAAATATTCTCGGAATTGGACGAAATCAACGCCCAGGGTCCTATTTTTGCACGAAGCTTCCAGAAGACTGGTGTCTACGTTCCCCCTCCTTTCCTGTAGACAGTGTTGGGCCTCCAAGAGCAGAGGTTTGTAGAACAGCAGCAAGTTTCCCTTAAGTGGATCACCCAAGGTTTATCGAACTCAGGGAGGAAGAGGTCAAAGATATCCCTCTCAAGCAACCACTGCAACCACAAAGCAAGAAGTCTCTTGTGTCCCCAACACACCTAAAAGGTGCACTAGTTCGGCGAAGAGATAGTGAAATACGAGGTGGTATGAAATAGTAGTGGCAACGGCACCGAGAAAAGTGCTTTGCCCGGGACGAGTAAACAAGCGGTAGTAACGCAGCGGTAGTAACTTGCAGCAATAGTAACGCGATAAAACGAGTAAACAAGCGGCGATAGCGATATTTAGGAACAAGGCCTAGGGATTACACTTTCACTAGTGGACACTCTCAACATTGATCACATGACAGAATAGATAAATGCATACTCTACACTCTTGTTGGATGATGAACACATTGTGTAGGATTACACGAACCCTCAATGCCGGAGTTAACAAGCTCCACAATAATGCTCATATTTTAGTAACCTTTAGTGTAAGATAGATCAAAAGACTAAACCAAGTACTAACATAGCATGCACACTTGTCACCTTCATGCATATGTAGGAGGAATAGATCACATCAATATTATCATAGCAATAGTTAACTTCGCAATCTACAAGAGATCATGATCATAGCATAAACCAAGTATTAACACGGTGCACACACTCGTCACCTTTACACACGTGCGGGAGGAATAAAACTACTTTAATAACATTGCTAGAGTAGCACATAGATAAATTCCGATACAAACACATTGCAATCATAAAGAGATATAAATAAGCACCTCACTATGCCATTCAACGAGTGAATAAGTATTCTGTGAAATTTAGCCTAAGAGACCCACACGGTGCACACACTTGTCACCTTTACACACGTGGGACAAGGAGTCTCCAGGAGATCACATAAGTAAAACTCACTTGACTAGCATAATGACATCTAGATTACAAGCATAATCATATGAATCTCAATCATGTAAGGCAGCTCATGAGATTATTGTATTGAAGCACATAGGAGAGAGATGAACCACATAGCTACCGGTACAGCCCCGAGCCTCGATGGAGAACTACTCCCTCTTCATGGGAGCAGACGGCGGTGATGAAGATGGCGGTGGAGATAGCAGCGGTGTCGATGGAGAAGCCTTCCGGGGGCACTTCCCCGCTCCGGCGGGTGCCGGAACGGAGACTCCTGTCCCCCGGATCTTGGCTTCGCGATGGCGGCGGCTGCGGATGGTTTCGCGTACCGTGGCTTCCTCCGTGAGGGTTTTCGATGCGGGGGGCTTTATATAGGCGAAGAGGCGGCGCGGGAGGGGCACCGGGGTGCCCTCACCACCGAGTGGCGCGGCCGAGGCCCTAGCCCGCGCCCGGGTGTGGTGTGGGGCCCCCCGGCCCATCTCCGGCGGCTCTCGGGTGTTCCGGATGCTTCCGGGCAAAATAGGAACCCGGGCGTTGATTTCGTCCAATTCAGAGAATATTTCGTTACTAGGATTTCTGAAACCAAAAACAGCAGAAAACGAGAGCCGGCACTTCGGCATCTTGTTAATAGGTTAGTTCCGAGAAAATGCACGAATATGACATAAAGTGTGCATAAAAAATGTAGGTATCATCAATAAAGTAGCATGGAACATAAGAAATTATCGATACGTTGGAGACGTATCGGCATCCCTAAGCTTAGTTCTGCTCGTCCCGAGCGAGGTAAAACGATAACAAAGATAATTTCCGAAGTGACATGCCATCATAATCTTGATCATACTATTTGTAAACATATGTAATGAATGCAGCGATCAAAACAAAAGTAATGACATGAGTAAACAAGTGAATCATAAAGCAAAGACTTTTCATGAATAGTACTTCAAGACAAGCATCAATAAGTCTTGCATAAGAGTTAGCTCGTAAAGCAATAATTCAAAGTAGAGGTATTGAAGCAACACAAAGGAAGATTAAGTTTCAGCGGTTGCTTTCAACTTATAACATGTATATCTCATGGATATTGTCAACATAAAGTATTATAACAAGTGCAATATGCAAGTATGTAGGAATCAATGCACGAGTTCACACAAGTGTTTGCTTCTTAAGGTGGAGAGAGATAGGTAAAGCTGACTCAACATAAAAGTAAAAGAATGGTCCTTCAAAGAGGAAAGCATCGATTGTTGTATTTGTGCTAGAGCTTTTATTTTGAAAACATGAAACAATTTTGTCAACGGTAGTAATAAAGCATATGAGTTATGTAAATTATATCTTACAAGTTGCAAGCCTCATGCATAGTATACTAATAGTGCCCGCACCTCGTCCTACTTAGCTTGGACTACCGGATCTTTGCATGCCATGTTTTAACCAAGTGTCACAATGGGGTATGTTGGGGGGATGACCCCCGGTATGACAAAGGTGTGCCATACCGGATGGTCTAACCCTTCAAGATACCGGTTTAATGTTCATGCCGGAATAAGAAAATAGAGTTTTGGCTAAGTGAAGCTAAGCCGGTATCCCCAAGAGGGGTATACCGGAACCAGGAAGGAAAGATACCGGCGCACCGGAAGGAAGAACATGCCTGGCTGGCGGGTCAAAGATTCCGTCAGGAGCTAAAGGACAAGGATGAGCTAAGCAAAGTGGCTTTAATCGAAGACTAGAAGACAAAGAGGAGGATGACGGTCAAAGAAGCCGGAAGACGTCAGCCTCCATGTTTAAAGAAGACCCCGGCGTCATCTGTGATTAAAGTAGCTTTATAAAGTATCTTTGTAAAGTAGTTTGTCTAGTCAAAGATCCCATTAGGGTTTCTTGTTCTGTAAGCCACCCTCTCCCCTATATAAGGAGAGGGGGCAGCCTCTTTCAGACGCGCGATCCACAGTAGTGAGAACAACCTGTAACCTATCTTGAGATCAATGAACATGGTGATCTAGAGCGAGTTCGTCCTTGTGTCTTTCTTCTTCTACCTCTGGCCTTGGCCAAGTTCTTGAGGAAAGCATCCGGAAGTTCGTCCATCTAGTCACAAACCCCCCCCCCCGAATCCTCTAGCGTCCATTCGGCCCCAAGATAAGCCATCCCATGGCATCTGCTCGTTCACCACGACGACAGTTGGCGCCCACCGTGGGGCATGAAGTGGCGCTTGCTGGAGTTCATATTCGGGCGGGCATCCTCGACATCAACGGCGAGCGTACGGTGTCCGCGCTCGTGGAACGCATCTACAACATGGACTTCATCAACGATAATGCTGGCTGCTTCGCCAACGGCGCGCAAGTTCCCGCGAACGGCCGCACCATCGAGTTCGGCAGCATCCGCGTCTACCTCGGCACTCGTCCCTGTGCGCCAGCGCCTCTCGCCGGTGCTGGTGGCGCCGGATCCGCCAAGATGGCTGTGTGCTGGCCGCGCCGCCGGCAGCGTGGAGGTCATGATGGCTGGTGCGGTCAACACCGGCAAAGGAGCTGTGGAGGAAGGAGCTGAACGTGCGGCATCGACTCGCGCGGCAAAACCACCGCTGGAGCGTGACGCCGGCGTCGCGGGAGCATCATCAGCACCACCGGCAACACCTCTCCAAGCGGCGATGAACACGCTGGCCACGCCCATCGCGCAGAACATCGACCCGGCAAAGGCTCGGGAGGAGGCTGGAGGCCACACGCAAGGCCACCGCTACCGGCGGTGCCGACATCATCCGGGCGCAGCGCGAGCTGAACCTAACCCTACGTGAGTACAACGCTGCCCATGGCTTTGCTTCAGTTAGTGCTCATGCTGCTAGGATGCCGGAAAACCGGCTTAAGGCTCGTAATCTAGATCAGGATTTGCGCAAAGAAGTTCTTGCCGGCAAGAGTGCATACGTATCGTGAGCATCATAGAAAAGCCTAAGTACGGTAGTCCGGATAAAACTATAAAAGCCGCTAAAGCTGCGGTAGCATTATGTGAATCTCTTTCCGGTGATGAGTTGGCAAAGCGAGCAAGAACGTGTACAAGAGCTGTTGAAAGTGATTGAGCGGCAAAATGCTGAGCGGTGGCTAAGGCTGAGACGAGGCGGTGGCCTCAAAATCCGCGCGTTCAACAAAGAATGCCGGAAGCAAGTCCCGAGGGCAGGCATCGTCCCCTCATCCGGACAAAAGAAAAGAAAAGAATGCACGGCGGATGACTGTGTATGATCCAGGTTCTTGCTTAGGAAAACAAAAAGCCGGGCAATATGATGCCGGTAGAAAAAGCCAAGGGGCAGATCGGGGCTATGCCAAGGGAGGCTATGCCGGAAACAATCATGCCGTTAGATATGAAACCGGGCAAAATTATCAAGCCGCAAGAGTGGCGTGCGTGGATGAAGAGATGCCACCACCGGGAGTGCCGGCGAGGCAAGGGCCGCGGAACTGGAAGAATATGATGAATCAGATTCCGAGGCGGAACGAACAAGAGTCCACCGGAATCCTTTGGGAGAACGCCTAGGGGAAAGATGTTTGCCAGACCGGGATGCGAGGCACAGGCTGGACAGAGTACGTCTATCTGCAATAGTTGAATGGGAAGGACCTCCTGGCCCAAGGTGTTTTGGCCCACGGATCATGAGAGAAGAACCACCGGTGCGCAATTTCCAGTTGCCCCGGGACACAAGAACGTATGATGGTACGACCAAGCCGGAAGACTGGCTGACAGATTATGTCACAGCTGTTTATGTGGCTGGTGGTGGAGTAAACCGGCGTTGGGCGGTAAGAATCATACCGTCCTACCTCGTGGGTCCTGCGAGGATCTGGCTTAACAACTTGCCGGCAGGAAGTATTAACGGATGGTTGGACTTTGAGGAAGCGTTTGTGAACAACTTCAGCAGTACCTACAAGAGGCCAAACCGGCCCCAACAGCTTGCCCTGTGCCAGCAGCGTGCAGGAGAACCAGACCGGGATTATCTCACCCGGTGGAACTCAATGAGAAACACATGTGAAGGAGTGATTGAGGCACAAGCTATTGCTTGGTTCAGTCAAGGATGCCGGAGAGCATCGCCTTTGTGGCAAAGACTGCAGAGAAGCATGCCCACAACTCTAGCAGAGATGATACGTGTGGCAGACAGCTATGCATTGGGAGACCCAATGCAGCCGGCAGTGCAAGCTGAGCCGGAGCAGTCGAATCCCCATCAGCAGCAATACCGGGATAACCGGAACAACAAAAGAAGGGAAGATTTCCCGGATCGAAGATATGCATCACAGCAAGTTGCTGCCGTGCAAGAAAATTCTGACGCCAGCGGCAGTCAGAGACAAAAAACCGGATCGCAGCCGTGGGCGGGTCCTAAGAAGCAATGGGTAGAAAAGAAACCCTGGGGCCAGAAAAAGAACTGGCAGGAACCCGTGAAATACACCATGGAAGCCGCCATGGACCAACCTTGCCGGTGGCACACGCCGAATCCGGATCACCCGTCGAACCACTTGACGAAGGATTGTTCTTGGACCAAGTTCTTGATGCAAAGGGGAGCGGTAAAAGATGCGCAGGCGCCAGGGGGCCCCATGCAGCAACAACAGCAATTACCACCTCCACCACCGCTCACTGGAGCAAACGCCTTACCGGTACGGCCAAACGAGGCGAGCGGTACCGGCGGAGTTAACCGGGTGGAGCAAAACAATGACCAGCCACCTCCACCGGTACCTTTAGGCCGGAATGTTTATGAAGACCCGCATTTGTGTATGGTTGTCTTTGTCACTGAGCCAATGGATAGGCAAAGTGTGCATCGCCGTTCTATGGAAGTGAACGCCGTGATGCCGGCAGTTCCAAAATACATGCTGTGGTCTGATCAGGAAATCACCTGGTCGTTCAAGGATCACCCCAAGGTCATGCCGAATCCGGGTGGATACGCTCTCGTTGTGGACCCAATCATGAAGGGGCCGGAAACTCGAGTAAAATTCAGTAAGGTGCTTGATAGACAATGGTAGCGAGCATAAACATCATGTACAAGCACACCATGCGTACGCTCGGCATAACAGAAAACATGCTGCAGCCAACTCACACAACTTTCCATGGGATTGTTCCCGGTTTGTCTTGCGCCCCGATAGGAAAAATTCGGGTGGATGTGTCGTTTGGAGGACGTGACAACTGTCGTGTTGAGAACCTTGAGTTTGAGGTAGTGGACTTAGATAGTCCTTACCATGCCTTGCTGGGGAGACCGGCTTTGGCAGCGTTCATGGCATCAACCCATACGGCCTATCTCAAGATGAAGATGCCGGCACCTCGGGGACCACTAAGCGTGGTGGGAAACTACAAAGTCTCAATGGAAACAGACATCTCGCCGGATCGAACCTAGCGGAATCGCGGTGATCGCGAGAGGAGAAAAAGAGAATGCAAACTGCTGTTGCGGCGGCTCGATCCTCAAAGTTGAGCTTAGCGGCAATGAGTGGAAGCTTGGACTCACCGACATTCAAGCCAACAAATGAGACAAAGAACATTGTGCTGGATCCGGCTTACCCAGAGCGCACCGTCCGTATTGGTGCCGGCCTCAGCCAAGCATAGGAAAGCGCGCTCGTCAGCTTCCTCCGTGAGAATCGGAACATCTTTGCCTGGTCTACTGATGACTTAGTAGGGGTTCCGAGGGAGCTGGCTGAGCACTCTCTCAACGTCCGGAAGGATGCTAAGCCGGTGCGGCAACCTTTGCGCCGGTTCGCTGAAGATAGGAGAAAAATCATTGGAGAAGAAGTAACAAAGCTGTTGGTTGCCGGTTTCATCGTGGAGGTCACGCACACAGAGTGGCTGGCCAATCCGGTATTGGTTGAAAAGAAAAAAGATGAGAACCTGGAGGCAAAACTCGCCAAAGTGTGGCGCATGTGCATCGACTACACCAACCTCAACAAAGCTTGCCCAAGTGACCCTTTCCCTTTGCCCCGAATCGATCAAGTGATTGATTCTACTGCTGGGTGTGAGCTGTTGTCTTTCCTGGATGCCTATTCCGGCTTCCACCAAATTCCCCTGAAAAAAGAAGATCAAATAAAAACTGCGTTCATTACCCCGCACGGGGCTTATTGCTATGTTACTATGCCTTTTGGTTTGCGCAACGCTGGTGCAACGTACCAGCACTGTATGCAAAAATGCTTGTTTGATCAAATCGGAAAAAATGTGGAAGTTTATGTGGATGATATCGTGATAAAAACCAAAGTAAAAGATACCTTAATCGATGACATCCGACAAACATTTGATAACCTAAGACGGTTCCGGATGAAACTCAATCCGGCAAGGTGCACCTTTGGTGTCCCTGCCGGCAAGCTGCTTGGTTTCCTTGTGTCAAGCCGGGGCATTGAGGTTAATCCGGTAAAAATCCGGGCGATAGAAAGAATGTCTATCCCACGAGAACTAAAAGATGTGCGAAGTTTCTTGGAAGCTTGGCATCGCTAAGCCGGTTCATAAGCAGGCTGGGAGAAAAAGCCTTGCCACTCTATGCTTTGATGAAAAAATCGGATACTTTCGTCTGGACCACACAGGCAGATGCAGCGTTTAAAGAATTGAAAAACATGCTTGTAACAGCCCCAATTTTGGCTTCACCTTTGGAAAGAGAACCTATGTTGCTTTACATAGCAGCAACCAACCGAGTGGTTAGTGTTGTGGTTGTGGTGGAAAGAGAAGAGGAAGGAAAAACCGTCCAGAGGCCGGTATACTACCTGAGCGAGGTGCTCTCCTCATCAAAGCAAAACTACCCGCACTTCCAAAAAATGACTTATGGCGTGTTCATGGCCGCCACGAAACTCAAGCATTACTTTGAGGAACACCCCATGAAGGTGGTGAGTGAGGCACCCATCTCCGATATCATGGGCAACAAGGATGCCAGTGGCCGGATTGCAAAATGGGCAATTCAGCTATCACCGTACGTACCGGTATATGAAAGAAGAGATGCCATAAAATCGCAAGCTTTAGCTGATTTCTTGGTCGATTGGGCGGAAATACAATACAAACCGCCAGAGCACAAGATAGAGTACTGGAAGATGCATTTTGACGGATCCAAGCTCAAGGAGGGCCTAGGTGCCGGTGTAGTACTCACCTCACCAAAAGGAGACCACCTCCGGTATGTTTACAAGTGCACTTCAGGGCATCAAACAATGTCACGGAGTACGAAGCTCTGATACATGGGCTCAAGGTTGCAAAAGAAATTGGGGCACTCAGGATCATTTGCTATGGTGATTCAGATCTTGTGGTGCAACAATGTTCCGGAGATTGGGACGCAAAAGATGCCAACATGGCCTCATACCGGTTCCATGTGCAAAATATTGCCGGATTCTTCGAAGGGTGTGAGTTTCACCATGTGCCGCGCGCAGAAAACGAGGCCGCGGATACCTTATCCAAGCTAGGTTCGTCCAGGCAAGAAATTCCTCCCGGAATAGCTCTGGCACACTTGAGAGTTCCATCGATCAAGCCAAGTCCGGAGTCGGAATCAATTTTTGTACCGGAATCACATGTAGTGCCAATGGAAATTGACGAGGGAAACCCGGGGACTACTCCGGCAAACTCGGGGACTGTACCGGTAAACTCGGGGACTGCGACGCCCATGCCGGAAGAGGCAATGCTTGTGGACAGCATGGACATAGACATGCCGGTGTTTGTGGTTAGAGAGGCACCATCTTGGGTCGAACCTATTAAGGAATTCCTGATCAACGGCACCTTGCCGGTTGACGAAAATGAATCGAGAAGGATACAGAGAAGGTCCAAAGCCTACACCATCATCAATGGCGAGGTGTACAAGAGAAGTGTTACCGGTGTCCTCCAGAGATGTGTGGAGCCGGAGGAAGGAAGAGAAATGCTTGAGGAAATTCATCGAGGAGAATGCGGGCACCACGCTTCTTCAAGGGCGTTGGTAGCAAAGGTGTTCCGGCATGGCTTCTACTGGCCCACAGCCTTGGACAATGCTGAGGATTTGGTAAGGAAATGCAATGGCTGCCAGAGGTATGCTAAGCAAAACCATACCCCAGCATCCGGCTTAAAAACCATACCGTTAACTTGGCCTTTCGCTGTCTGGTGCCTGGACATGGTTGGACCGTTCAAAACCGCAAGGGGAAACATGACCCATATCTTGGTAATGGTGGATAAATTCACCAAGTGGCTGGAGGTGAAGCCTATCGCAAAGTGTGATGGCCACACAGCAGTAAAATTCCTGAAAGATGTAATCCTGCGATATGGATACCCACATAGTATCATAACTGACAATGGCACGAACTTTGCCCAGGGAGAATTCAAGCGGTTCTGTGAAAGCAAAAATATCCGGCTGGATTTGTGCTCAGTGGCACACCCGCAAGGCAATGGTCAAGTTGAAAGAACGAATGCTTTAGTACTTTCCGGTATCAAACCAAGACTCATGGATGCGATGGAAAAGTCGCCGGGATGTTGGATCGATGAGCTACCGTCAGTGCTCTGGAGTCTAAGAACAACTCCAAACCGGTCTACCGGATACACACCATTCTTCATGGTTTATGGAGCAGAAGCGGTCATACCAACCGACATTCTCCATGATTCACCAAGGGTGCAGCTCTATACCGAAGAAGAGGTAAAAGAGGCCAGAGAAAATGATGTGGACTTGCTAGAGGAAGCAAGAGAGCTAGCTTTGGCAAGAACAGCCATTTACCAGCAAAATCTCCGACGCTATCATAGCCGGAAGGTGAACCCGAGGGTATTCCAAGAAGGAGACCTGGTACTACGCACAGTGCGGCGCAGCCGAAGGCAGGCATAAGTTGTCCCCCCCATGGGAAGGACCTTTCATTGTGAGCAAGGCTCTCCATAATGATGCATACTACCTGATCGACGCACAGGAATGGAAGAAGGGAAAGGCGGACAAGTCCGGAGACGAGACCAAACGCCCATGGAACGTAGCCTTGTTGCGTCCTTTCTACTCTTGAAGTTGTGGTGTAAGAAGTTCCTTTTTGTACCTTATATGCTATGAATAAAAAGATGTCGGAACCTCGAATAAATCTCGGGGACTTGCCTTATTAAATTGCATGAAACATGTCTATTTTTTCTGTTGCCGGTTGCTTATTGAACGTTTTTTCTTTCCGGTTTAGTAATGTGCTAAACCCTACCGGAGTCTTCGACTCTGCTGTTGTCCATAACTTGGCTTCATGGCAAGCAAGATAAACCGGTAGGGAATAAGCACATGAACTGTGGAGAGGGGAACCGGGAAAGAACAATCCGGAAAAATTTAACTAACCCCGGTCATACCGGTTTTTTGCAAAATTTCGAGTTATTTCCAAGTTCAAGAAAATGCTTATTTGGTGAAAGAACCTTGTGCTCATATGCCAAAGAACGCCCAGAGAAGGCAGGCAGAGTCAAGGCAAAAGAACCAAGTGTGCATCGAATTGGATGCAGAAACAATTTGGAAATTTTTGCAAGTGCAGGATAAAAGCAGAACCAAACGCAGAAACGCTAAGGCAAACTTGAGATAATTAGCTACCGGTATAACCTACCGGCACAAAATGTTGTAGGACAACCATCAGCGGACTTAAGTTTTACATCATAAGCCCCGGCATACCGGGGCAGAATTTAACCAAACATTGTTTTAAGCCACATAGGGCCAAGGGGCATGACAGGTAAATCTTAGGGAAGAGTATCAGGCAGCAGGAGCTTCAGGGGGAGCGTCGCCAGCACCAGCATCATCCAGAGGCTCCTCCTCGGCTTCATCTTCCTCCTCATCAAGATAATCTTGAACGCCGTGAGGGGGAGGAATGAAGGTGCGCATTTCGGCGTACTCCGCGATGCGGTACGCGCGATCCTGCCGTTTGGCGGCAAGGATCGGGTCCAGATCGGTTTCCGCGCCTTCGCGCACTCCGGTGAGGGCATCCAGGTCGAGCTCCGGGTACCAGGAACAGGCGACGCGAAGGACAGAGTCTGCTCCAGCGCGGGCAGCAGAGCACTGCCATTCGCGGATCCTCCTGCCGGCGCCCTTGAGGCGATCGCTAATCGGAGAGAAGGTGTCCGGCACCACCTCGCCGAGCCAAAGAGTCCTGAAGAGCTGGGAAGCTACATCAGGGATGTCAGATAAGTTGCGATCAATGGCGCGCATATGGGACACCCGCGCGTTAAGCGCGACCAGATGGTCATGGGGCGTCCACGGCACGGCAAGATTCGCCTGGCCCTGGGTAGTGCGGCGCGCGTTGACCTTCTTGGTAGCATGCGTCTGGGAATCCGGAAAGAGGCCTGTGCAAAGAAAAAGGCTAAGGAAAAGAATCCGGAAGGAAAAGAATCCGGAAGAAAAAGAGACCGGAAGAAAAGATAGCGAAAAGAAAATGAGGCCGGAGGAAAAATAGCTTGTATGCATTAATCAGAGAACTCACGATGGGCAAGGTTGTCAGTTTGAAGGATCAACTGGTTGCATTCCTTGCGCTCCTCCTCCAACCGCGCGACCTTCTCCTCGGCAGCCTTCCGGGCCTTGGCCAGCTCCTCCAGCTCAGCTTGCAGTACCACGGTGGCGTTGCTAGCGTTCTCCAGAGCCTCGTTCATCTTGGCCGCTGCGTCAGCTTCAGCGGCTTCGAGAACCTTGGCATGGTCAAGACCTAGCTGGACAAGCTGGGACTTGAGCTCCTGGTAGCTGGTCTTCTGGGCGCTCAGCTCCTCCTGATGCTGCTTAATCAGCTGCTCCTTCTCCCCTGCAAACCGGAAAGGAAGGTGTAAACAACAAGGTGTTGGTAAAATTCAAAGTAAAGACAAATTAGCAGAAGGAAAAAACAAGGTCGTACGTTGGGCGTTGGCGAGCTGCTCTTTGAGAGCATCAATGGAAGCTTCTGGGAGCACTGTCAAGAAGAAATTACAAGTGTTAGAAGAAAAAAGGTTCTGGTAAGAAAGATGCCGGCAGAACAAAAGTTTACCTTGGCACTTGTCGTGTGCCTCAACAAGCTCCCGATGCTCCCATAAGAGCTCCTCAAAGAGGGTCTTCCGAGCGTCAGCCGTGAGCTGTTCAAAGCAAAAAAGATCAGTAAAGTTCCGCGCTAAGAACAAAGTTCTTAACCCAAAGCTCGGGGACTGGCAGTGCCGGTTTCGCGCTAAGTTTTTAAAAGTTTAAGTTTTGTCCTGAAAGCTACGCTCTCACCACAAAACTCGGGGACTGGCAGTGCCGGTTTCACGCGTTCTAAGGTAAGTTTCGCGCTAAGAACAGAGTTCTTAACCCGAAGCTCGGGGACTGGCAGTGCCGGTTTCGCGCTAAGTTTTTGAAAGTTAAAGTTTTGTCCTGAAAGCTACGCTCTCACCACAAAACTCGGGGACTGGGAAGATAGACGGGGAGAGAAACCGGCATAAAACTAAAAGATAGAACAAACCCGGAAAAGAAGGAAACCGGTAACAATTGAGGAAAGTTAGTAAAGCGTACCATCAGATTGTTCGTGGCGTCGTACCACGCACTGTCCAGCTCTTTCACGGCGCAGCGAAGCCGCGTGAAGTGCTCCTCGGAAGACCGGTTCCCAATGGGGTCAGGTGCCGGCAACCTGTCCTTGCCCAAGCCGCGGGTCGCCGGAGTTATGTCCGCGGAGTTCCACTTCTGGGCGTAGGGCAGAAGGTGCCCCAGATCCTGGCCTCTGCGCTTAAAATCAGTTATGCGGCCAAGAAGACCGGTGGCCTTGGTGACAGTGTTCTGGGCGGCCTTGGAGACATGTAGCACCAGGGGCTGCTGGCCGGCAGAAGAGGCGCTGGGAGCCGTCGCCTTCCCCTTGGTAAGCCTGGAGGTCTTGGGCGGTGGCGCGGCAAAAGCAGCCCCGGAAGGCTGGGCGCCAGGAGCACTTGGCGGCGGCATGAGGATGGTCCGTGGAGAAGGGGGAGCGGTAGGCGCACCACCCGAGTTGGAACCTTCCGGCGCGGAGGACTCCGGCGCGGAAGTTGTCTTTTTCTCAAAGACAGGAGGAGCTGGAGGCTCCGCCTGCCCGGCAACATTTTCTTCTCCGGCACCGATGTCGCTGGTGCCGGTGTCTTGGTTCTCGGGGAAGAAGGAAAGATCCTCCTCCGTGCGGTGATCTGATGATGAAGGGGCCGCACGCCCCGAACTTGTGGTGCCCCCCGAGAGGGAGGCAGAGGTGTTACCGGCACCAGGTGGTGCCGGACTTGAGTGAGGAGGAGGAGTCGAGGTCCTTGCGGAACCCTCAGATTCTGACGGCCTTGGGCCAAGCTTGAGCGCGGGGCTAAGAAAAAGAAAGAGAGATGGTTGGAAGAAAGCAACCGGAAAAAGAACTTAGCAAAAAAGAGACGAGTCAAAGAATGAAAAACTTACCCGGAGGCGGTTGGCATCTGCTTGCGCGCATAGCGGCGCACGCCCACTTTCTTCTCCCCCAAGGGCTCAGTCCGGAAGCGCTTGGAGGGAGGGGCCTGGCTGGAGCCATCGTCAGATGGCGACCGTTTGTTCTTCTGGCCCTGGGCCATGAGCTTGTCCACAAACTCAGTGCCGGCCTCGGCGCGCAGGGGCGGCACGTGCGCATGGATCTGTAATTGGAATGAGGCTAAGAAGCAGCTCGAAGGAAAACGATAACGGAAGAGTAAAAGAAACCGGAAGAGAAAATACCTCAAGCATAACCAGGTCATCAGAGGACCCGGTTGGCTTTGGCGGAGACCGGCCCAGACGAGATGCCGGGGTCTTGCCCATCTTCAGATCCTTCCAGAAAATGTAGGGATCTGGGTCGAAGGAGTCGAGGGCGCGCTTCCGGCAAACTCCTCGCCGCTCGGCTTCGATGAGGGGGAAGCGGTCCTTGGCCTGAAACATGAAAAGAAAATAAGCGAAAGGAAAAGGTTACCGGCAAAAAACAACCCCAATCGCATTAGTCCCTTACTTCTTGGGTCGGAGGGTTAGTAGTGCTGAAGGGAAGGAGGCCCCATTTCCAGTTAAAAGGCATAGCAGTTTGGCAAATCTGCCTAGCCTTGAGAACAACATCCTTCTTGCTAAGGGGAAGGCCTGTGATCTTGGTAGGATCGCCAGGGCCATACATCTCGCTCATCCTGTGCGCACGGCGCTTCAGAGGAAGTACCCGGCGCGAGATAAAAGTGCGGACGATATCATCGGAGCAGATGCCGGTGTCCTTCATCTTCTGCTTCATGAAGCGTATAATCCGGTTGGTCTCGTTGTGAGCCTCCTTCGGATTGTAGCTCCAGTTGATCTTTGCGGGCGGCGCCGGATCAAAAGGAGGCAGACAAATGAGATCTGCGGGGCCGTTGTTCTTCACATAGAAAAACGTCCCTTGCCATAACCGGCAAGACTCCAAGCCGGAAAACTTAAAAAAGGGGCTCCCTTGACGGGAGCTGATGATGCAAGACCCGCATTGCACGGGGGGTTTGGGCGCAGGAATTTCTACGCCCTGAACGGAGTTAATCCGAAGAGCGAAGAAGCGGGCAAACGTCTCACGAGTGGGACGAATGCCTATGTAGGCCTCCATGAAGGTGGTGTAGCAAGAAAGATAAAAGACGGAGTTGCCAGGAAGATGGTGAGGTTGGAGCTTGTAGAAATCTAGAAGGTCAAGGAAAAAAGAGGAAGGAGGAAGGCCGAAGCCACGCTCAAAGTGAGCAAGAAAGACAACACGTCCATCGTCTTGAGGATCCGGTACTATTTCATCACCAGGAATCCGGCAAGTAACACCTTCCGGAATCCTGCGGGACCGGTATAACCAGTCGATCTCGTACTTAGTAACATTGGAGCCCATCCAGGCTCCGCGCGTAATTGGGGAAGGCTCCTCGCCGGAAGATTGGCTAGAGCTACTTGAAGCTTCACCAGAGCTACCAGCTTCAAGATGGCTGCCGGATGCTTGGCTAGAGCTACCGGGTTCTAGGTGGCTACCGGCATCTTGGTGGCTACCGGCGTCTTGATGGCTACCGGAACCTTGCTGGCTACCGGAGTCCTGCTGACTGCCGGAATCTGTCCTTATCGAATCTGAAGATGTAGATTCGCCGGAAGATTGTTTGCTACGACTAGCGGAAGAAGAAGAGGAAGATGCGGAGGAAGATTCCTCGTCAGACATTGGATGGGAGGCAAAGAAACAGAAATCCCACACTTGACCCCCGCGTGAAGATCTACGAGTAAGAGAAAAACCAGAGAAAAAGAAGAAATAAGAACGCCGTAGACCCCAGATCTGAAAAGCGAGCAAATGGCAAGCATAGTGAGATTGGAACTGACCTCGAGCGTCACAGTCGTTGAGGAAGACTTTCCCCGGCGAGGGAACGGACCTGCGGCCGGCGACGAGCTCTGTCGACGGCGAGGCGGTGAAGGTCGAAAAGCAGCAAGAATGCAGCGAGCTTGAAGAAGACGCTGCAGAAGCTCTCCGCACGGCGAGGTCCGGCGAAGGCGCGGCGTAAGTTCGCCGGGCGGCGAGACTCAGGCGAGCAGCGGCGGGCGAAGTACGGTGAAGGAGCGCAGAGGCGAAGAACACTATGCGCGAAAGTAGGGGAATGCGAAGAAGAGGAAGAAGAAGGGGCAGTTGAGCTTATAAAGAGGAGAGATAGTGGGCCGAAAACCGCTGGGCCTACGCGGTTTGCCTCGCGGCCCGCGACGGTTCGCGTCGCTGATCGCCACGTGGCATAGGGGTACACGCGAGAAAGGGAAAGCCACACGGAGGCACACACAGGATCCGAAGCGGTGAGTGGGATCTGGAGCGGTGCATTAAATGGGCGCGCAAGTGTCAATACGAAGTGACAACTGACACTGGCGCGACAGTCACAGTGCGCATGTCTCTGACAGGCACAGAACCCGAAATATTCTCGACCTCGTCGAGGAGAGACTTAAAGACTAAGATACCGGAGAGTAAGATGCCGGAGAATGCCTTGCGAACAGAGAAAATGCGAGTCCGGGCAAAGATGCCGGATTTGAGCCAAAGACCAAGAAAGTTAAACCGGTATCTAAGATACGAAAACCTGGCATGGTCTGTTGGATAGGATCCGCCAGACTATACCAGCTTCGGGGACTAATGTTGGGGGGATGACCCCCGGTATGACAAAGGTGTGCCATACCGGATGGTCTAACCCTTCAAGATACCGGTTTAATGTTCATGCCGGAATAAGAAAATAGAGTTTTGGCTAAGTGAAGCTAAGCCGGTATCCCCAAGAGGGGTATACCGGAACCAGGAAGGAAAGATACCGGCGCACCGGAAGGAAGAACATGCCGGCTGACTGGTCAAAGATTCCGTCAGGAGCTAGAGGACAAGGATGAGCTAAGCAAAGTGGCTTTAATCGAAGACTAGAAGACAAAGAGGAGGATGCCGGTCAAAGAAGCCGGAAGACGTCAGCCTCCATGTTTAAAGAAGACCCCGGCGTCATCTGTGATTAAAGTAGCTTTATAAAGTATCTTTATAAAGTAGTTTGTCTAGTCAAAGATCCCATTAGGGTTTCTTATTCTGTAAGCCACCCTCTCCCCTATATAAGGAGAGGGGGCAGCCTCTTTCGTACGCGCGATCCACGATGAGTGAGAACAACTCTGTAACCTATCTTGAGATCAATGAACATGGTGATCTAGAGCGAGTTCGTCCTTGTGTCTTTCTTCTTCTACCTCCGGCCTTGGCCAAGTTCTTGAGGAAAGCATCCGGAAGTTCGTCCATCTAGTCACAAACCCTCCCCCGAATCCTCTAGCGTCCATTCGGCCCCAAGATAAGCCATCCCATGGCATCTGCTCGTTCACCACGACGACAGGGTACCTCCATGCCGCCTGTACAAGGGTCTAAGGAGAAAGTTCGCATTGGATTTCTCGCTTTTGATCATTCTTCAACTTAGACACCCATACCGGGACAACATGGACAACAGATAATGGACTCCTCTTTAATGCATAAGCATGTAGCAACAATTATTATTCTCATATGAGATTGAGGATATATGTCCAAAACTGAAACTTCAACCATGATTCATGGCTTTAGTTAGCGGCCCAATGTTCTTCTCTAACAATATGCATGCTCCAATCATAAGGTGGTAGATCTCTCTTACTTCAGACAAGACGAACATGCATAGCAACTCACATGATATTCAACAAAGGGTAGTTGATGGCGTCCCCAGAAGCATGGTCATCGCACAACAAGCAACTTAATAAAAGATAAAGTGCATAAGTACATATTCAATACTACGATAGTTTTTAAGGCTATTTTGTCCCATGAGCTATATATTGCAAAGGTGAATGATGGAATTTTAAAGGTAGCACTCAAGCAATTTACTTTGGAATGGCGGAGAAATACCATGTAGTAGGTAGGTGTGGTGGACACAAATGGCATAGTAGTTGGCTCAAGGATTTTGGATGCATGAGAAGTATTCCCTCTCGATACAAGGTTTAGGCTAGCAAGGTTATTTGAAGCAAACTCAAGGATGAACCGGTGCAGCAAAACTCACATAAAAGACATATTGAAAACATTATAAGACTCTACACCGCCTTCCTTGTTGTTCAAACTCAATACTAGAAATTATCTAGACCTTAGAGAGACCAAATATGCAAACCAAATTTTAGCAAGCTCTATGTATTTCTTCATTAATGGGTGCAAAGTATATGATGCAAGAGCTTAAACATGAGCACAACAATTGCCAAGTATCACATTATCCAAGACATTTTACCAATTACTACATGTAGCATTTTCCAATTCCAACCATATAACAATTTAACGAAGAGGAAACTTCGCCATGAATATTATGAGCTAAGAACACATGTGTTCATACGAACCAGCGGAGCGTGTCTCTCTCCCACACAAGGATGAACTTATTCAGAGAATGAAAATAACAAAACGAAAAATAAAAGCACACACAGACGCTCCAAGTAAAGTACATAAGATGTGATGGAATAAAAATATAGTTTCAGGGGAGGAACCTGATGATGTTGTCGATGAAGAAGGGGATGCCTTGGGCATCCCCAAGCTTAGACGCTTGAGTCTTCTTAGAATATGCAGGGGTGAACCACGGGGGCATCCCCAAGCTTAGAGCTTTCACTCCTCTTGATCATAGTATATCATTCTCCTCTCTTGACCCTTGAAAACTTCCTTCACACCAAACTTCAAGCAAACTCATTAGAGGGTTAGTGCATAATCAAAAATTCACATGTTCAGAGGTGACACAATCATTCTTAACACTTCTGGACATTGCACATAACTTCTGAAAGTTAATGGAACAAAGAAACTCATTCAACTTAACAAAAGCGGCAATGCGAAATAAAAGGCAGAATCTGTCAAAAACAGAACAGTCCGTAAAGACGAATTTTAAAATGGCACCAGACTTGCTCAAATGGAAAAACTCAAAACTAATGAAAGTTGCGTACATATCTGAGGATCACGCTCGTAAATTGGCAGATTTTTTCGAATTTTCTACAGAGGCCTGTGCCCAGATTCGTGACAGACAGCAATGCTGTTTCTGCGCAGCGATCCCAAATATAACATCGACTTTAACATAGAAACTTTACTTGGCACAAAAACATGATAAGGAGAGGTTGCTACAGTAGTAAACAACTTCCAAGACACAAATATAAAACAAAGTACTGTAGTAAAAAAACACATGGGTTATCTCCCAAGAAGTTCTTTCTTTATAGCCATTAAGATGGACTCAGCAGTTTTAATGATGCACTCGCAAGAAATAGTATTTGAAGCAAAAGAGAGCATCAAGAGGCAAATTCAAAACACATTTAAGTCTAACATGCTTCCTATGAAAAAGAATCTTGTAAATAAACAAGTTCATGAAGAGCAAAGTAACAAGCATAGGAAGATAAAACAAGTGTAGCTTCAAAAATTTCAGCACATAGAGAGGTGTTTTAGTAACATGAAAATTTCTACAACCATATTTTCCTCTCTCATAATAACTTTCAGTAGCAACATGAGCAAACTCAACAATATAACTATCACATAAAGCATTCTTATCATGAGTCTCATGCATAAAATTATTACTCTCCACATAGGCATAATCAATTTTATTAGTTGTAGTGGGAGCAAATTCAACAAAGTAGCTATCATTATTATTCTCATCATCAAATATAGGAGGCAAAGTATCATCAAAGTAAATTTTCTCCTCAATGCTTGGGGTACTAAAAATATCATGCTCATCAAAGCCAGCTTCCCCAAGCTTAGAATTTTCCATATCATTAGCAACAATAGTGTTCAAAGCATTCATATTAATATGTTCCATGGGTTTTTTAATTTTCGCATCAAACCATCCATGTCTTAAATCAGGAAATAGAATAAAAAGGTCATTGTTGTCCATTATGCCTAACTAGTGTAAACAAGAAACCAAATGTCGCAATTGCAAAGTCTAAAGGAAATAGCTTCGAGCACACACACAATGACAATGGCGCCAGAAAAGTACTTTACCTGGGACCGAAGTATTAGTGCCTTTTACCTTTCCTCCCCGGCAACGGCGCCAGAAAAGTGCTTGATGTCTACGTTCCCCCTCCTTTCCTGTAGACAGTGTTGGGCCTCCAAGAGCAGAGGTTTGTAGAACAGCAGCAAGTTTCCCTTAAGTGGATCACCCAAGGTTTATCGAACTCAGGGAGGAAGAGGTCAAAGATATCCCTCTCATGCAACCCTGCAACCACAAAGCAAGAAGTCTCTTGTGTCCCCAACACACCTAAAAGGTGCACTAGTTCGGCGAAGAGATAGTGAAATACAGGTGGTATGAAATAGTAGTGGCAACGGCACCAGAAAAGTGCTTTGCCCAGGACAGTAAACAAGCAGTAGTAACGCAGCAGTAGTAACGCAGCAATAGTAACGCAGTAAAACAGTAAACAAGCAGCGATAGCGATATTTAGGAACAAGGCCTAGGGATTACACTTTCACTAGTGGACACTCTCAACATTGATCACATAACAGAATAGATAAATGCATACTCTACACTCTTGTTGGATGATGAACACATTGCGTAGTATTACACGAACCCTCAATGCCGGAGTTAACAAGCTCCACAATAATGCTCATATTTTAGTAACCTTTAGTGTAAGATAGATCAAAAGACTAAACCAAGTACTAACATAGCATGCACACTCGTCACCTTCATGCATATGTAGAAGGAATAGATCACATCAATATTATCATAGCAATAGTTAACTTCGCAATCTACAAGAGATCATGATCATAGCATAAACCAAGTACTAACACGGTGCACACACTCGTCACCTTTACACACGTGCGGGAGGAATAAAACTACTTTAATAACATTGCTAGAGTAGCACATAGATAAATTGTGATACAAACACATTGCAATCATAAAGAGATATAAATAAGCACCTCACTATGCCATTCAACGAGTGAATAAGTATTCTGTGAAATATAGCCTAAGAGACCCACACGGTGCACACACTGTCACCTTTACACACGTGGGACAAGGAGTCTCCGGAGATCACATAAGTAAAACTCACTTGACTAGCATAATGACATCTAGATTACAAGCATAATCATATGAATCTCAATCATGTAAGGCAGCTCATGAGATTATTGTATTGAAGCACATAGGAGAGAGATGAACCACATAGCTACCGGTACAGCCCCGAGCCTCGATGGAGAACTACTCCCTCTTCATGGGAGCAGCAGCGGTGATGAAGATGGCGGTGGAGATAGCAGCGGTGTCGATGGAGAAGCCTTCCGGGGGCACTTCCCCGCTCCGGCAGGGTGCCGGAACAGAGACTCCTGTCCCCCAGATCTTGGCTTCACGATGGCGGCGGCTCTGGATGGTTTCGCGTACCGTGGCTTCCTCCGTAAGGGTTTTCGATGCAGAGGCTTTATATAGGCGAAGAGGCGGCGCAGGAGGGGCACCAGGGTGCCCTCACCACCAGGTGGCGCGGCCAGGCCCTAGCCCGCGCCCAGGTGTGGTGTGGGGCCCCCCTGGCCCATCTCTGGCGGCTCTCGGGTGTTCTGGATGCTTCCGGGCAAAATAGGAACCTGGGCGTTGATTTCGTCCAATTCCGAGAATATTTCGTTACTAGGATTTCTGAAACCAAAAACAGCGAGAAAACGAGAAGCGGCACTTCGACATCTTGTTAATAGGTTAGTTCCAGAAAATGCACGAATATGACATAAAGTGTGCATAAAACATGTAGGTATCATCAATAAAGTAGCATGGAACATAAGAAATTATCGATACGTTGGAGACGTATCAAAGACCGAGGGGGAAAGGAAGTGGGGCCACGAGGCGCCGCCACACTAGGGCGGCGCGGCCCAGCCCTTGGCCGCGCGGCCCTAGCGTGTGGGGCCCCCGTGACTCCCCCGACTCCGCCCTTCCGCCTACTTAAAGTCTTCGTCGCGAAACCCTCTGTACCGAGAGCCACGATACGGAAAACCTTCCAGAGACGCCGCCGCCGCCAATCCCATCTCGGGGGATTCTGGAGATCGCCTCCGGCACCCTGCCGGAGAGGGGATTCATCTCCCGGAGGACTCTACACCGCCATGGTCGCCTCCGGAGTGATGAGTGAGTAGTTCACCCCTGGACTATGGGTCCATAGCAGTAGCTAGATGGTCGTCTTCTCCTTATGTGCTTCATTGTTGGATCTTGTGAGCTGCCTAACATGATCAAGATCATCTATCCGTAATACTATATGTTGTGTTTGTCGGGATCCGATGGATAGAGAATACTATGTTATGGTGATTATCAATCTATTACCTATGTGTTGTTTATGATCTTGCATGCTCTCCGTTATTAGTAGAGGCTCGGCCAAGTTTTTGCTCTTAACTCCAAGAGGGAGTATTTATGCTCGATAGTGGGTTCATGCCTCCATTAAATGCGGGACGATGACGGAAAGTTCTAAGGTTGTGGATGTCTTGTTGCCACTATGGATAAAACATTGATGCTATGTCTAAGGATGTAGTTATTGATTACATTACGCACCATACTTAATGAAATTGTCTGTTGTTTGCAACTTAATACTGGAAGGGGTTCGGATGATAACCTGAAGGTGGACTTTTTAGGCATAGATGCATGCTGGATAGCGGTCTATGTACTTTGTCGTAATTCCCTGATTAAATCTCACTGTATTTATCATATCATGTATGTGCATTGTTATGCCCTCTCTATTTATCAATTGCCCGACTGTAATTTGTTCACCCAACATGCTTTTATCTTATGGGAGAGACACCTCTAGTGAACTGTGGACCCCGGTCCTATTCTTTACATCGAATACAATCTATCGCAATTGTTCTTTACTTGTTTCTCGCAAAACAATCATCTTCCACACAATACGGTTAATCCTTTGTTACAGCAAGCCGGTGAGATTGACAACCTCACCTGTTTCGTTGGGGCAAAGTACTTTGGTTGTGTTGTGCGAGGTTCCACGTTGGCGCCGAATCCCCGGTGTTGCGCCGCACTACATCCCGCCGCCATCAACCTTCAACGTGCTTCTTGGCTCCTCCTGGTTCGATAAACCTTGGTTTCTTTCTGAGGGAAAACTTGCCGCTGTGCGCATCATACCTTCCTCTTGGGGTTCCCAACGGACGTGTACATCTACGCGCATCAGGGTTTCGCGATGAAGACTATATGTAGGCCAAGAGGTAGGTCAGGGGGCATCACGGGGGACCCACACAATAGGGCCGCGCGGCCAGGGCCCAGGCCGCGCCGCCCTGGCGTGTCGTCGCCCCGTGGCCCCACTTCATTTCCTCTTCGGACTTCTGGAAGCTTCGTGGAAAAATAGGACCCTGGGCGTTGATTTCGTCCAATTCCGAGAATATTTCCTTACTAGGATTTCTGAAACCAAAAACAGCAGAAAAAAGCAACTGGCTCTTCGGCATCTCGTCAATAGGTTAGTGCCGGAAAATGCATAATAATGACATATAATGTGTATAAAACATGTGAGTATCATCATAAAAGTAGCATGGAACATAAGAAATTATAGATACGTTTGGGGCGTATCACCAGGCACCTCTGAAATTCATGGAAAGACTAGAAGTAAAGATTATCAAAGATAAAAGCATCGAAGTTGTACCGCAGTTAACCATATTCTGGGACAAGCATATTACACTAAGAATGATAATTATGCTCTCAAGAAGGTGCTCAAAGAAAGGATGGTGACTCAACATAAAAGTAAAAGATTGACCCTTCACAGAGGGAAGCAGGGATTAACATGTGCTAGATCTTTTCATTTTTAAAACAGAAGTAAAATTGTTTTGAGAGGTGTTTGTTGTTGTCAACGAATGGTAGTGGGCACTCTAACTACCTTGTCAACCAGACTTTCAAGAGCGGCTCCCATGAAGGACGTTATCTCTACCAGCAAGGTAGATCATCCCTCTTCTCTTTTTTTACACATGTATTTTAGTTTCATTATGGATGACACTCCCCCCAACCTTTGCTTACACAAGCCATGGCTAACCGAATCCTCGGGTGCCTTCCAACATTCTCATACCATGGAGGAGTGTCTATTTGCAAATTAAGTTGCTTACTGACAAATCAGGGCAAAACATGTGAAGAGAATTATTAATAAAAGTTAATTAATTGGGGCTGGGCACCCCGTTGCCAGCTCTTTTTACAAAATTCTTGGATAAGCGGATGTGCCACTAGTCCATTGGTGAAAGTCTGACTGACAAGATTGAAAGATAAAACACCACATACTTCCTCATGAGCTATAAAACATTGGCACAAATTGAGAAGTACTTTGAAGGTTTTAAAGGTAGCACATGAAAATTTACTTGGAATGGTTTGAAATGCCATGCATAGGTATTTATGGTGGACACTTTGGAATAACTTGGTTTTCGGGGATTTGGAAGCACGAGCAGCATTCCCGCTCAGTACAAGTGAAGGCTAGCAATAGACTGGGAAGCGACAATCAAGAGAGCAATAACTGTCATAATCATGCTTGCGGCAGAATAAAATTAACGGAGGCATAAAAGTGATACAAGAACTCTGAAGCAAAGTAAATCATCGAGGCTTAATTGACTTTTGTTTTTCAGTCATATGCATGCGTGAGCATGTGCCAAGTCAATTCAAATGAATTATTTAGAGGAGGATACCACAATGTCATACCTATCTATGAATAAAACAATGCAAGCAAATGTTTATGACATGCTACTCATATTAATAAATTGGAGCTAAACATGAGAGATCATGAACTACTAGACTTTCGTTAAATGACATATACCTCACATGAACCAACTAAGCATGCTCACATGGATGAGTATATGTACAAAAATGAAAACAAATAGAGTTCATACCAGCCTCTCACCACAGTCGGATTGTCGTAGATCGTCATTATTGCCTTTCACTTGTGTAGCTTGAATAATATGAAATGAAAACCAAGCTCCAACCACCGGAGACCGCTGAACTCCATAATAAACTTTACAAAACCGAAGAAGAACAACAAATATTTTTGGTGTTTTCGAATTGGAAACAAGAACGAAAATAAAATCTTTTTGGATTTTCTCATAGCAAACCAACGATAGTAGATAAAGCAAAATAGGATCAAGAAACCAAATAAACAAATGATAAAGAGAAACAACAGAAATATATTTGGTATTTTTGTGTTTTAGAAAATAAACAAAGCAAAAACAAGGGAATGAAAACTAAAAGAGTCACAGAAAAGCAAAGTGGCAGAAACCTGCCAAAACTTGACAGCAGTACAGTAATCATTTTTTTCGAAAATCTTCTACTGTTCTACTTGAAAAGTGCTCAACTAATGAAAGTTAGATAATAACCTGGGGAACATGCACAAAAATTGGCAGCTCAAAATAATGTTCTGGCTACGCACAGGAATTTTTTCAGTATCAGTCCAGAATCTGTTTTTTAGACAGCACTTCCCCAAATATCATCTTCCTCATATTAGAGGCAACCATCGGCACACAAATGAAATAAAAAGTAGAAGTAAAGGTTTCTACAGTGGTAACAACCTTCAAAAACTAAAATAAGAAACCTACTGAAATAAAAATAACCGAAAGAGAAACAACCAAAAGAAGTGAAACAAGTATATACAAATTACCAGCAATTGTAATATGCAATGAATGAGTGATGCCGGCGTACCTCCCCCCAAGCTTAGGCTTTTGGCCTAAGTGGAGATCAACCCCACGATGCCCATGAGGTGGCACCTCCGTAATATGATGAAGAAGGATCTTGTCCTTGGTACAAGCTGGAGGACGCACCAGGATATGTGACAGTGTACCCGTCGGAGGGCTCGGCGTCCTCGGAGTCGTGCTGCTGGTGAAAGCCATGTATCCTCAGCTGCTCATCCACCTCCTCCTTGGAACGCGGCCACGGTCTCCTGCGAACACTTAACAAATCGGCCTGCGGCAAAGGGATTTCCCTCTCATCCCCGTCAATAAACAACATTCTATAAACAATATTTTCTAAATTAGAGTCAGTTGTGACAAATTGGTGACTCTTCATAGCAGCAATATCAAGCTTAATAGGAGTTAATTTCTCATCACTAGGATCAACAGAAAGACCTAGATATTCAACCATACGTGAAGCAACAATCCCTCCATAAATAGGTCCCTTACTAGCTAAGCGACGAGCAATAAGAGCACCAAGATGGTAAGGTGTACTTCCAGTAAGTGCAGCAACCAGAAAAGCAAGATGATAACTAGAAATGTTGCTAGTGTTCTCTCTACCAAGAATGCTAGTAGCAAGATAGAAAGTGAAACATCTAATGGAAGGAAGCTGAATGTTCCTTATCTTGCCGCGCTGAATGGTGCGGTCATCATCGTTGGTAACTTCTCGATAGAGTTCCTTCAAAGCTTTGGGGAAGTTCTCGATCTTCTTCGCTGTACCTATAGGAGTAATGTCCAGTGCAGTACAAAAATCACACAATTTCATAGTAACAGGCCTATCATAAATCCTAAATTTAGCTGATGGTGTGAAAGGTGTGTTGCTGAACTTGAAGCTTTCAACAAAGATTTTAGTTGGCCTATAAAATTGATCACTCTCATCTTCCATATAGGTAGATAAGCCCACACTATTAATGAGAAACAAGAAGTCATCAAGTAGCCCTGCATTATGCAAAAAGTCAAAGCATGGAAAGGATGAAGCATTAGGAATCCCGTTGTCCTCATCATCTTCAAAGCTAGGTGTAATGACATCCTCATCATAGGAACGCCTAACTCGAGTGGCTGCCCTTGAAGGCCTTGCCGCTCTTGTCGCATCACTCTCAAACACTTCTCCAAAGGTGTGGTTATGCATTTTCCTTTTTTGAAATTTTTCAACAATCATTATAAAAGTTGATTTTGAGACATATAAATGAGGGAGACTACTATAGGAACTTGATAGAGTACTAAACATGCATCAAAACTAATTTTTACAACTTGAATCAAGCATGCAAACTCACTTAACATGTCACCTACAGCAGCAAATTACTCAAGATATACTCAACTATACAAAATTCTATTTGGATAATCGGAGGAGTCACATACCGGAGAGAAAATGCTCCAAATCTCAGCAGCAAAGATGGGCTGAGCAAGGAGATCGAAAATTTCGAGCAAGAACAGCAAGAAACTCGGGTTTGAACAATGGTGGTGTGTTTTCCCATGAAAGAGAGTGGAGTGGTAGGTGGATGAGTGAGTGGAGGGCTAGGTGGGTGCCCTCACAACAGGGTGGCGCGCCCCCTTGCTGGCCGCGCCGGCACATGGGGTGCAGCCCTGGGGTGCCCCACTGGTCAGCCCCAGGCACTCCCAGGTTGCATTTTGAAAAATAGTACCAGTGATATAATTTTTGTAAATTTTTGAAAACTTCGAAAAATGCACATTTCTGGGTGTTAAAATAACTAATTCAGGACAGAAAAAGATTTTCAAACTTATAAACAAACAAAGCATCTTGCAAAACAAGTAGTACTACAGCAAGTAAAACCAGTGGAGAAAGAAAGAAATGTTGTTTAGCTCTTCCATGCATTTAAAATATACTTGTTAACAAGGTTGATCAAGTCTTGCCACCAAATAAATTTTACATGTCATAAGAAGAAATAAACCTCAAATCAATCATGTTACCTTATATTGTATTGATATGGATCCAATCACAATAGTTTGATATCCTTCTTTAGGCTCATATATAGGACAATCAATAACTCCCAGTTTGATAGATCTCAAATTAGAAATTGTATTAACTCCATATACTTTATCAATCCTCTTAGGAAAATAAACAGTATATTCCTTGTCATCAACATTGAAAATGACTTTTCCTTTATTGCAATCAATAACAGCCCCTGCAGTGTTAAGAAAAGGTCTTCCAAGAATAATAGACATATTATCATCTTCAGGCATTTCCAACACAACAAAATCAGTTAATATTAAGCAATTATGAGCAACTTGAACAAGAACATTGATGCGTGTAGTTGACACGTCCGTTGGGAACCCCAAGAGGAAGGTGTGATGCGCACAGTAGCAAGTTTCCCTCAGTAAGAAACCAAGGTTTAATCGAACCAGTAGGAGTCAAGAAGCACATTGAAGGTTGATGGTGGCGGAGTGTAGTGCGGCGCAACACCAGGGATTCCGGCGCCAACGTGGAACCTGCACAACACAACCAAAGTATTTTGCCCCAACGTAACATTGAGGTTGTCAATCTCACCGGCTTGCTGTGAACAAAGGATTAACCGTATTGTGTGGAAGATGATTGTTTGCAAAGAACAGTAAAGAACAATTATTGCAGTAGATTGTATTTCAGATGTAAAGAATAGACCGGGGTCCACAGTTCACTAGCGGTGTCTCTCCCTTAAGATAAATAGCATGTTGGGTGAACGAATTACAGTTGGGCAATTGACAAATAAAGAAGGCATAACAATGCACATACATATATCATGATGAGTACTATGATATTTAATCAGGGCATTACTGTGGGGACCCCCGGGGTCGTAGGCTAGACAAACCCAGATCTGCATCTGGCATAAGCCTAACCTAGATCTCTAGGGCCTACAGGGTGAGAATCGGTAACACAACAGTGACTCTACGACTCAAAGAGTAATACAAGCTCATAACTGAGCGAAAAACCAAAGTATTACAAGCAGAGGTCACTGACCTGACATTCATCAATCAACGGAAGCAAAGTTATGCTATTCTAAATAGCAAGATAGCAAAAGGCCTAAGAGGCCAGGAGCATAACGGCGACATCCCAGCCCATAGATTCCAGGCTGCCACCTGGGAATCCCAAGCTACTCGTCGATGTCGACCTAGAAACCACCATATGTTGGAGCGACTTCGTCTGAAACAAAGCATGCAAAGCTGAGTACAGGGACTCAGCAAGACTTAGTACAACCTTTTAGCAAAGCTGGTATGCGAGGCTTTATGTGGAGCTTATTTTGCGTAAAGCCAGTTTTCCTTTGTAAAACAAGAGGGAGCAGAAGCTCGTCTATTCAGATCATTTTCAAAAGGGGATAAGAGAGCGATATCACTAGCTCTACTGATCATCATATTGAATCCACCGAATCTTCATCATCAGCTGAACCTATCAACTAGGAGCACCCCCTCGATACCCTGAGGAGGGATCCTTATCACACATTGATTCCAAGTTTTACGATTAGGTTCAAGTTATCTATGATCAACACGTAGTTCTCCAAGTCGTCAGTAACCGTGGACACGGCTTTTCGAAAAGATTTAACCCTGCAGGGGTGTACAACTTTACCCACACGCGCCGACCGACTCTTAATGCCAGAACGTTAGCACACTTCCTTGGTGTGCCGGCAGAGGGTGGTCGACCAAAACCTTTCCCTTGCTTCGCCTATTCCATGAGTCAAACTAACTGGGGAGCTCCGTCATCGTAGGTAGCCATTCTCCGAGGCGGTCCCGGTCATTGTGCGCAGGGGATCCAGTTCAATGCCTCCAGCATCCTTCACCCCGGCCACACCCTGTATGATGCACCTTTGAAAACCTTTTCCACGCCTTCGCCATGCAGAATGCCAAATGGAACTCGCAAACTAATTGACTCATGGGTAAGCTAGGCAAGTTCGGGCCAAGGGGTTCCCATGGGCCCCGTGTGGTTGTACGCTCAGTCTTGGTTCCGAAGGCGAGAACCTCAGGTCCTAGTGTCGGCGAGAACGAGTCAAATCACCACATCCCCATGTGGCGGCCCATCCAAGCCTTTAAGCATGTTTAATTATCATCACTGATCTTACCACGTCATCCTGCCATACTAGGTTCATTCGTAGCTCTGATTCATCAACCGGATGGATCAGAATTCGTCAACTAAGCATGGCTAAGCATATTCGATATAACGGCTCTAGCGATGCACACATAGCTCAAACCTAGTCTTGCTGGGAGCAGTGGATCAGAGTATTTAGGCTACAAGGATGGTAAATGCAACCCACATAGGATAACTATAACTGCCGATAAAACATATTGGAATCGAATGCAATATGTAGGAACCAGAAGTAAAAGCATTTTGAAACCATCTTATATTTACTAATTGGAGGCACCGTAAAAGACTCCACGTTAAGCCACATCATTAAAATAATTACGATAGTTAGATTTAAAATTTATGGTTAAGATTAATCCAGAAAGTTGTGATTTATGATGTACCGTAAAAAGTAACGTAAACACGTTATGTCACGTAGGCACACGTTACACGGTTGTTTTCTTTTGTTTATAGTTCCGTCGCTTGATCATGAGCTGGAAGGAGGATAGATGTCGTTAGTCACGTTAGTTGGGAAAACAACTATGGTCTGTTGATCTTAGATATAACACATAAACAACTTAGATTTGCGTTGTTCAGGAGAGTCCAAATAGTTTACTACTTCTAATGAAGAGTCCTTTTTTTTGCGATTCTAATGTGAAGAGTCCTTAACTTGGTTGGGTATGTGCTGCTTTAAAAAAAATCGGTGGCAGGTGCATGTTCACGTAATAAAACTTCTTACAAAAATCAAAGTAGTCTAATACACACTTCTTCTCATGAAATCTGCCTCAATTTTTTTCGAGAAAAAAATTAAGCTGGCAGGTCCTAATTATACATACAGCTAGGATGAACCGTGCGAAACAAAGTTGTGTAGGTCGTCACAATTAAACTGGCACGATAGCCCGACATTGAATCTTGAGTTCAAATGCAACAAACGATCCCTGCAATATTTATTCGTGAAAAATCTAAACCGTATTAATATCGTGACCCGTGGTCTTCCATAGAAATAGTTGTGTTATACTGTATCTGGGTATCCCGTCATGTGCATCAGCACGATCGCCTTCTCCACCCTCTGCATCCTGCATGGCGACTCCCCAGCACGTATCTTCTTCCGATGAGATCCGATACTGCGCCTAATGGAGGCGCAACACGGTCCAAGCAGACTGCGGCGAGTTGCACGACTACCAAGTGATGCTAAGCCACGCCACGGGCTGCCAGCAGGAGCGGCAACAATGACGAGCTGGACAGACCCAGTCTCTGATTCCGATCACTGCTGCGGTGTGACCCCTCCATCTCCTGTGCCTCGAGGCAGGTGGCAGAAACAACCAGACCAGAGGCAGCAGGAACAGCAAAAGGATTTCGTCCTCAACTCTACTACCTGATTAGATCGCCACTTTCAAATCTATCTATTTTTCCTACTTGGTAAAAATTAGCCATGGATATACTTCAGAAAGTATTTCCAATATGTAAAATCCCATCATTGATATCTTTTCGTTCATCTTTCTTTGCAGAAATTTTGATCCACGAGCTAGCACACAGGATATCATGTGATTGCAATATAGTCAAAGAGAGAATTGTTTTTGTTGATCCTCAGTTGTTCAGTGGAAGCCAACGCACAGATTCTGCCCTGGTAATCTATCGGCTTATGTCCTGCATCAGAGATTTAGAATGGATTTTGGACCTCCAATATGATAGCCTACAGATCATCTATTGCTATTATCCTCTACCACTACCGATCAACTATTGCTATTTTCCTCTACCAAATAGCTAGGAAAGTTCACTTTCTTATACACCAGATTATAGGGACGTGCAGATTTAGAAGCTCCACGAACTTACTACGAGACAATTAATTTAAGAACCTTTATGGGGAATATAGTTCGGTGTCTTTTTCATTCGTCTATTTGGCTGCCTTCGCTGTGATGGGTAATGCTTCTTCACAAATCACACCCAAGGCGTTCAAAGATATCTGTATGCATAGAGGAGATCAGTAGGTAAGGTTATCCTCGCAGCATTTTTTATGGCAGGTGGAATCTATTTATTCAGTAATTTCTAAGTAAGTTTTCATAAATGTACACATGTCGTTTCTGTTCCATGTCTACAGGATGTGGTCTCTCCAGTTATACTTGAAAGACTGAATTTTAAGGAAATTCTTCAGGTTTGCTTGGTAAGGTAATATTAAGATAAATGCTCCTAATTTTTGTATTGCTTGCATAAATTTTCTTTTTTCCACATTTTGATTCACGGTGTAACAATATCAATGTAAGCAAGTAATGGAACTAAATGTGAATGTCAAAAGCAATTACAATACTTAAAAGCTGATGATAATTCTGGCGAACATGATTATGCTTTTAATTTCTCTACATATAAACAAATGAAAACAAGAAAGATACATAACTTTTGGCTACAATGACCAATACGTGAATTTTAGGAAAACCCCATACTTCTACAGTTATACCATATATTGAGCTGATTGGTATATAGAAAAGAAAAGGGTGAGACATATGGAATTGTTAGCCATCGTAGTACCATGTATAACCTCATAATCCCAGCAGCACTACTCTACTAATATTCATATTGTAATCTCTCCAGCTCTTAATATGTCATTTTAATAAATACATATATTCATGGAATATAGTTAAGATACATACTTTGTACTATGTTTGCCTGCCAGTTAGAATTATTAAGGATGTAATTTTGTGGCTTATTTCTTGACTAATTAATGGCAAATAATTTCAATGAATTTTTTTTTCATTTTTCTGCGATATCTGCACCGTGGTTGTGTGTCAGTACCAAAATATGTTGCTAATAATAAGTATGAAAACTTTGTACTCCTGTATTTTTTAAGATATTTAATAATGTCGTGATTCAAAGAAAAAAAATAGGACTTCTTAAAACGTATATGAGGAGTACTCTATTGGCAAATATGTTGTGTGTCCTGCGTGAAAGGTTCATATACACGCTTAAAGAAAGAAAATACTAGATATATTCCATTAGTCTTTGATAAAACATCTAAAAGTTTCATTATTATGCAAATAGAGTAAATTCCATATAATCTATCACACCAAAGCTAATAGAGAAAACTCATGCTAGAGTGCCTTGCGAAACTTAACATGATTCTCATATATTTCTAAGAAACTTTTGCAAATGTTGAATCCAAAATTGCTACTTGAAACTAATGTATTATTTAGTATTTTCATGGCTCGGGAGACTACACATTCTGTGATAAAAATATTTATAAAACTTCTAGATATGTCCAGATTAGGACAAAATGGAAGATGCACTACAAGTGCTAGCCCGTGCAGCGCACGGGTTGATGACTATAATATGAACCAGGCTAGGGCTTGCCTTTGTCCCTGACAAACCAATATGGATCTTCGGAGATCCCATGCTTGACTTGTTCATCAGTGGACAAGTATTGAGTTGCGTCGTTGTCGATCTTCATCGTCTCGGCACTTGCTCTATCGATCGCGAAGAAGCAAATACCGGAAAGGTAGAACAACAATCAACACATGGCATTGATGCAATGCACATACAAGGATGATGATATGACATGTTAAAGGTATTGAAGTTAACCCTAAGACCTCATCAATTTAATTGAGGTTCGACGGAACTAGGGTTAGTAGTTCCGAAACCTCAAAAGGTGTACAATTAGTTCTTCTAAAATAACTAGGGTTCAAAGTTGTTTAACAATGCATGATTTTGAAACCAAATTGTAGATCTCATTTTTCTGAAAATTTTGATATATTATACATATTTTTATGATTTAAAATGAATTACTTATGAATTTTATAAGTTTTAACCATTTTAAATCATTTTTGGGAAATTCTGGAAAATACTAAAACTCTGAAAAACATGGACCCACATGTCATGGATTTAATCTTTTTCTAAATATTTACGAAAATAATAAAAATCTGACAGGGGGTCCCACTTGTCAATATATTTTCATTTACAGAAAATACAAAAACAATATACAGAAATTAGAAAAGGACTTACTACATCACGCTGACATCATGCTGACGTCAGCGCGGCATTGAGCTCGCAGGTGGAGCTTCAATCCGGCCATCCGGGCCGCAATAGCGCGCGCGCCTGGGGGCAAACGAGGCTGCTCGATGCGGCCGACCATTTGGTGGCGGCGCCGCTGCCAAATGGTGGCCGGAGCGTGGCCGGCGACGGTGAACGGCGGCGGCCGGGGCAGGTGCCCGTCGCGGGAGGGGCTAGAGGGCGAGAGGGGGCGAGCCAGGGGCACAGGGCGACGCGGAATCTCACCAGGAGTCCATTGGAGGGGTCGGCGGCGCCGGAGGAGGCTCGCCGGCGGCTAATCGACGGGGGTGGCCCGTCGGCAGTAGGGTTAGGGTTCCTGGGGCGCCGGAGATCGCGAGGGAAAGGGGAAATAGGGGTTAGGGTTAGGGACGGCGGCGGCGGAGCTACTTGTAGGCCGCCAGGGGCGGCGGCGATCTTGGCGCACGCCGGCCATCGGGCGGCCGCATCGCTGCCAGGCAGCTGCTTGGAGCCGCGGGGACGACGGCGGTTTTGCAAAAACCCCCCTGGGGGTTTCCCTGGGCTGAGTTGGCTGCTGCTGGGCCGGCCTGTGGGCCGCGCAGAGAGAGAAGAAGAGAGGAGAGATGGGCTGCGGCCCAAAACAGAGAGAGGGAAGTTTTCTTCTCTCTTCTCTTTTTCTAAAAACTGTTTTTTATATTTAAAACCGTTTGAAACTTCTTTAAACTTTGGAAACTATCCATGACCTTCACAATATAATTATGGCCATGTATTTTGTTTGAAAACTTTTGAAATCACTTTGGCACATTTGAAATGAGAGCGAGATTCAAACAACACTTAGGGTTTTCAAAACATTTCTTTTGTGCATATTTTCTTAGGAAAATAATCATGATGCAAATGATGCACAATCAACCCTAATTAGGTCTTATTAAAAACAGGGGTGTTACAGATCTATCCCCCTTAAAAGAATCTCGTCCCGAGATTCCAAGGTAGGAATAGAGAAAGTAACAAGGACTACACCGGTCTTCAACGATCTTGTCGATATCACGACGGTCTTCCTTCTTGAAGAGGTTGATTCACGATGCCATGATGAAGTTGATCCACCTCACCACGAAGAGCTCTTCATTTGCTTTCTTCACTCTAAAGGAAAGAGGGAATGACACTGGACGGTGGATCTTAGGAAAGATCGAGTATCTCATGGTCATCTCATGGAAGGAGTGTTGAAAAACAACTCTTGAGCTGACAAACATGAAACATGTCAAGGTAACAGAGGAGACGGAAGAAGTTTCAAATTTTGGTAGGCAATTGCTCGACACTTGACAAGAATACTAAGGGACAAAGTAGCGGGGAGTTAAACTGCCTTTGATACCATGACAAGGCACTCTTCAAGAGGGTGACTCTTAGAAGCACAAATGGTTATCCCACGAGAGCAACTTTGGATTTAAAAATCATAGTCACTCTTTTGGTATGGTCAAATGAAACGATTAAAAATCTACTCAAAAGGATGGGGCCTAGATGGCTGACGAATTCACATAACGTGTGAATTGATTAGAACTTCAGGTACAACCCAAAAGAAGGGAAAGAGCACGGGCTAGTGAAGTGCGAAGGATCACCTGGGGAGTGAAATTTCTCCTAACGGAGTGGTTGTCACAGGAGAAATGGTTTCGAAGGATTGACCGAGAAACATTTAACAACTTTGCTTCTAATGTTCTCCTTGATGTTCTAGACACCAATATCAGGCTTCGGAATAGCCTTCAATAGGTCATCAAGTGAAGGTCGAACTTCGGAATTTAAAAGACATCACAAGAGCAACTCCTAGAATAAGTCGCACAAGATCCTTATGGAGAGTGGTTATTCTTCTTGTTTCAAGAGATTATGGCACTAGACCTTCCGACTAATTGTGTTAACCACTACATCAACCCTGCCGGATTTATAAAGAGACCTATGTCATGAATCCTTGAGAAACACCAACAATCATTGTCGCTTGAGATTCAGCTTAGGTTAGGTGTAACGATATTTCAGACTCAGAATGTACGAAAGAAATTGTATTAGTTACCAGCAAGGTAAAGTCGCTAGATTCTCAAATTATGGACTACAATGTCAAGCTCTAAAAGATTGAGCTAGATTGCGTAATCCATGTGGTTGCGACTGCTTCTCTTTCTCGAGCAAACCAGTCAGTGGCTTAGGGTGCATAGAGGAACTTTTCAAGCAAATGGAGGTAACAACCTGCCATCTCAAGAATATTCCGCACATGCATGACCGACTTGCGATGATTCCCGAGGGAAAGAAAAGGGAACTCTACTCGGATCCACGGCGACATCTTTCAGAAAATGCACGTGAACCAGAGAAGGTCACTTCTAGCATCCAGAACACATACTTCGTGATAACACAAAGATGGTTCTTAAAAGTTTCCAACATTAGTGCCAATTGTTCAATATGAACCTCTTTAAACATGGAGAAAATAAGAATGTCATCGATGGGCTCAACAACAAACTTATCAAGATACTCCAATGAGGGATTCACATGTTGCATGAACGGGGCAAAAGTATTGGTCAGACCAAAGGACATGAAGATATACTCAGACGAAGCACCATGAGTATAACCATCATCAAGATAGTCCTTGGAACTGAGTTTGATTTGATGATAGCCCAAGCTCAAATCAAAGATTTGGTAAGATAGCATATCCACAAAGGAGATACTTTCTGACTTCAACACGAACAAACTAGACATCCCTTTTAAAAGGATCAACTCAGGTATAGCTCTTGTCTTTCAACTCTCCAAGTTGTTGTTTAAGCTCAACCAACTAGTCCATGATATCCGGTACGGTTTCTTGGAGAAGGAGCGATTCAGAGAACCAACTTACTCACAAACTTGACAACACGGTCATGTGGCAACATGGCGATACTTCCAGAAAGACATCCAGAATATCACGAACCACCGATATGTCACTGAGTTCGAGAGGGAACTTGCTTTATAAGGAAAGCGATATGTTCTTGAGAGCTTTGGCACGAACCTAACTCTTTGACCGAAGAAGGTGTGCCTAGATAACAGACTAGGGAACATAGTCAAACTTCGCTTAGTGATTGGCTAACAATCATGCTAAGAATGACATAAAAATCCTTGGATTTCAAAGCAATAAGAATTACTTAGAATCTCTGAATGGACACATCAATACAAACACCCCAACGTTACCAAGCACGGATAGCTCGGAGGAAGGGACAGTAAAGATATGTAAGAGCATCACTTCATCGATAAGGCCATGAGACTTAGCATGACCTCTAGATATAAAAGAATGTGATACTCTAAGGTAGAACAGAACAAAAAGTGCATAAACATCACATTCTGCGAATTACAATACTTTGACCGGGTCCTAGAAATGGACAAGGTACCGGAGTTTGTTTCTCCTGACATACCAAAGTGGAATGTCTTGACGGACCACAAGAGTAACATGCACTGGAAGATTCCAATGCACAATTACCACTTGGCTGCTAACTAGTAGACAAAAGATCGGAAAGTAATTGAAGAGGAGGAACATGATCAGAATTAGAAATCCTGAGATGTGGATGCACAAGATATCACTTTTGTGAAACTCATGCTGAAAAGAGAAGTGTGGCAGAGTCATAGACATAGAGGTGAGACTCACAAAGAGCACTCTTGTCGTGATCCATTTGGTTCCATAAAAGAACCTCTGCCATAGCTAACGGTAGGAAAGATCTTTTGTTACCGCAATTCAATCACGACAATAACCAAAGCCTTGAGGGATAGGCAGATTTGAAGTTAGCCATCCTGATGTAATGTTTGATCATTAACAACAGGGAACACCGGAATGGATCTTGGGTTAAAGGTCAGCATCATGTATCGAGGTTCAAAAGAACCCAACACAATCCGGGACCTTCGGTTCAAGTCCAAGCTAGAGTTAAAATACGGAGAAATGAGTAACTACTATCTGAGTGACATAAAGGACACTACGAGGTAGTAATCACAAGGTAACTTTCGAGAAGCCATACCTAGCTTCAGAAGTAACCAAGCAAAAAGGAAAGGAGGCATTCAAGGTGAAAGGAAACCTCGAATCCTAGAACAGAATGATGTGGAACCCACAAAATAGAGAGATCATGATGGAAGGAGATCTCACTGTTGAAACGAAACAAAGAGATAACAAAGAACACACAAGAGTTTAGAGAACTCAACACTAGGTCAACTGGTTAAGGAACGACATGCCCTTGAGGCACCTAAGTTTTGAAAGACCAGAAGAGATGGTAAAACTTTTTCAAATCAACACAAGGTAAGGTGTGACTCTGAATTAGAGCGATACCAGATAAGGAGTAAAAAGAATCCTAATCAGATTTTTGCAAATACTTTTAGTTTTCAAATAGTTTTCACAAACACTAGACTCAACATCGACCAGTAGAAAGGGTTTTCTACGAGCGGTCCTCGCTTCCGATACCAAAACCTGTGGGGACCCCGGGGTCGTAGGCTAGACAAACCCGGATCCGCATCCGGCATAAGCCTAACCTAGATCTCTAGGGCCTACAGGGTGAGAATCGGTAACACAACAGTGACTCTACAACTCAAAGAGTAATACAAGCTCATAACTGAGCGAAAAACCAAAGTATTACAAGCAGAGGTCACTGACCTGACATTCATCAATCAACGGAAGCAAAGTTATGCTATTCTAAATAGCAAGATAGCAAAAGTCCTAAGAGGCCAGGAGCATAACGGCGACATCCCAGCCCATAGATTCCAGGCTGCCACCTGGGAATCCCAAGCTACTCGTTGATGTCGACCTACAACCCACCATCTGTTGGAGCGAATTCGTCTGAAACAAAGCATGCAAAGTTGAGTACAGGGACTCAGCAAGACTTAGTACAACCTTTTAGCAAAGCTGGTATGCGAGGCTTTATGTGGAGCTTATTTTGCGTAAAGCCAGTTTTCCTTTGTAAAACAAGAGGGAGCAGAAGCTCGTCTATTCAGATCATTTTCAAAAGGGGATAAGAGAGCGATATCACTAGCTCTACTGATCATCATATTGAATCCACTGAATCTTCATCATCAGCTGAACCTATCAACTAGGAGCACCCCCTCGATACCCTGAGGAGGGATCCTTATCACACATTGATTCCAAGTTTTACGATTAGGTTCAAGTTATCTATGATCAACACGTAGTTCCCCAAGTCGTCCGTAACCGTGGACATGGCTTTTCGAAAAGATTTAACCCTGTAGGGGTGTACAACTTTACCCACACGCGCCGACCGACTCTTAATGCCAGAACGTTAGCACACTTCCTTGGTGTGCCGGCGAGAGGTGGTCGACCAAAACCTTTCCCTTGCTTCACCTATTCCATGAGTCAAACTAACTGGGAGCTCCGTCATCATAGGTAGCCATTCTCCGAGGCGGTCCCGGTCATTGTGCGCAGGGGATCCAGGTTCAATGCCTCCAGCATCCTTCACCCCGGCCACGCCCTGTATGATGCACCTTTGAAAACCTTTTCCACGCCTTCGCCATGCAGAATGCCAAATGGAACTCGCAAACTAATTGACTCATGGGTAAGCTAGGAAAGTTCGGGCCAAGGGGTTCCCATGGGCCCCGTGTGGTTGTACGCTCAGTCTTGGTTCCGAAGGCGAGAACCTCAGTCCTAGTGTCGGCGAGAACGAGTCAAATCACCACATCCCCATGTGGCGGCCCATCCAAGCCTTTAAGCATGTTTAATTATCATCACTGATCTTACCACGTCATCCTGCCATACTAGGTTCATTCGTAGCTCTGATTCATCAACCGGATGGATCAGAATTCGTCAACTAAGCATGGCTAAGAAAATTCGATATAACGGCTCTAGCGATGCACACATAGCTCAAACCTAGTATTGCTGGGAGAAGTGGAGCAGAGTATTTAGGCTACAAGGATGGTAAATGCAACCCACATAGGATAACTATAACTGCCGATAAAACATATTGGAATCGAATGCAATATGTAGGAACCAGAAGTAAAAGCATTTTGAAACCATAATATGAACCAGGCTAGGGCTTGCCTTTGTCCCTGACAAACAAATATGGATCTTCGGAGATCCCATGCTTGACTTGTTCATCAGTGGACAAGTATTGAATTGCGTGTCGATCTTCATCGTCTCGGCACGTGCTCTATCGATCGCGAAGAAGCAAATACCGGAAAGGTAGAACAACAATCAACACATGGCATTGATGCAATGCACATACAAGGATGATGATATGACATGTTAAAGGTATTGAAGTTAACCCTAAGACATCATCAATTTAATTGAGGTTCGACGGAACTAGGGTTAGTAGTTCCGGAGCCTCAAAAGGTGTACAATTAGTTCTTCTAAAATAACTAGGGTTCAAAGTTGTTTAACAATGCATGATTTTGTAACCAAATTGTAGATCTCATTTTTCTGAAAATTTTGATATATTATACATATTTTTCTGATTTAAAATGAATTACTTATGAATTTTATAAGTTTTAACCATTTTAAATCATTTTTGGGAAATTCTGGAAAATACTAAAACTCTCACAAACATGGACCCACATGTCATGGATTTAATCTTTTTCTAAATATTTACGAAAATAATAAAAATCTGATAGGGAGTCCCACCTGTCAATATATTTTCATTTACAGAAAATACAAAAACAATATACATAAATTAGAAAAGGACTTACTGCATCACGCTGACATCATGCTGACGTCAGTGCGGCATTGAGCTGGCAGGTGGAGCTTCAATCCGGCCATCCGGGCCGCAATAGCGCGCGCGCCTGGGGGCAAACGAGGCTGCTCGACGCGGTCGACCATTTGGTGGCGGCGCCGCTGCCAAATGGTGGCCGGAGCGTGGCCGGCGACGGTGAGCGGCGGCGGCCGGGGCAGGTGCCCGTCGCGGGAGGGGCTAGAGGGCGAGAGGGGGCGAGCCAGGGGCACAGGGCGACGCGGAATCTCACCAGGAGTCCATTGGAGGGGTCGGCGGCGCCGGAGGAGGCTCGCCGGCGGTTAATCGACGGGGGCGGCCCGTCGGCAGTAGGGTTAGGGTTAGGGTTCCTGGGGCGCCGGAGATTGCGAGGGAAAGGGGAAATAGGGGTTAGGGTTAGGGACGGCGGCGGAGGAGCTACTTGTAGGCCGCCAGGGGCGGCGGCGGCGATCTTGGCGCACGCCGGCCATCGGGCGGCCGCAGCGCTGCCAGGCAGCTGCTTGGAGCCGCGGGGACGACGGAGGTTTTGCAAAAACCCTCCTGGGGGTTTCCCTGGGCTGAGTTGGATGCTGCTGGGCCGGCTTGTGGGCCGCGCAGAGAGAGAAGAAGAGAGGAGAGATGGGCTGCGGCCCAAAACAGAGAGAGGGAAGTTTTCTTCTCTCTTCTCTTTTTCTAAAAACTGTTTTTTATATTTAAAACCGTTTGAAACTTCTTTAAACTTTGGAAACTATCCATGACCTTCACAATATAATTATGGCCATGTATTTTGTTTGAAAACTTTTGAAATCACCTTGGCACATTTGAAATGAGAGCGAGATTCAAACAACACTTAGGGTTTTCAAAACATTTCTTTTGTGCATATTTTCTTATGAAAATAATCATGATGCAAATGATGCACAATCAACCCTAATTAGGTCTTATTAAAAACAGGGGTGTTACAATTACGACAAAGTACATAGACCGCCATCCAGCATGCATCTATGCCTAAAAAGTCCACTTTCAGGTTATCATCCGAACCCCTTCCGGTATTAAGTTGCAAGCAACAGACAATTGCATTAAGTATGGTGCGTAATGTAATCAGCACAAATATCCTTAGACAAAGCATCGATGTTTTATCCCTAGTGGCAACAACACATCCACAACCTTAGAACTTTCATCACTCGTCCCGCATTTAATGGAGGCATGAACCCACTATCGAGCATAAATACTCCCTCTTGGAGTCACAAGTATCAACTTGGCCAGAGCCTCTACTAGCAACGGAGAGCATGCAAGAACATAAACAACTCATATATGATAGATTGATAATCAACTTGACATAGTATTCAATATCCATCGGATCCCAACAAACACAACATGTAGGATTACAAAGAAACGATCTTGATCATGATAGGCAGCTCACAAGATCGAGCATGATAGCACAATTAGGAGAAGACGACCATCTAGCTACTGCTATGGACCCATGGTCCAGGGGTGAATGATGACCCACAAGTATAGGGGATCGCAACAGTCTTCGAGGGAAGTATTACCCAATTTATTGATTCGACACAAGGGGAGACAAAGAATACTTGTAAGCCTTAACAGCGGAGTTGTCAATTCAGCTGCACCTGGAAACAGACTTGCTCGCAAGAGTTTATCGATAGTAACAGTTCTATGGCGGTGGAAATAGCGGGATAACGAGCAACGGTGAAATAAAGACAGCAGTAGTGATTATAGTAAACGAGCAGGATTAAAATACCGTAGGCACGGGGACGGATTTAACGGGCGTTGCATGGATGAGAGAAACTCATGTAACAATCAAAGCATGGGCATTTGCGGATAATAATAAAAGCTGTATCCAAGTACTAATCAATCAATAGGCATGTGTTCCATATTTAGTCGTACGTGCTCGCAATGAGAAACTTGCACAACATCTTTTGTCCTACCAGCCGGTGGCAGCCGGGCCTCTAGGGAAACTATCTGGATATTAAGGTACTCCTTTTAATAGAGTACCGGAGCAAAGCATTAACACTCCGTGAACACATGTGATCCTCACATCACTACCATCCCCTCCGGTTGTCCCGATTCTTGTCACTTCGGGGCCATTGGTTCCGGACAGCGACATGTGTATACAACTTATAGGTAAGATCATAAACAACGAATATCTTCATGAATCAATAACATGTTCGGATCTGAGATCATGGCACTCGGGCCCTAGTGACAAGCATTAAGCATAACAAGTTGCAACAATATCATAAAAGTGACATCTACGGATACTAGGCACTATGCCCTAACAATCTTATGACTATTACATGACCAATCTCATCCAATCCCTACCATCCCCTTCAGCCTACAGCGGGGGAATTACTCACACATGGATGGGGGAAACATGGCTGGTCGATGGAGAGGCGTTGGCGGTGATGGCGGTGAAGATCTCCTCCAATTCCCCGTCCCGGCGGAGTGCCAGAACGGAGACTTCTGGCTCCCGCGACGGAGTTTCGCGATGTGGCGGCTCTCTGGAGGGTTTCTGGCGACTTCAACTTCTCCCCGTGCGTTTTTAGGTCGAACCCGATAAGTAGTCCAAAGGGGGGCGTCGGAGGCCAGCCGAGGGGGCCACACCATAGGGCTGCGCGGGCCCCCCTGGGCCGCGCCGCCTTATGGTGTGGGGCCCTCGGGCCTCCACCTCCTTTGCCCTTCTGCTCCGTCAATATTTTGGTAAAATAGGGCCATCTCGAAGAAATTCCGAGGATTTTCCCGAAAGTTGGATTTCTGCACAAAAATGAGACACCGGAGCGGTTCTGCTGAAAACAGCGTTAGTCCGTGTTAGTTGTATCCAAAATACACAAATTAGAGGCAAAACAATAGCAAAAGTGTTCGGGAAAGTAGATACGTTTTGGACGTATCAACTCCCCCCAAGCTTAGCTTATTGCTTGTCCTCAAGCAATTCGGTTAACAACCGAGCGATAAAAGAACTTTCACGAACACATTTGCTCATATGATGTATATATTCTCATGCTATGGCTAATACTTAAACGAGTTCATAATGAGATACATGCAAATAAGATCATCCAACAGCTATGTCAATCATGGAGAGGTACCAACAATTAATAATAAGCACCATGAATCATGTATATAAGCAGGATTGCAATGTTCATAAGAGAATATGATAAAGTGGTATCTCGCTTGCTCGTATTTGATCGGCAAAACATAAATGCCGAGGCACCTCTTGAGTTCATAGAAAGACTAGAAGTAGTGATTGTCAAAGATAAAAGCATCAAAGTTATACCACGATCAATCATATTTTGAGACAAGCATATTATACTAAGAATGACAATTTTGCTCTCAAGATAGTGCTCAAAGAAAGAATGGGGACACAACATAAAAGTAAAAGATTGACCCTTCGCAGAGGGAAGCAGGGATTAACATGCGCTAGAGCTTTTCATTTATAAAACAGAAGTAAAATTATTTTGAGAGGTGTTTGTTGTTGTCAACGAATGGTAATGGGTACACTAACTACCTCATCAACCGGACTCACAAGAGCGGCTCCCATTTTATTTATTTTTGGTTGGCACTCCTTCCAACCTTTCTTTCACAAACCATGGCTAACCGAATCCTCGGGTGCCTGCCAACAATCACATACCATGAAGGAGTGCCTTTTTATTTAAGTTTTATTATGATAATGACACTCCCCCCAACCTTTGCTTACACAAGCCATGGCTAACCGAATCCTTCGGGTGCCGTCCAACAATCACAAACCATGGAGGAGTGTCTATTTAAGTTAATTAATTTGGGACTGGGAATCCCATTGCCAGCTCTTTTTGCAAAATTATTGGATAAGCGGATGTGCCACTAGTCCATATGAGAATCCGTCAAAAGTAAATGACAAGGTTGAAAGCTAAACACCACATACTTCCTCATGAGCTATGAAATATTAACACAAATTGAGAAGCATTTTGAAAGTTTTAAAGGTAGCGCATGAGAATTTACTTGGAATGGTTTGAAATGCCATGCATAGGTATTTATGGTGGACACTTATGGAACAACTTGGTTTTCAGGTGTTTGGAAGCACGAGCGGCGTCACCGCTCAGTACAAGTGAAGGCTAGCAAAAGACTAGGGAGCGACAAATCAAGAGAGCAGTAACTGTCATAATTATGCTTGCGGCAAAATAAATTAACGGAGGCATAAAAGTGATGCAAGAACTCTGAAGCAATATAAATCATCGAGGCTTAATTGACTTTTTGTTCAGTCATATGCATGCGTGAGCATGTGCCAAGTCGATATAAATGAATTATTCAGAGGAGGATACCACAATGCCATACTTACTTATGAATAAAACAATGCAAGCAAACATCCATGACATGCTACTCATATTAATAAATTGGAACTAAACATGAGAGATCATGAGCTACTAGACTTTCTCAAATAACATATACCTCACATGAACCAACTAAGCATGCTCATATGGATGAGTATATGTACAAAAATGAAAGCAAATAGAGTTCATACCAGCCTCTCACCACAATCAGATTGTCGTAGATCGTCATTATTGCCTTTTCACTTGTGTGGCTTGGATAATATGAAATGAAAACCACGCTCCAGCCACCGAAGACCATTGAACTCATGATGAACTTTACAAACCAAAGAAGAACAGCAAATGTTTTTGGCGTTTTCGAATTAGAAATAAGAACAAAAGAAAACAAGCAAACAAAGCAAAATCTTTTTGGGTTTTCTTATAGCAAACTAACGATAGCAAATAAAGCAAACTAAGAGCAAGGAACCAAATAAATAAATGGTGAAGAGAAACAACAGAAATATTTTTGGTCTTTTTGTGTTTTAGGAAAGAAACAAAGCGAAAACAAAAGAATGCAAACTAACGAAACACGTAAAAGCAGGATGACAGAAATCTGCCAAATCCTGACAGCAGTACAGAAATCGAATTTAACAAAAATCTTCCATTGCTCAGACCAAAAAGTGTTCAACTAATGAAAGTTAGATAACAACCTGGGGAACATGCTCAAAAATTGGCAACTCAAAATAACGTTCTGGCTGTGCGTACGAATTTTTTTGGTAACAGCACAGAATCTGTTTTTGGACAGCACTTCCCCAAATATCATCTCCCTCTCATTAGAAAATCACTCTAGAGACTAAACAAGTATGTACAAGTATACAGCAACCATAATATGCAAAGAATGAGTGATGCCGGTATACCTCCCCCCAAGCTTAGTCTTTTGGCCTAAGTGGAGTTCATTCCCACGGTCCCCATGAAGTGGTGTCTTCGTAATATGACGAAGAACGACCCGGTTCCATGTATGTGCTTTGGAGGAAACGTCGGGGTACGTGACGGTGTAGTCGTAGGAGGGCTCGGCGTTCTCGGAGTCATGTTGCTGGTGGAATTCTTGTATCTTCATATGTTCCTCCACCACCTCCTTTGTTAGCGACCATGATTGCCTCGTCAATATTAAACAAACCCTGCCGGGGAAGAGGGATTTCTTTCTCATTCCCATCAGCAAACAACATTTTATAGACCATATTATCTATAGTGGAGTCAGTAGTAACAAAACGATGGCTCTTCATAGCAGCAATATCTAGCTTCCTAGGGGTTAATGGTACATCATTAGAATCAAGAGGAATATCTAGATGTGTTAGAATGCGTGATGCAATAGTTCCTCCAAAAATAGGCCCCCTGCTAGACAAGCGGCGAGCAATAAGAGAACCAAGATGATAAGGTGTCTCTCCAGTAAGTGCAACATTCAAGAAAGCAAGATGGTAGCTAGAGATGTTACTAGTATTTTCTCTACCCAAAATGCTAGTACCAATGTAATATGCGAAATACTTAATAGCGGGGAGTTGAATGTTTCTTATCTTCCCTCGCCTGGATGGTGCGGCAATCATCCCCGGTGATCCCTCGGTAGAGCTCCAACAAGTCCCGGGGGTTGTCATCAATCCTCCTTGCTGTACCTACAGGGGCAATACCCAATGCACAACAAAATTCCTCCAATTTCATGGTAACAGGAATATCATAAATCTTGAATGCGACTGTCGGCTCATATTCCGTGTTGTGGAACTTGAAGCTCTCAACGAAAACTTTGGTGAGCCTGTAATATTGTCCCCTCTCGTCTCCCACGTAGGTGGCTAGGCCTGCCCTGTTGACGAGGGTGAAGAAGTCATCCAATATCCCTGCATTGGTCGGAAACTCATAACAAGGGAAGGATGAAGCATTAGGAGCCCCATGGTCCTCCTCGGGCGCGAAGCTAGGCGCGATGACATCCTCATTGTAGGATCGCCTAATTTGAGTAGACGCCCTTGAGGGCCTACCGGTGCTGGTTGTTGCTTTCTTGAACAACTCTCCAAACTTGAATTTCTTCATCTTCCCTTTCTTATATTGAATTGATATGGATCCAATCACAAGAGTTTGATATTCTTCTTTAGGCTCATATATAGGACAATCAATGGATCCCACTTTGATAGTTTTCACATTAAAAATTGTATTGACTCCACATACTTTATCAATCCTCTTGGGAAAATAGACAAGTGTGTTCCTTATCATCAACATTGAAAGTAACCATGCCTTTATTGCAATCAATAACAGCCCCTGCAGTATTAAGAAAGGGTCTTCCAAGAATAATGGACATATTATCATCTTCGGGCATTTCCAACACAACGAAATCAGTTAATATCAAGCAATGCTTGAGTAACTTGAACAGGAACATTTTCACATAAACCAACAGGAATAGCGAGTAGATTTATCAGCCATTTGCAAAGATATATCAGCTTGGTATCAATTTATCTAAATCAAGTCTCTTATAAAGAGAAAAAGGCATCACACTCACACCTGCTCCCAAATCACATAGAGCAGTTCTAACATAATTATTCTTGATGGAACAAGGAATAGTTCGGTATACTCGGGTCGCCCAACTTCTTTGGAATCTTACCATTGAAGGAGTAATTAGCGAGCATAGTAGAAATTTCCTCATTGGGGACTTTCCTTTTGTTAGTAACAATATCTTTCATATACTTTGAATAAGGAGGCAATTTAATAGCATCGATCAAAGGGATTTGCAAAAATAAAGGTTTCATCCAATCACAAAATTTATTATAATGTTCCTCCTCCTTTGATTTTAGTTTCTTAGCAGGAAAAGGCATTTGCTTTTGAACCCAAGGTTCTCTTTCATTACCATGTTTCTCAGTAATAAAATCTTCTTTAGTGTACTTTTTATTTTTAGCATGCTTTTCAGGTTCTTTTTCAATTTCTTCTTTATCAGGAGTATCATTTTTATCATTATCTTTCTCATGTTCATTACCACTTTCAGTTTCAGCATCAGAAATAGAAATACTATTAGGATCATTAACAGGTTCAGAGGATTCTACAACATTCTTATGTTTCTTTTTCTTTTTCTTAGATGGCGCACTAGTTTTAATTAGTTGAGAATCTTGTTCAACTCTTTTGGGATGCCCTTCAGGATATAGAGGATCCTGGGTAGAAGCACCACCTCTAGTTGTTACTTCACAAGCATGTTTTTCTTTAGAATTATTTCCCAACAAGTCATTTTGCACTTTAGTAAGTTGATCAATTTGAGTTTGAACCATTTGAAAATGTTTAACAAGTATCTTAACATCATTGGAGGTTCTCTCCACAATACCATGCAATTCACTAATAGCTCGGGAATTTTCCATTAAATGATTCTCCACTCTCATATTAAAGTTTTCTTGCTTAACAATATAATTATCAAATTCATCTAAGCATTGAGCAGGAGATTTTGAATACGGAATATCTTCTCTAGTAAAGTGTTGAAGCGAGTGTACCTCAATCATGGATGAAGGGGGAATTGTCTCACATATATCTTCTATAGGAGGTAAATTCTTCACATCTTCAGGTTTAATACCCTTCTCCTTAAGAGACTTCTTGGCTTCCCTCATATCTTCATCATTCAATTTAATCATACCCCTCTTCTTCGCTATTGGTGTCGGGGTTGGTTCAGGTGTAGACCAATCATCATGATTCCGGCCTATTTTAGCCAATAATTCTTCAGCGTCTTCTGGAGTTCTTTTCCTGAAAACACAACCAAGCACAACTATCCAGGTATGCCCTAGACTCAATAGTTAGTCCACTATAAAATATATCAAGTAAATCATGCTTTTCCAAATCATGGTCGGGCTGAGCTCTAATAAGAGAACAAAATCTAGCCCAAGCCTCGGGCAATTTCTCTCCATCTTCCTGGTCAAAATTATAAATTCTTCGCAAAGCAGCATGTTGAGCACTAGCGGGAAAGTATTTGCGGAAGAAAACATCAAGCAATTCTTTTGGACTTTTAATAGAACCAGGAGGCAAATTATTATACCAAGTTTTAGCATCATCCTTTAATGAGAAAGGAAAAATTTTAGCGACAAAATAAGTACGCATCTTAATATCATCGGAAAACAAGCCACTAAGAGTAGATAACTCAGTCATGTGTTCAACAACACTTTCTTTTTCAGTACCACAAAAGGGTGTTTTCTCAACAATAGCTATATGAGATAAATCAAGAGAAAAATCATAATCTTTATCCCTAATATTTATAGGAGATGTGGCAAATTTAGGATCAGGAGATAGTTTATATCTAACGAGCATGTTCCGCAAGCAACTTTTTAATTTTTCTTGCATCGGTAGTTGCATTGCATTTTTCAATAAAATCATCATCAAGCTCTACATAATCTTCATCAAGATCATCACTAGAATATTCAACAGACTCAGGTGAATTAACAGGTGTAGCAGCATTTTCATTAGGAGTTTGAGTATTTTCAATTTGTCTAGACTTAGCAATTGTAGCATCTAGAAAAGATCCCAATGAACCACTATCATCAAGCACAGCAGAAACATTATCAATATTATGAGAATTTTCAGATTCAGCAGAAGTACCGAGCACGCGAAGCATGTGGCGGTGAAACAAGTTTATCAATCACGGATGGTGAATCAAGAGCGACAGAGGTACTCGAGTTGTACCTTTTCTTGTAGTGGATGGTAATATGGCGATCTTAGTATCGCGAGGTTTACCCATAATGGAGAATTTGCAGCGAACAATATCAATCCAAGTGAACTTCCAAATAAAGCTATGCTCCCCGGCAACGGCGCCGGAAAATAGTCTTGATGACCCACAAGTATAGGGGATCGCAATGAGTCTTCGAGGGAAGTATTACCCAATTTATTGATTCGACACAAGGGGAGACAAAGAATACTTGTAAGCCTTAACAGACGGAGTTGTCAATTCAGCTGCACCTGGAAACGAGACTTGCTCGCAAGAGTTTATCGATAGTAACGAGTTCTATGGCGAGTGGAAATAGCGGGATAACGACGACGAGTGAAATAAAGACAGCAAGATAGTGATTATAGTAAACAGCAGGATTAAAATACTGTAGGCACAGGGACGGATTTAACGGGCGTTGCATGGATGAGAGAAACTCATGTAACAATCAAAGCATGGGCATTTGTAGATAATAATAAAACGGTATCCAAGTACTAATCAATCAATAGGCATGTGTTCCATATTTAGTCGTACGTGCTCGCAATGAGAAACTTGCACAACATCTTTTGTCCTACCAGCCGGTGGCAGCCGGGCCTCTAGGGAAACTATCTGGATATTAAGGTACTCCTTTTAATAGAGTACCGGAGCAAAGCATTAACACTCCGTGAACACATGTGATCCTCACATCACTACCATCCCCTCCGGTTGTCCCGATTCTTGTCACTTCGGGGCCATTGGTTCCGGACAGCGACATGTGTATACAACTTATAGGTAAGATCATAAACAACGAATATCTTCATGAATCAATAACATGTTCAGATCTGAGATCATGGCACTCGGGCCCTAGTGACAAGCATTAAGCATAACAAGTTGCAACAATATCATAAAAGTGACATCTACGGATACTAGGCACTATGCCCTAACAATCTTATGACTATTACATGACCAATCTCATCCAATCCCTACCATCCCCTTCAGCCTACAGCGGGGGAATTACTCACACATGGATGGGGGAAACATGGCTGGTCGATGGAGAGGCGTTGGCGGTGATGGCGGTGAAGATCTCCTCCAATTCCCCGTCCCGGCGGAGTGCCAGAACGGAGACTTCGGCTCCCGCGACGGAGTTTCGCGATGTGGCGGCTCTCTGGAGGGTTTCTGGCGACTTCGACTTCTCCCCGTGCGTTTTTAGGTCGAACCCGATAAGTAGTCCAAAGGGGGGCGTCGGAGGCCAGCCGAGGGGGCCACACCATAGGGCCGCGCGGGCCCCCCCTGGGCCGCGCCGCCTTATGGTGTGGGGCCCTCGGGCCTCCACCTCCTTTGCCCTTCTGGCTCCGTCGATATTTTGGTAAAATAGGGCCATCTGAAGAAATTCCGAGGATTTTCCCAAAAGTTGGATTTACGCACAAAAATGAGACACCAGAGCAGTTCTGCTGAAAACAGCGTTAGTCCGTGTTAGTTGTATCCAAAATACACAAATTAGAGGCAAAACAATAGCAAAAGTGTTCGGGAAAGTAGATACGTTTTGGACGTATCAGTGAACTACTCACACATCAATCCGGAGGCGATCATGGCGATGAAGAGTCCTCCGGGAGATGATTCCCCTCTCCGGTAGGGTGCCGGAGGCGATCTCCTGAATCCCCAGAGATGGGATTGGCGGCGGCTGCGTCTATGGAAGGTTTACCGTATCGTGGCTCTCGGTACTGGGGGTTTCGCGACGAAGGCTTTAAGTAGGCGGAAGGGTAGGTCAGGGGGCGTCACGAGGGACCCACACAACAGGCCGGCGCGGCCCAAGCCCTGGCCGCGCCGCCTTGTTGTGTCGTCGCCTCGTGGCCCCACTTCGTATCTCCCTCGGTCTTCTGGAAGCTTCGTGGAAAAATAGGCCCCTGGGCGTTGATTTCGTCCAATTCCGAGAATATTTCCTTACTAGGATTTCTGAAACCAAAAACAGCAGAAAACAGCAACTGGCTCTTCGGCGTCTCGTCAATAGGTTAGTGCCGGAAAATGCATAATAATGAAATATAATGTGTATAAAACATGTGAGTATCATCATAAAAGTAGCATAGAACATAAGAAATTATAGATACGTTTGGGACGTATCAAGCATCCCCAAGCTTAGTTCCTACTCGCCCTCGAGTAGGTAAACGATAATAAGGATAATTTCTGAAGTGACATGCTATCATAATCTTGATCAATACTATTGTAAAGCACATGAGATGAATGCAGTGATTCGAAGCAATGATGAAGATAATGAGTAAACAAATGAATCATATAGCAAAGACTTTTCATGAATAATACCTTCAAGACAAGCATCAATAAGTCTTGCATAAGAGTTAACTCATAAGCAATAAATTCTTAGTAGAAAGCTTTGAAACAACACAAAGGAAGATATAAGTTTCAGCGGTTGCTTTCAACTTTAACATGTATATCTCATGGATAATTGTCAACACAAAGTAATATAACAAGTGCAATAGGTAAACATGTAAGAATCAATGCACACAGTTTACAAGTGTTTGCTTCTAAGATAGAAGGAAGTAGGTAAAATGACTCAACAATAAAGTAGAAGAATGGCCCTTCGCAGAGGGAAGCATGGATTACTATTTTTGTGCTAGAGCTTTTCATTTTGAAAACAAGAAACAATTTTGTCAACGGTAGTAATAAATCATATGAGTTATGTATAAGATATCTTATAAGTTGCAAGCCTCATGCATAGTATACCAATAGTGCCCGCACCTTGTCCTAATTAGCTTGGATTAACACGGATTATCATTGCATAACATATGTTTCAACCAAGTGTCACAAAGGGGTACCTCTATGCCGCTTGTACAAGGGTCTAAGGAGAAGGTTCGCATTGGATTTCTCGCTTTTGGTCATTCTCAACTTAGACACCCATACCGGGACAACATAGACAACGAGATAATGGACTCCTCTTTTAATGCTTAAGCATTCAACAACGATTAATATTTCTCATAAGAGATTGAGGTTTTATGTCCAAACTGAAACTTCCACCATGATTCATGGCTTGAGTTAGCGGCCCAATGTTCTTCTCTAACAATATGCATACTCAAACCATTTTATCATGAAAATCTCCCTTACTTCAGACAAGACGAACATGCATAGCAACTCACATGATATTCAACAAAGGTAAAAGTTGATGGCGTCCCCAGAAACATGGTTACCGCACAACAAGCAACTTATTAAGAAATAAGACACATAAGTACATATTCTTCACCACAATAGTTTTTAAGGCTATTTGTCCCATGAGCTATATATTGCAAAGGCAAAGAATGGAATTTAAGGTAGCACTCAAGTAATGTACTTTGGAATGGCGGAGAAATACCATGTGGTAGGTAGGTATGGTGGACACAAATGGCATGGATTTTGGCTCAAGGATTTGGATGCACGAGAAGAATCCCTCTCAATACAAGGCTAGGCTAGCAAGGTTGTTTGAAGCAAACTCAAGTATAAATGGTGCAGCAAGACTCACATATAAATATATTGTAAGCATTATAAGACTTTACATCGTCTCCTTGTTGTTCAAACACCTCAACCAGAAAATATTTAGACTTAGAGAGACCAATCATGTAAACCAAATTTTAACAAGCTCTATGTAGTTCTTCATTAATAGGTGCAAAGTACATGATGCAAGAGCTTAAACATGATCTATATGAGCACAACAATTGCCAAGTATCACATTATTCAAAAATTATACCAATTACCACATGCGGTATTTTCCGTTTCCAACCATATATCAATGAATGAGGTAGTTCAACTTTCGCAATGAACATTAAAGATAAAGCTAAGAACACATGTGTTCATACGAAACAGCGGAGCGTAATATCTCCAATATAAAGAATGCTAGGATCCGATTTTATTCAAACAAAACAAAAACTAAAGCAAACAGACGCTCCAAGCAAAGCACATAAGATGTGGTCGAATAAAAATATAGTTTCACTAGAGGAACCTGATAATGTTGTCGATGAAGAAGGGGATGACTTGGGCATCCCCAAGCTTAGATGCTTGAGTCTTCTTGAAATATGCAGGGATGAACCACGGGGGCATCCCCAAGCTTAGACTTTTCACTCTTCTTGATCATATTGTATCATCCTCCTCTCTTGATACTTGAAAACTTCCTCCACACCAAACTCAAAACAAACTCATTAGAGGGTTAGTGCATATTTGAAAATTCACACATTCAGAGGTGACATAATAATTCTTAACACTTCTGGACATTGGACAAAGCTACTAAAAGTTAATGGAACAAAGAAATCCATCGAACATAGCAAAACAGGCAATGCGAAATAAAAGGCAGAATCTGTCAAAACAGAACAGTCTGTAAAAACGAATTTTACAGGGGCACTTAACTTGCTCAGATGAAAATGCTCAAATTGAATGAAATTTGCGTACATATCTGCGGATCACGCACGTAAATTGGCAGATTTTTCTGAGTTACCTACAGAGAATTCTGCTCAGATTCGTGACAGCAAGAAATCTGTTCCTGCGCAGTAATCCAAATCTAGTATTGGCTTTACTATCAAAGACTTTACTTGGCACAACAATGCAATAAAATAAAGATAAGGAGAGGTTGCTACAGTAGTAACAACTTCCAAGAAACAACAAAACAGTAGCAAAATAAACACATGGGTTATCTCCCAAGAATGCTTTCTTCATAGCCATTAAGATGGGCTCAGTAATTTCAATGATGAACTCCCAAGAAATAAGAGTTGAAGCAAAAGAGAGCATCAAAAAGCAAATTCAAAACACATTTAAGTCTAACCTACTTCCTATGAAAAGTAATCTAGTAAATAAACAAATTCATGAAGAACAAAGTGACAAGCATAAGAAGGCAATATAAGCGCAACTTCAAAATTCTCAACATAAAGAGGGGAAACTTAATATTATTAAGATGCATATAACCATGTTTCCCTCTCTCATAATAACTTTCAGTAGCATCATTAATAAACTCAACAATATAACTATCACATGAAACATTCTTACCATGAGCTACATGCATAAAAGTATCATTACTCTCCACATAAGCATAATCAATTTTATTAGTAATAGTGGGAGCAAATTCAATAAAATAGCTATCATTATTATTCTCATCACCATAATCATCATATATAGGAGGCATATTGTAATCATAATTAATTTTCTCCTCAATAGTAGGTGGACTGAAAATATCATATTCATCATTGTAAACATCATATATAGGAGGCATATCATCAACATAAACTTTCTCCTCCATACCCGAAGGACTAAAGAGATCATTTTCATCAAAACCGACCTCCCCAAGCTTAAATTCTTCCATAGCATTAGCAACAATGGTATTCAAGGCATTCATACTTATAACATTGCCATTAGCATGCATATAAAGTTCCATAGGTTTTTTAATTTTCTCTTCAAACACCTCATGTCCTAACTCAAGATAAATACTATAAAGATCTCTAATATTTTTGTTGTTTTCCATTAAGCCTAACAAGTGAAGTCACACAACGTAGTATTCTCAGGAGTATTCATTTTAACAATAGTAAATAAAGCAAACTAAACAAAGTAAATGCAAGTAACTAATTTTTTTGTGTTTTTGATATAGAGAGCAAGACAGTAAATAAAGTAAAGCTAGCAACTAATTTTTTTGTGTTTTGTTTTAAGTGCAGCAAACAAAGTAGTAAATAAAATAAAGTAAAGCAAGACAAAAACAAAGTAAAGAGATTGGAAGTGGAGACTCCCCTTGCAGCGTGTCTTGATCTCCCCGGCAACGGCGCCAGAAATTTGCTTGATGCGTGTAGTTGACACGTCCGTTGGGAACCCCAAGAGGAAGGTGTGATGCGCACGAGTAGCAAGTTTCCCTCGATAAGAAACCAAGGTTTAATCGAACCAGTAGGAGTCAAGAAGAACGTTGAAGGTTGATGGTGGCGGAGTGTAGTGCGGAGCAACACCAGGGATTCCGGCGCCAACGTGGAACCTGCACAACACAACCAAAGTACTTTGCCCCAACGTAACAGTGAGGTTGTCAATCTCACCGGCTTGCTGTGAACAAAGGATTAACCGTATTGTGTGGAAGATGATTGTTTGCAAAGAACAAGTAAAGAACAAGTATTGCGATAGATTGTATTTCGGATGTAAAGAATAGACCGGGGTCCACAGTTCACTAGCGGTGTCTCTCCCTTAAGATAAATAGCATGTTGGGTGAACGAATTACGGTTGGGCAATTGACAAATAAAGAAGGCATAACAATGCACATACATATATCATGATGAGTACTATGAGATTTAATCAGGGCATTACGACAAAGTACATAGACCGCCATCCAAGCATGCATCTATGCCTAAAAAGTCCACTTTCGGGTTATCATCCGAACCCCTTCCGGTATTAAGTTGCAAGCAACAGTACAATTGCATTAAGTATGGTGCGTAATGTAATCAGCACAAATATCCTTAGACAAAGCATCGATGTTTTATCCCTAGTGGCAACAAGCACATCCACAACCTTAGAAATTTACGTCACTTGTCCCGGATTTAATGGAGGCATGAACCCACTATCGAGCATAAATACTCCCTCTTGGAGTCACAAGTATCAACTTGGCCGGAGCCTCTACTAGCAACGGAGAGCATGCAAGAACATAAACAACTCATATATGATAGATTGATAATCAACTTGACATAGTATTCAATATCCATCGGATCCCAACAAACACAACATGTAGGATTACAAAGAAAGATCTTGATCATGATAGGCAGCTCACAAGATCGAGCATGATAGCACAATTAGGAGAAGACGACCATCTAGCTACTGCTATGGACCCATGGTCCAGGGGTGAACTACTAACACATCAATCCGGAGGCGATCATGGCGATGAAGAGTCCTCCGGGAGATGATTCCCCTCTCCGGCAGGGTGCCGGAGGCGATCTCCTGAATCCCCCGAGATGGGATTGGCGGCGGCTGCGTCTCTGGAAGGTTTTCCGTATCATGGCTCTCGGTACTGGGGGTTTCGCAACGAAGGCTTTAAGTAGGCGGAAGGGTAGGTCAGGGGGCGTCACGAGGGACCCACACAACAGGCCGGCGTGGCCCAAGCCTTGGTCGCGCCGCCTTGTTGTGTCGTCGCCTCGTGGCCCCATTTCGTATCTCCCTCGGTCTTCTGGAAGCTTCGTGGAAAAATAGGCCCCTAGGCGTTGATTTCGTCCAATTCCGAGAATATTTCCTTACTAGGATTTCTGAAAACAAAAACAGCAGAAAACAGCAACTGGCTCTTCGGCGTCTCGTCAATAGATTAGTGCCGGAAAATGCATAATAATGACATATAATGTGTATAAAACATGTGAGTATCATCATAAAAGTAGCATGGAACATAAGAAATTATAGATACGTTTGGGACGTATCAAACATCCTCACATATACCAACGGGAACAACAGTAGATTTATCAGCCATTTGCAAAGTTATATCGGTTGGTATCAACTTATCTAGATCAAGTCTCTTGTAAAGAGAAAAAGGCATAACACTAACTTCTGCTCCCAAATCACATAGAGCAGTTCTAACATAATTATTCTTGATGGAACAAGGGATAGTTGGTATACCCGGGTCTCCCGACTTCTTTGGAACCTTGCCATTGAAAGAATAATTAGCAAGCATAGTGGAAATCTCCTCATTAGGAATTTTCGTTTTGTTAGAGACAATATCTTTCATATACTTTGAATAAGGAGGCATTTTAATAGCATCAGTCAAAGGGATTTGCAAAAACAAAGGTTTCATCCAATCACAAAATTTATTATAGTGTTCTTCCTCCTTTGATTTTAGTTTCTTAACAGGAAAAGGCATTTGCTTTTGAACCCAAGGTTCTCTTTCATTACCATGTTTCTTAGCAATAAAATCTTCTTTAGTGTACATTTTATTTTTAGCATGCTTTTCAAGGTTCATTTTCAATCTCTTCTTTATCAGAAACATCATTCTTATCATTATCTTTATCATGTTCATTACCACTTTCAGTTTCAGCATCAGAAATAGAAATACTATTAGGATCATTAACAAGTTCAGAAGATTCTACAACAATTTTATGTTTCTTCTTCTTTTTCTTAGAAGGAGCACTAATTTCTTTAGTTCGTTGAGAATCTTGTTCAACTCTTTTGGGATGCCCCTCGGGATATAGAGGATCCTGAGTAGAAACACCACCTCTAGTTGTTACTTCATAAGCATGTTTTTCTTTATGAGTATTTTTTAACAAGTCATTTTGCACTTTAGTGAGTTGATCAATTTGAGTTTGAACCATATGAAAATGTTTAACAAGCATCTTAACATCATTGGAGGTCCTCTCCACAATATCATACAATTTACTAATAGCTTGAGAATTTTCCATTAAATGATTCTCTACTCTCATATTAAATTTATCTTGCTTAACAACATAATTATCAAATTCATCTAAACATTGATCAGGAGGTTGTGAGTAAGGAATGTCTCCTTTATCAAAGCGTTGAAGAAAATGTACCTCAATCGTGGATGAAGGGGGAGTTATCTTACATAAATCTTCTATGGGGGGTAAATTCTTCACATCTTCGATTTAATACCTTTCTCTTTAAGAGATTTCTTGGCTTCCCTCATATCTTCATCATTTAATTCAATCATACCCTCTTCTTCAATACTGGTGTTGGGGTTGGTTCGGGTGTAGTCCAATCATCATGATTTTGGCTTATTCTAGCCAACAATTCCTCGACTTCGTTTGGAGTTCTTTTCCCGAAAACACAACTAGCACAACTATCCAGGTATGCTCTAGACTCAATGGTTAGTCCACTATAAAATATATCAAGTAAGTCATGCTTTTCCAAATCATGTCCAGGCCGAGCCCTAATAAGAGAGCAAAACCTTGCCCAAGCTTCAGGAAATTTCTCCCCATCTTCCTGGTCAAAACTATAATTTTTCTGCAGAGCAATATGTTGAGCACTAGCAGGAAAATATTTTCGAAAGAAAACATCAAGCAAACAACTTGGACTATCAATAGAATCAGGAGGCAAACTATTATACCAAATCTTAGCATCATCTTTTAATGAGAAAGGAAAAATTTTAGCAACAAAATAAGTACGCATCTTAATATCATCAGAAAACAAGCTACTCAAAGTAGAAAGCTCATTCATGTGCTCTACAGCACTTTCTTTTTCAGTACCACAAAAAGGTGTTTTCTTAATAATAGATATATGAGATAAATCAAGAGAAAAATCATAATCCTTATCCTTAATGTTTATAGGAGATGTGGCAAATTTAGGATCAGGAGACAGGTTTATATCTAACAAGCACGTTGTGCAAGAAGCTTTTTAATGTTACTTGCATCAGTAGTAGCATTACATTTATCAATAAAATCATCATCAAGTTCCACATAATCTTCATCAAGATCATCACTAGAGTGTTCAACAGACTCGGGTGAATTAACAGGTGTAACAGTATTTTCATTAGGAATTTCAGAATTTTCAATTTGTCTAGACCTAGCAATTGTAGCATCTAGAGAAGGACCTAATGAACCATTATCATCAAGCACAGTAGAAGCATTATCAAAATTATCAAAGGAATTTTCAGATTCAGCAGAAGTACCAACACGTGAAGCTTGTGGTGGTGAAACAAGTTGACTTATCACAGATGGTGAATCAAGAGTAGCAGAGGTACTCAGAGTTGTACCTTTTCTTGTAGTGGATGGTAATATGGCGACTTTAGTATCGCGAGGTTTACCCATGATGGAGGATTTGCAGCGAACAATATCAATTCAGGTGAACTTGCAAATAAATCTATGCTCCCTGGCAACGGCGCCGAGAAAATAGTCTTGATGACCCACAAGTATAGGGGATCGCAATGAGTCTTCGAGGGAAGTAAAACCCAATTTATTGATTCGACACAAGGGGAGCCAAAGAATATTTGTAAGCCTTAACAGCGGAGTTGTCAATTCAGTCGCACTCGGAAACAGACTTGCTCGCAATAGTTTATCGAGTAGCAACAGTTTTATAGCAAGTAGCAATAGTGAAATATAAGCGACGAGTAATAAAGACAGAGTAGTAGTGATTGTAGTAAACAACAGGATTAAAATACCGTAGGCATAGGGATGGATGAACAGGCGCTGCATGGATAAGATAACTCATGTAATAATCAAGACAAGGCATTTGCGAGATAATAATAAAACAAGTATCCAAGTACTAAATAACCATAGGCATGTGTTCCGTATATAGTCGTACGTGCTCGCAATGAGAAACTTGCACAACATCTTTTGTCCTACCAGCCGGTGGCAGCCGGGCCTCTAGGGAAACTATCGGTAATTAAGGTACTCCTTTTAATAGAGTACGGAGCAAAGCATTAACACTCCGTGAACACATGTGATCCTCATATCACAGCCTTCCCCTCCGGTTGTCCCAATTTCGGTCACTTTGGGGCCTCGGGTTCCGGACAGCAATATGTGTATACAACTTGCACGTAAGATCATAAAACAATGAATATCATCATGAATCAATAACATGTTCAGATCTGAAATCATGGCACTCGGGCCCTAGTGACAAACATTAAGCATAACAAGTTGCAACAATATCATAAAAGTACCAACAACGGATACTAGGCACCATGCCCTAACAATCTTATGTCTATTACATGAACAATCTCATCCAATCCCTACCATCCCCTTCAGCCTACAGGGGGGGAATTAGTCACACATGGATGGGGGAAGCATGGATGGTCGATGGAGAGGCGTCGGTGGCGATGATGGCGATGATCTCCTCCAAATCCCCGTCCCGGCAGGGTGCCAGAACGGAGTTTCTGATCCCGAGATTGGGTTTCACGATGGCGGGGGAGTTCTGGATGTCTTCTGGAAAAGTGGTCGAACCCCCTCGCGTTTTTAGGTCAAGGGCTTTAAGTAGTCCAGAGGGGAGCGTCGGGGGCTGGCCGAGGCGGCCTCACCATATGGCGGCGCGCCCCCCCTCTTGGTCGCGCCGGCCTATGGTGTGGAGGCCGTGGGCCTCCCCCTGGCTTGCCCTTCTGGCTCCGTGTGTCTTCTGTAAAAATAGGCCCTTCGCAATTATTTCCGGGGATTTTCCTGAAAGTTGATTTTCACGCACAAAAATAAGACACCAGGGAAATTCTGCTGAAAACAGTGTTAGTCCGTGTTAGTTGTATCCAAAATACACAAATTAGAGGCAAAACAATAGCAAAAGTGTTCGGGAAAGTAGATACGTTTTGGACGTATCAGTCGGTGAAGTTGCTACCGTTGCTCTTAAGCTTTTCTTTCTCTAGGAACTGGTTAAAACTGATGGAGGGGGACGCCATGATCTACAACATATTTGCAAAGAGTTTAAACTAAGTTTATGATAAATTGAGTTCAATTTTAATTCTTAAATTAACTAGGTGAACTCCCACTCAAAACAACATCCCTCGCATTGTCTTAGTGATTACAAGAACCAAATCCACTACACCAAGTCCGATCTTCACGAGAAAAGATGTAGCTTCAAAGGCGAACACTCAAAGTGTTCATCATATCATTCATATGACTCATGCTCTACCTTTCGGTATCCCGTGTTCCGAGACCATGTCTGTACATGCTAGGCTCGTCAAGGCAACCTTAGTATCCGCGTGTGCAAAACTGGCTTGCACCCGTTGTATGCACATATAGAATCTATCACACCCGATTATCACGTGATGCTTCGAAACGACAAGTCTTAGCAACGGTGCATACTAAGGATGAACACTTTATTATCTTGATATTTTAGTGAGAGGGATCATCCTATAATGCTACCGTCGTGATCTAAGCAAAATAAGATGCATAAAGGATTAACATCACATGCAATTCATAATGTGTGATATGATATTGCCTTTCTTCTTGTGATTTTGATCTCCATCTCCAAAGCACGGACATGATCTCCATCATCACCAGCATGGCGTCAAGGTCAGTGGCGCCGCTTCATGGTTGTCCATCACTTATAGCTACTATAACAACTACTTGAAATAAAGCTATTACATGATGAATAGACAAGCATGTGTTTAACAAAAAATTAAAGACAACCATTAGGCTCCTGCCGGTTGCCATAATACAATAATGAACATCTCATACATCAAATATAATCATCATCACATGGCCATATCACATCACCAAACCCTGCAAAAACAAGTTAGACGCCTCTAATTTGGTTTGCATATTTTACGTGGTTTAGGATTTTCGAGTGAGATCCAATCTACCTACGAACATGAACCACAACGGTGATACTAGTGTTGTCAATAGAAAGAGCAAATTAGATCTTCACTATGGTGGGAGAGACAGACACCCGCAAAGCCACTTATGCAATACAAGTTGCATGTCAAGCGTGGAGCAAGTCTCATGAGACGCGGTCATGTAAAGTTAGCCCGGGCCGCTTCATCCCACCATCCCGCAAGATGCAAAGTGCACTAACTAAAAACAACAAAAGCATCAACGCCCACAAAACCATTGTGTTCTACTCGTGCACCAGATCTATGCATGGATATGGCTCTGATACCACTGATGGGTTCATTGCATAGAAAACAAAAAATTTCCTACCGCAAAGACGAATAAATCCAAGATCTAATCTATGGAAAAGCCAAGATCTAATCTACAAGATCGGAGCAACGAGATGGAGATGAGACTAACCCTCGAAGATTCCAAAACATACGAGATTAATCTCGTTGTTGGTGTAGACGATCGTCCCCGGTGCTGCAATCCGGCGAGCACTTCCGTACTCGGTCGCGCGTACGGTGTCGATGAAGCCCTTCCTCTCCCCGTTCCAGGCGGGCATCGGAGGTGTGGTAGATCTCCTCCAAGTTCCAGCAGCACGACGGCGTGGTGGTGGTGGTGGAGGAAGAAAAGCCGCAGGGCTTCGCCTAGCCGGAGCGGCGTATGGTGGAGGAGAGAGGCGGCCGAGAGGAGGGGACAATGGATGGGATGGTGGCCGGCCACCCCCTCCCCTCTTTATATAGGGGGCCAGGTCGGTGGGGTGGCCCCCTTTCCCATCTAGGGTTAGGGGGCGGCGGCCAAGTGGGGGGAAGAGGGATTTCTTCCCCCCCAAGTTGATCCCCCTAGGGTTTTGGGGAAACCCTAGGGGTTTGGCCGGCTGGGCCTTGAGGGGCATGTGCCCCTGGCCCATCAGGCTAGGGAGCACCCCCTCGGCCCATGCTAGGCCTCCTAGGGTCGTGGTCCCACTGGTGGGACCCCCGGAACCTTCTAGAACCTTCCCGGTCATCCACCGGAAAAATCCCAAACTTTTCCGAAACCTAGAAATCAACTTCCCTTATATGAATTTTATTCTCCAGACTATTCCGGTCCTCGTGACGTCCTGGATCCCATCCGAGACTCTGAACAAACTTCGTCTCCATACCATATTCAAATCTACTTATGCAACATCGAACCTTAAGCGCGTCACCCTACGGTTCGCGAACTATGCAGACATGGTCGAGACTCCTCTCCGAGCAATAACCAATAGCGGGATCTGGAGATCCATAATGGCTCCCACATATTCAATGATGACTTAGTGATCGATTGAACCATTTACATACGATGCCGATTCCCTTTGTCACGCGATATTTTACTTGTCCGAGGTTCGATCATCGGTATCTCCATACCTTGTTCAACCTCGTTACCGACAAGTACTCTTTACTCGGACCGTGGTATGTCATCTCTTGTGATCTTAATCACATGCTAGCAAGCTATTCTGACGACGTGCCACCGAGAGGGCCCAGAGTGTATCTATCTGTCATCAGGATGGACAAATCCCACTATTGATCCATATGGATCAACTCACACTTTCTGAATACTTAATCCCATCTTTATAACCACCCATTTTCGCAATGGCGTTTGATGTAATCAAAGTACCCTTCCGATGTAAGTGATTTACATGATCTCATGGTCGAAGGACTTAGGCAACTATGTATCGAAAGCTTATAGCATTTTGAACTTAATGACTTGATCTTATGCTACGCTTATTTGGGTGTGTTTCCATTATATCATTCAACTAATGACATAACCTTGTTATTAATAACATCCAATGTTCATGATCACGAAACCATGATCATCCATTAATCAACAAGCTAGTTATACAAGAGGCTTACTAGGGACTTCTTGTTGTTTACATAACACACATGTATTAATGTTTCGGTTAATACAATTATAGCATGGTATGCAAACATTAATTTATAATAAACACAAAGATATTATAATAACCACTTTATTATTGCCGGTTGGGCATATCTCCAATAAGAGAGGCCAATGGATGTTTTTGGTGGATGGAGGTGGATCTTGGTGGAGTGGTGTTCATCTACCACGTTGACGTCGATGATTCTCGGCGGAGTGGAGCTGCAGGGTATCGAAGACGGGAGTGGACTGCTGGACGCGTGCAGGATGGTGGAGCTGTCTGGCGTCATGGTGACATCGACGACAGGTCTGGCAAGGTCAATGCGGTTATCCCTTTTGAAGATGGGTGCGAGGAATACGACGGTAGCGATTTCTGCGGCGTGTGTATTGGCGTACGCTCAGGATCTGCTTGACTGGTTGTGCTTATCACCCGCCAATGTGCGGCTTGGAAATGCATTCAGTTTTTAGATGATGTGCGTTGGTGTATTGTCATGGTAATGGCCCTGTTCATGGTCACCCCTTCATCGCTCTTGAAGGCAAAGCGAGTTGTCGCTAGAAAGGTGGCTTTGAGTTTGATCTTTGTATCTTCCTTGTAAGGCTTAACGAATAATTTAATTAAAAAAATTGTGTGCATCCAAGGATGCAGAGGTTGGAGCGATGCTTCCATTTCGAAAAAAGGAGAAAGAGGTTCATTTTACTGGCAATAGTGTGATCGCCTCCATCTCTCCACCACGCGCGCTGCCGCCGGTGTCCTCAATCGCTCCACCACGTGCGGGGCCGCCTCCGGCCTCAATCGCCCCACCACGCGCATGGTCATACGTGCAGGAGGCCGTTCCCGACCAATCTCTACTGTCTGAAAAAGAAGAGGTAGATGTCACTAGTAGAAAACCATTGCTAGTAGCCCACCAGATTTTGTTAGCCGTGGCGCATGGCCCTGCGCTACTGGTAGTATCTTACCCGTGGAGCACTAGCATGATGTTCCACGGGTAAGATTTAGGTGAATTAAAAAAAATGCTTGACCGAGATGCAGTGCCGTCCAGTTCGAGACGTGCGGGCCAAAGGCGACAATGGTTAGTACGCGGTAGCACGTTTGACCATGGCGAAGCACGGGATGGAGGCGGCAGGGAGCTTGCTGGACTTGGTCGTCGAAGAAAGGCTCGCATGTGATAGGAAGAGCTTAGGGACGCGCAGAGTAGAGTAGTGAGGCTCGGATTTGCTGCAGAAACATATGCGTGAGAATTTGTTGCACACAATTCTTCTTTTGTACCGATAACTTATAGGGACGTCATTCCATTCTAGAGCATAGATCTACGGTGGCACTACGTCGTCCTAAGAAAACCCCCAAAATACGCCCATGAGATCAAATAAGAAAAATGGCATTGGAAGGAAAAAAACAGAGCCCCAAATTAGATCGAGACGATAATGTGTAACTTACATATTCACCCTCAGTCCCATATTCCATCTTTGTATCGGCGCGTCTCTGCCTCCGATGTTGCCCCGTTCTCGCACTATATTATTGTGAGCTGACAAAGTGACAACCTCGATGGCCTACAAACAATCTCGTTTGTAGCATCCTTTTTTGCACTGGGTACTCCGACCTAGCCCATACAATACCAACTTACATATATCAGTCCTTTTTTTTGCAGGATCTCTTTCAGTGAGAAATAGTTATTCCAAGGGTTCAATAATCAAAGTTTGCACTTGAGACTGTTGACTTGATATGATTAGTCAGCGGGTGGCATAACATCTAAAGGTATAATTGCTGCACCCCCATGGAGAACTCACAGCGCTTTGACTTACCGTCCGTCCGATCATGCCTTGCAGTGAATTTTGTCCGTTGATTTTTTTCACCGCCCATATAAAAACGCCCCACGAGCGGTGAAAACCCTAGCCTCCACAAGCCAATCACTCGCCCGCTTTCTCTCCCAATCCCCTCTCATGGCTCGTCCCCAATCTCCTTCTCCCTCTTCCCCCAAATCCCTCCCGCTCTGCTGCTGCTCGTGCGCGCTAGGCCTCTTCTCCCCCACATACCAAGCTCCTCCATCCTCCCAGATCGCATGCCTTCCACCACCCAACATCTGGCCCTCTTCCCCATCCACCTCACCTGCTTATCCATGCCGGCAGGATGCGCATGGACGGCCGCCACTGCACTGCACAAGAGGAGGAAGGACGGCCATGACAGCTGCAGCTGCTCGACCCTGTCCCCCGCTCATCTTCTTCATGGAAAGCGGCCGTCACAGCTTCCTCCACCTCTTCTTCCATGTTCCTCTCTGTCCCCCTCCAGCACCCCTTCTTCCAGGTTCCTCTCTCTCTCTCTCTCTCTCTCTTTGTGTGTGCTCTGATGTAGATAAATCTATGTAGGTAACCTGTTTGATGATATGTGTAGAAGACATGTAACTGTTCATTTGGGGGTTATGTTGCATGTTATCAACGGTGTACACCGCGGTTGGTGACGAGGAGGGTGCGCTCCAACGACAGAGACATGCCCAACGAGTCTGAGCACCCTACGTGCTTCTATCTGTTTATTAGGTTGAAATTTTGGTGATGAATACTTGGTTCCATTGCATTTTGTCCCTTCATCGGGTCTGTAATTAAGGCGTTGACTATAGGCATGACCAATCTGTTTTAATGGATATGGTTGTGGGATGGTATTCTTGAATTTTCTATATTTGTTCAATATCATGTCATACTAACGATGTTTGCCACAACGCTTTAGCAACTGAGTACCACTGCAAAAGTTCTCTTTGTTGTTTTCTCGGGCTACTGTATAATGTTCTACAAAACATCATCAGTGTGAGATACGGGGGGTCCGCTCTGCTATGACACCGTCGTTTGCTCCAGCGGCAACATGCCAGGAGACGTCGTCCTCTAGCAATGCCAACTAGCTTCAGGCCGTCAAACTCTGCCATGTACCATGTTTCTGTTTACTTACTACTTACATGGAGAAGTTAATCAACCGAGAGAGAGATTAATTATTCTAGGTGCAATGTTAGAATACTAACCTCTACGCCCTGACTTTATTTTTCGGCAAGACATCAGTGAAAATTCAGTTAACATAGTACACTATTACTAAAGATTCTTGCATTTGGAAGCTCAAGGAACTAAATAAACTCTAGGAGTCTATTATGATATGACTAATATTGTTGCTACTTCAGTTTAATTGATATATGCAGAATATAGTCATCAGTTGTTCAACTTTTGGGAATACCAATGACAGGTGAAAGTTGTGGTTTTGTAGCGGTGTTGGTTGTAACCATTTGTCTCTTATGCATGTGTTTATAGTAATAAATCAGTAGATATGTCCTTTACTTTTTAAATCGGTGAAGTGGCCAAGTATTTGTACTTGAATGATTATGTAAGAATAAGGTGATGTTGCAGAATTTTAGTTGTTAAATGCTACAATTTCAATGCTAGGTGCTTCAAAAAAAATTCAGTATATCCTCAGCATCCTATGTGAAGTTAAGAAGTCTGAACCTATATGCAGTTGATGGCCAGCTCCAAGTCCCATGTGAGCTCCTTTTTGTCATGGCATCTGGTGAGCTCTCTGCACCCATGCCCTGAGGTTTGTTGGATGTTCTAACAAATCCATGGTTATTTCCTTTTACTAGATGCTATTGAGAAAAGATAGAGATGATCAGCTTTTTTGGTGTTCTTTCACTATATCTGGTGTTTGGTTTGGTGTTCTTTCAATCTCCAAATGATATACCAGGTAGGCAATTAAGTTCCATGTCTGGTTTCTTCTCCTTTGCTTCCGGCATCGTCCCCTACCAATTCTCCTCGTGTCTTTTGGATTAGCACAGGGGAGACATAACATAGATGCTCCTGCTGTATTTATTTCAGTCTATGTATGCTGGAAGTCTGTAACTGCTTGATATCTTGGATTAGCACAGGGGAGACATAACATAGATGCTCCTGCTGTATTTATTTCAGTCTATGTATGCTGGAAGTCTGTAACTGCTTGATATCTTGCTCCCTGAAAACAAAATGTAGACTTGTAACTTGTCACACCTGCTAACAGCGAGGTGGCCAACGAGTCGCCAGCTCAACTGGAGCGTGATCTGGCGAGTGAAGATGACACCATCGGTCAGGCAGATATAGATTAAGCGGTGTGAGTCAGCTGTGTGTTGTAGGTGAGGGCCACTCGTATGTGAGCGTCCACGGTTATAAGGACGGAAAACGTTGTACCGAAAGGTATGTTGAAATTGAAATCAATCTGAGAGTTTCCCATCCCCTTTCGTCTCTCCCACCTGCTGCTATCTCTCATCTCAATTCCGTTCCAATTCCTCTCTGTATCCTGACCGATTTTGTGATTGTTCCTTCCCTAACCACTGGGACATCACAATCTGGTATCAGAGCTAGATTTTGCTTCGCTTGCGCTCCAAATTCTCGAGATCGGACCGGTAAAACTTCCACCGTGAAAGGTGCGGTGTTGCTTCGGCGACGCTGCTCGAAATCCTGAGCGGGGTTCGGTTCGATTCAGAGGTGAGCCGCGACGGCGCCGTCTAGAACTGCCCAGCCGTCGGCGCAGACCACTTTCGTGCTGGACAAGATGGAGGCGTTGCAGAAATCCATGGAGGAGATGCTGAAAATTTTTGGCGACATGAGGATGGAGGTGAAGACAGTAACGACCGAGATGCAAGGTCTTCGTCAACAAATAGAGGATTTCGGTGAAGATCTGGATGGTGTCAAGCGCCGCCTCAACGAACCTGCGAAGCCCGCCACGCAACCCCGCGTGGAGATTCCGCAGGCGAACAAGGGGGCGACCACAGCGCGCCTGACGAACAATGGGCCGCCCCTTATCGACTCGTTGCCGCACGGCACCGGCAACGCGAGTTTCGTCACTGCGCCTTCATCACCAAAGGAAGTACGCGACGACACGCATACGAGCGATTTCGTTGTGCGACCACGCCGTCACGATTTCCCTCGTTTCTCAGGTGACAAACCCTTGCTCTGGGTGGATCTCTGTCTAACATATTTTGATATGTACCGAGTTCCCGAGCACCACTGGGTGAGTTCAGCCACGCTGCATCTAGATGGCCATGCTGCTTTATGGTTTCAAGCATACAAGCGTACACATCGTCTGGTAAATTGGGATAATTTTGTGCGGTCAGTTGTAGAGGAATTTGGGCAGGATGAGTTCGATGGCCAGATGACCAGATTATTGCAGTTAAAACAGACTAGCACTGTGGGTGAATATCGTCTGGCATTTGAGGAGTGCATGTATCATCTGATATCTATTGATGGGAACAGTAGGTGGTTCGTTTCTCAGTTCATTTTTGGATTGAGAGAAGACATTAGACTGGCGGTACGTCTGCAGGGTCTACCAGTATAACTCGTGCGGCGTCACTCGCAGGCATTCAAGAGGAAGAGACTGAACATCACAGGACCAGAAATCGACCAGCAGCTCCAACCAAACATCCTCCAAGTGCAGTCACAGCAACACTGACAGCACCACCAGCTGTTCGCTCTGAATGGCCCCGCAAGCAAGGCAACGACGATTTCAACAGAGAGAGACAACTGCGTGATTTTCGTCGGGCAAACAATCTTTGTTTCAAATGTGGCGACAAATTCTCTAAGGAACATCAGTGCAAGAGGTCAGGGCAGCTCCTTACCATCGAGGTAGGAGAATTTGGTGAAGTCTTGTCCGATGATGCTGTGGTCGCACTTGAACTGTTGGAGGAAACTTCGGTAACTGCAACATGTTGTCAGTTGTCGCTCAATGCAGTATCTGGCACTGACAATGGTGAAACAATGAAGCTTCGGGCTCTGGTTGGCAATCAAGTAATGATACTGTTGATTGATTCAGGAAGCACACATACTTTTATCACTCACTCTTTTGCCACTCGGGCTGGGTGTCCTATTTCTCCTGCTGCAAGTGTCCCAGTCAAGATTGCAAACGGTCACATTATGACATCAGATTCTCAGGTAGTTGGTTTACAATGGTGGACTCAAGGCCACACTTTTCAAACCGATATGAGAATTCTGGAGTTGGGTGCCTACGATGCTGTGCTGGGCATGGATTGGCTGAAGAGTTGTGGTAAGATGTCAGTCGATTGGACATTAAAATCCATGGAATTTGTGCATGATGACAAGGAGATTCGGATACAGGGTATGGTTTCCAAACAACAACAGCAACTAGAAGAACTATCCTCAATCCAATTACAAAAGTGGCTGGCAGGGAATGATGTATGGGCCATGGCTATTCTGGACCATGTACCTACTGCTGGAGAAACAAGTACATTCACTGTAGCTCCAGATTTACAGTCGGTCCTAGATGAATATGAGGATGTGTTCAGTGAACCTAACTCTTTGCCACCCCGCCGTCAGTGGGATCATGCCATCGCTCTAGAACCAGGCGCCAAACCAACCAACACAAGGCCTTATCGTTATTCACCATTGCAGAAAGACGAGATTGAACGACAAGTTAATGAAATGCTTGCAGCAGGCATTATCACTGCGAGCATGAGTCCTTTTGCATCTCCTGTTCTCCTTGTGAAGAAAAAAGATGGGAGCTGGCGTTTTTGTGTGGACTACCGCCGGTTAAATGAATTGATTATCAAAAACAAATTTCCTCTTCCAGTGGTCGATGAATTGTTAGACGAGTTGGCAGGCACCAAATTTTTCTCCAAACTAGATCTGAGAGCTGGTTACCATCAGATTCGGATGCGGCCAGAAGATGAAGCTAAAACAGCCTTTAAAACACATCATGGGCACTTCCAGTTTCGGGTGATGCCTTTTGGCCTCACCAACGCCCCAGCAACCTTTCAGTGCATCATGAATTCTGTTTTTGCACCTTTTCTCAGGAAATTTGTCATAGTGTTCCTCGATGACATCCTTGTTTACAGTGCAAGTTGGGAGGAGCATTTGCAACACCTGAAGCTTGTGCTGGAAAAACTCAAAGAAGCCCAATTTTTTGCCAAACTATCCAAATGCAGCTTTGGGCAAACTAGCATACAATACCTTGGCCACATCATTTCTGATCAAGGGGTTGCAACGGATCCGGACAAGACACTGGTCATGGAGCAGTGGCCTATTCCCACGACAATCACTGAATTAAGGGGATTCCTAGGACTCACAGGGTATTACAGGAAGTTTGTGAAAAACTATGGAATAATCACAAAACCACTGACACAATTGTTGACAGAAAAGGGTTTTCAGTGGACAGAAGAAGCTACTGCTGCTTTCCTTATCCTCAAGAAAGCTATGACACGAACTCCAGTCCTTGCCTTGCCTGATTTCACTTTGCCTTTCTCAGTGGAGACAGATGCATGCGATTCAGGAGTTGGAGCAGTACTCACACAACAGGGCCATCCCATCGCTTATATGAGCAAAGCTTTGGGTGTACTCAATAGGAAATTATCCATTTATGAAAAAGAGTTCCTTGCAGTAATCATGGCAATTGATAAGTGGAGACAATATTTGCAGAGGGGACTTTTCACTATTCTCACGGATCACAAAAGCCTTTGCAACCTTGCTGATCAACAACTGTCTACTGAACTACAGAAAATGGCAATGTCCAAACTTGTGGGCTTGCAATTTGAGTTTAAATATAAAAGAGGTGTTGAAAATGGTGCTGCAGACTCTCTTTCTAGAGTAGGCCATTTGTTGGCAGCTACATTGGTCTCCAGTTGCAAACCTGATTGGCTACAGGAAGTACTCAACACTTATACTACTGACAAGGCAGCTACTGACTTGTTACAGACTTTGACTGTACATTCACCAAATGACAAGGGTTTCTATGTGGAGAAAGGGTTGATCAAACATCAAGGCAGGATTTACATTGGAGAAAATTTGGCTCTACAAACAAAATTGATTTCCTCACTCCATGATAGTGCGGTTGGTGGACACTCCGGCATCCAAGCCACTTATCAACGCATCAAACAATTGTACTATTGGCCAGGCCTCAAATTGGCCGTGGAAAATTTTGTGAAGCAATGCCAAGTCTGCCAGCAGGCCAAAGCTATACACACAAAACCAGCAGGGTTATTGCAGCCTTTGCGTCCACCTGATGCACCTTGGCAAGATATTACTCTTGATTTCATTGAAGGGCTACCCAATTCTGAAGGTGCTAATTCAGTTCTGGTGGTAGTGGATCGCCTGACCAAGTATGCACACTTCTTGCCTTTGCATCATCCTTATACTGCTACATCTGTCTCCAAACTATTCGTGGATCAGATCGTCAGATTACATGGCGTACCTTTGACAATCATCTCTGATCGCGACAAAATTTTCACAAGCCATTTCTGGAAATAATTGTTCAAGGCTATGGGCACGGAATTGCACTACAGCACGGCATACCACCCACAAACCGATGGGCAGAGCGAACGGGTGAACCAATGCCTCGAACAGTATCTTCGCTGTGCAGTTCAGGACAATCCCAAACGTTGGCGTCGGTGGATTCCAATGGCTGAGTTCTGGTACAACTCTAGTTACCATACAGCTCTCGGATGTTCCCCTTTCAAGGCTCTGTACAAGCGTGACCCAAACTTTGGCGCAATGCCAAATCTCACCGTACCACCAGATTCTACAGTTCATAGCACTGCTCTGGAGTATCAGGCTCAGAATGAACTGCTTCGAGCTCAACTACTGCGTGCCCAACAACGCATGAAGTCTTATGCAGATAAGAATCGCACAGAAAGGGACTTTGCTGTGGGGGATCATGTTCTGCTGAAACTACAACCCTACGCACAACAATCTGTGGTCAATCGACCATATCCCAAGTTATCGTACAAGTTCTTTGGTCCATTTCAGATTCTGGAACGTATTGGACCGGTGGCCTACAAACTGGAATTACCTGCAGCTGCTCAAGTGCATCCGGTATTCCATGTTTCCCAACTCAAACCCTTTCAAGCTAATTACTCACCTGTTTTCAGTGAACTTCCAGTTGCCACTGATCTTGCCGCAGTTTCTCTTGTACCTGCTGCTATACTGCAACGTCGCCTCGTGCGCAAAGGCAATGCAGCAACTCCTCAAGTGCTGGTGCAATGGGCACATGTGCCACTTGACGCAGCAACCTGGGAGGATTATTATGTGCTGAAACAGAGGTATCCCAATGCTGATCTCTGGGAAGATGAAGCAAAGGGGGTGCTTGCTCAAGGAGGGAGCAGTGTCACACCTGCTAACAGCGAGGTGGCCAACGAGTCGCCAGCTCAACTGGAGCGTGATCTGGCGAGTGAAGATGACACCATCGGTCAGGCAGATATAGATTAAGCGGTGTGAGTCAGCTGTGTGTTGTAGGTGAGGGCCACCTGTATGTGAGCGTCCACAGTTATAAGGACGGAAAACGTTGTACCGAAAGGTATGTTGAAATTGAAATCAATCTGAGAGTTTCCCATCCCCTTTCGTCTCTCCCACCTGCTGCTATCTCTCATCTCAATTCCGTTCCAATTCCTCTCTGTATCCTGACCGATTTTGTGATTGTTCCTTCCCTAACCACTGGGACATCACATAACTTCAGTCTTTGGTAATGGGAAGGATTAGAAAATTGATATTCTTGTTATGATTCGAGTAGAGAAAATGCTTCCTGTTGTAGCACATCTCTGTGCTCTGGGCAACAATGATGCTCTTGTCCTGTTTACATGGAAAAACTGATATGCTAAGGACTGCCTTTGAACCATAATTATGGGTCTTCATTATTGACCAACCAAAAAACTATTTTCCTATGTTATCTTAGTTGTTAATAGAACTGTTGAATGCCTAGATTTCTCATGAATTTAGTTTATAGATGAGTTGCAAGTATATGTATTGTGCTTCTGGTGCCTGTTTTTATGCTCTTGGCTCAGATACTTTGCTTAAAAGTTAATTTACAACACATCTTTAAACTATTTAGAGTCCAGTTCTTGGATGATGTTTCTGCCAGCTTGTCCCACGAGAGCCTGAAATGCAGTTGTGTTCCCTTTTGTGTTGTAGTAGCTTTAGGATCATGCTTAAGCAGTTTTTTAAATGTTTCTGCTACTTCTGCATCCCCCATCTCTTCTGCTACTTATTCATTGTTATTACTAAGGCAGCCAAACTCGGTTAGATTCGTTTGTAGCTTTATATTTACGATTCTTCTGCTACATTCCCTTTTTGCCGCTTTTCCTATAAATAGACAACTATTGTTTGGTGATGATCAAATGTTTGGACAAATGTTAAATATGGTGCACCTTTATTGGCTTATGAAAGCTATTCGGTTGGTATTTAGTTGTTGATTCCGTACTTTTAAGGTAATCTTAAGCTGTTTAATTGAAGGAAACAAATTTGTATTCCAGCTTTGGATTTCTTTTCATCTACCGAACCTCTTTTTATCTAAAAAAAAAGAGGGCATTTCTTCATGAAATCAAATAGCATACTTAACAGATTTATAATTTTGGGGAAAAATGATTTCTGTACCTTGATTGTTTTGAAGATGTTACTTTTCTTGAACTACGACCGGGTATCTTTAGTTTGACTACAATAATAAATACGCATTGTTTCCTCTGGTACACCTCAATTATTTACTCGCTCAATTACCTGCACTAATTTAGCCTTTCTTGCATCGATTGTTAACGGCTAATGAAAGCATTTCTAGCCTTAATTAGTTATTGCTCAATTGATTAGTGCTCATTTGTCTGCTTCTGTTTCAGTAGCTGATCGATCTCTTGATGCTCCAAAAGCAGAGTTTGGTGCTTATTTGTAGTTCAACACTTCTTTTCTTTGAGGTCTTCAATACCATGTTTTGTTACTTTTGTTTCTAACTTATATTTCTGAAGTTTATATTACAGTATGGTCAGGTATAGATAGTAGATGAGAGCGTACCTATATCAATAGAAAGTTTCAGTTTGGTAAATATCATGAATTACAATCCACTAATTCAATCATTACGATTTGTGAATCATGGTCACATTTTGTACAAGTTTTGGATGCTCCAGTTTATGGGGATCCCTCTGAGGAACTTCTTTGTCCTACTTTTCTTTTCCAGGGGCATAAAAAGAATTAGAATGAATGGGTATGTTCAGTTATGACCCTTCCAAGCTATGGATATTCCTACAGGTAAATGAGCAACCTAATTAGCTGTTAGTCAGTCAATCAATTAGGCAAAATGAGTGAAGTTCCCTTCCTCCACTGCCTCAGTGTTGATTTCGTCACCATGTGTACATGGTGGTGGCAAGGATTTGGAAGTCCATATGAGCTCCTCCTTCTGGTGAAAGCAGGCAGTGAGTTGATGGAAAGATGTCACAATCCTTGTGCTACACAAAGGCTACTGGTACAATGTTTTAATATCTCAACACCAAGTGTGGTAGCAACAACTCTTTCTTCACCTCAAACAGACCTGCAGCATACAACAGTTGTGACTATAGGGCAGGCACTAGCACCGTGGTGACTGGTGAGCACATTTTACAACGGAAGAAAACTTCCTGGCAATCTAGCATTCTAATGGCGAGGTAGAGATGGAAAATCAGAACTCTGCTAGCTGAATGTGAGGAAGTCTGAAATTTATGACCAAGATCGGAACTGCCTGCATAACACAACACCAAATTTCAGTAGAGAATACAGAATACAAGAGGAGAAGAAAACTGTGGAATCGCATGGTCTGGGGCTTCATTTCTGCCGTCGGTGGAACCAGGTGCTCTCTGGCGGCCTCGCTTCCACGACAAGCAGCAGAGCCGTGGTGGGGTGGGTCTCGACTTGCGAGTAGAAATCTGCGCCAAGGAATCAGGGGCTCGCCGGCGCTGTCTTTTCCGCGAGATGCAGCAGAGCCGTGCTGGGGCCGGATCGCGAGCAGAAATCAGCGCTGATGAGTAGAATGCTCGCCAGCACCGGCGCTTCCGCGAGATGCAGCTGGGTGTGGCTGATGGCTCTTTTTTCTCTGTAGTCTGCAGTGGTACATTGCAGTATGTTGCTATTCAGTTTTATCCTCATGTAGGCTCCTCTGCAAATAAAGATGAATTGAAACGAAGTGTCAGCGTTTCTTTTGTACATTAAAAGCAGACACTCAGTGATGATTTACATACACTCAAGTTTTTTTTGCTTTGTACCACATGTTTTTAATGAAAATGCTGGTTGCATAGACCTTAGTAAAAAACATCATGATGTGTTTTTTTATATTTCAATAGCAATTTAAATATTTTCTCGCAAAAAAATTGCAACTTAAATATTGAACAAACTTTTCCCTACTTTCTCAATACAAACATTATATAAAGAAACTATTTGTGATCTGTTTGTCAATAAAATGTTACTTATATGATCTGGTTGGCGAAATGTTTAACTCACAAAATCTACCAACAATACCTTGCCACTGGCCGCAGTCCCCTTCTTGGTTGGCCTGCCCATGGACAACCCTGACGCCAATTCCCTTTTCCCCTTCTTCCACCGTACCCCTTCTTGGTTGGCCTGCCCATGGACAACCCTGACGCCAATCCCCTTTTCCCCTTCTTCCACCGTATACTCTCTCAAGCCTGCCGGTAGACATGATCGAGTTGAATAAGGAATTGACAGATCGGAGGAACAAAAACAAGTAGGGGAATATATAGACTAATAGTAATAACCGTTTAAGATTGAGTAGGGAGTTGCTAAACAAAAAATCAGGATATCCTCGTCCATTAACTCCGTTCAAACGGATAGAAATTGCAGCTAGAAATCGAAAGGGGAGAGGGCCACCCCGTCGATTGGGAACGAAAAGTATGGACGAGAGCGAGGAGGTGATGGAGTGGAGCGTTCTGTTTAGGATGTATGCTCGTTTCCTTTTTTCGTATGCAACCGCAGTATGGTCGGCATGTTTGCATGTTTTGCTTTGGGCCGGCTGGCTTGTAAATACACCTGGGTCGGGGCCCTAACGACGTAGGCAATCCCTATCCTAGGCTTCACGCGAAAGTTAACCTGTGGATGCGTACATTTCTCCTTCTTTCCGACAGCTCCTAGGCCGACCCACTTTTCCCTCAAGCGGATAGGAACAAAACGATGGGAGCAGGAAGAAGACGAAGTTTTGACGATGTCGCCGGAGACGGGAACAACGCAGCTGGCGAAGGCGAGGAAAGAAACTTAGGGTTTTGGATGCAGGGGTACATGAGCTTAGGGTTGGGAGGGGGTGCAACGGTCGCCGGAGTCGGAGATGAGGCGGGGTTTAGAGGGAGGCCGGGGCGACGGCGAATCGGCGGTGTGCTGCGGTGGAGGAGGGGCGAGGCGGCATGGCCAGCGGTGGAGGCAAGGGAGGGGGGGGGGGGGCGATGTTGCGACGAATACGAAGTCGCATGGGCCGCGGCCCATGGCAACTTGCTACGTGCATCGAGTCGCACCGCGGACGCGCCAAGCATGAAATAGGACCCCCCCCCCCCCTCCTCGGCCCGCCTCCGCGGGGTGCACAACCTGCCCAAGGCGCGGGGCCTGGGATGGGAAGGAATCTAGAATCCTATCTACAATCTATGATGTAATATACTATGTTCATTCTAATGAATAAGTCTGATATTTTTTCTTTAAAAAGTCTTACATTTCCCGAAAAGTTAAACTATATAAAGTTTAACCAAATTTCTATAATAAATCAACAACATGTACAATATAAAGTCAATATCGGTACATGCATCATGAAATGTATTTGCATATGATATCTATATCATATTATAGTGGTTAATAGTTCCTCCATCCATAATAATAAGTTTTTTAGTTTAATTGAACTAAAACCCGACACTTATAATGGATCGGAACCAGTAGTGTATTCTAAAAGTTTGATCAGAGTTTACTTAGTTTAATATTTTTTTTAGTGTTATTCATTGGAACGGAGAACATACATTGAAGAGGCGACCGACGCTCGGCTTAAAGACATATATGATCAAAATGAATACATGTTGCGTTAATTCAAACAGTTCCTAAACTTAGAACCAAGGTTGTGTCTATAAAGAAATGTTGTGCATTCATGTAGCACCGGCATGGTTATTTATAGCATATTCGATTCCGTTGTTTGATCCTTTTTTTGCAACACTAGGAGTTATTACCTTCTGGTCAATTAGACTAATATGTCAATATGTGCAATCTGCTGTTGGTTGTGGTAATCATGTTTATAGCACCTCTATTGTTCTCTAAGGTTGTCATAAATCATTCTTCAATGCGAAATACGGGGCCACAAGCCGCGACTAAATTTTCTGCTCCCTCTCTACTTAATTATAATTTAATTTTTAGCGATAATATTTTGTAAAAGCTAGCAAATGTATTATCATGTTGCCAGTTAATTTTTATCATCATTATACAAAATAAACATTGACATGAGCTCGACGGGATCGTGCGCCAAGGCGCACATCTAAATCTAGTATATATGAATGGTCGTGTCGTCATGATGCAGAAGCAACCCCCATTTCAAAAAAAAAAATAATTCTATATGTGGTTTATAACTATTCGTTCTCGCGACATCTCTAGTGGGGCGACTGTTGTGGGTATACTTCATGGGTGTACCATCGACAGTGCCTAGATCCGGCAAGCCCGGGTGGCCCATAGACGGTGATGTGGCATGTGGCCCATCGGGCGGCCCAGTTGCTGTTGATCATGAAGGATGAAGTCCGGCCCAGGATCAGTTAGCCGGATCCGCACCGACCTTCAGAGGAACCCGGATCCAGCATGATGTATATGGGAGGCGGATCCTTGAAGTACGCGGCAAGACATTGTACCGTAGTTAGGCAATCTGTAATCCGGCTAGGACTCTCCATGTAAACCCTAGATCCGTGCGCCTTTATAAGCCGGATCCCGGGAGCCCTAGAGGCACAACCACAACTCATTGTAACAACGCGCAAGCGCCCAGATAATTCCAGACAAGCAGCAGTAGGCCCTGTGATCGTGCAGGTGTTCCGAAGCTGGGTAACTCGCGTACCACCGTCCCGTGTGCACTCCGACCTATGGCCCCTACTTCTTCTCCCCCTCATGAGGATCCCTCGTCCAAGGTACCGTCGAATAGGCAACGACAGTTGGCGCCCACCATGGGGCCAGCGGCGTCTGGAGGCCGGAACCGGGAGGGTTCCGCCATAGGAAGCTACGACGACACAATCGCGGTGGGGCGTGTTCTTTACGCCGGAAATCTTCCGATCGCCCCTCCGGATGAGTGCTGGATTCCGGCTAAGACTAACCCCGTCAAGCTCTCCATCATCCCAATCGGGGGCATCCACATCTTCATCGGTGAAACCGTCGACTCCGACGGAAACGCCCTGGTAAGTAACGCTGACATGACCGCCGTTGAGCAGGACGCAGTCGCGAAGATCCGATCTGAGTCGCAGGAACTTCCTAAGGAAGATTCCGCCTTAGATCTGAAAAAATCAAAACCCACCCAATCCGCCCCTGAGCAGGAAATAACGGTGGAAGACCAATGCAGATCCGCCTGGGTCTCCCAGGTGTTAGAGAAGCAAAGGTGTCACTTCGTGCACTTCATATCCCATACCGCCGGAGCCGCCCCTCAAGAAGTCGGAACTGGCCCCGAGCAGGATGGGGCGCCGGAAAACGCTGTCGCTCCGGATCAGCAGGAGGCTGTTGGAGAAAGCGACGCTCCGGGGCAAGAGGGTGCCGAAAACCCTGAGGAATCAATCCTCGGCAACCTAAGCCCTAATTCCGACGATGCTTCATCCATGGATACGGAAGAGTTCAACCGCAAGGTCGAAGAACTCGGAGCTGGTGAGCAATCTGACGCAGAATCCGCCCAGCCTATGCAGGTCCTTGTTGGAGATATGCCCAAGAGGCAATAATAAAGTGGTTATTATAATATCTTTGTGTTTATGATAAATGTTTGCATACCATGCTATAATTGTATTAACCGAAACATTGATACATGTGTGTTATGTAAACAACAAGGAGTCCCTAGTAAGCCTCTTGTATAACTAGCTTGTTGATTAATGGATGATCATGGTTTCGTGATCATGAACATTGGATGTTATTAATAACAAGGTTATGTCATTAGTTGAATGATATAATGGACACACACCTAAATAAGCGTAGCATAAGATCAAGTCATTAAGTTCAAAATGCTATAAGCTTTCGATACATAGTTGTCTTAGTCCTTCGACCTTGAGATCATGTAAATCACTTACACCGGAAGGGTACATTGATTACATCAAACGCCATTGCGTAAATGGGTGGTTATAAAGATGGGATTAAGTATTCGGAAGGTGTGAGTTGAGGCATATG
>NC_061510.1:283580046-283603037 GCF_022539505.1 Lolium rigidum
TTGGTTCCGACATAGACATGTGCATACAACTTGTAGATACAATCTAAGCAATAAGTATAGAGCTTAAATCTATGATCATGCCACTCGGGCCCTAGTGACAAGCATTAAGCATAGCAAGATTGCAGCAACAATAACTTCACAAACTTTGTAGATAGACAATCATAATGTAACAATCCATCGGATCCCGACAAACACAACACCGATTACATCGATGAATCTCAATCATGTAAGGCAGCTCATGAGATCATTGTATTGAAGTACATAGGGGAGAGAATACCAACTAGCTACAACTAGAACCCGTAGTCCATGGGGGAACTACTCACGGAGCATGATGGAGGCGGTGGCGTTGATGGAGATGGCTTCCGGGGGCACTTCCCCGTCCCGGCGGAGGTGCCGGGACTGCAGACTTATGTCCCCCGAATTGGAGTTTCACGATGGTGGCGGCGCCCCGGAGTCTTTCTCCGGAGTTTCGTCAATTGGTATCGCGCTTTTTAGGTCGGGATCGCTTAAATAGGCGAAGAGGCGTGAGTCGGAGGGCGCCCGGGGGCCTCCTCCCCATAGGCCGGCGCCGTGGTGGAGCCCGCGCGGCCTCGTCGGTGTGGTGGCCCCCTGGCCCGCCTCCGACTCTCCTTCGGTGCTTCGGGGTCTTCCGGAAAAATAAGATGTTTGGCGTTGATTTCGTCCAATTCCGAGAATATTGCCCGAACAGCCTTTTCTGGAACCAAAAACAGCAGTAACCAGGAACTGGCACTTCGGCATCTTGTTAATAGGTTAGTTCCGGAAAATGCATAAAAACATTATAAAGTGCAAGCAAAACATGTAAGTATTGTCATAAAACAAGCATGGAACATCAGAAATTATAGGTACGTTGGAGACGTATCAGCCATCAACTTTTACCTTTGTTGAATATCATGTGAGTTTCTATGCATGTTCGTCTTGTCTGAAGTAAGGGCGATTTTCATGCTCAAATGGTTTGAGTATGCATATTGTTAGAGAAGAACATTGGGCCGCTAACTAAAGCCATGATTCATGGTGGAAGTTTCGATTTGGACAATTAATCCTCAATCTCTTATGAGAATATTAACTGTTGTTGAATGCTTATGCATTAAAGAGGAGTCCATTATCTGTTGTCTATGTTGTCCCGGTATGGATGTCTAGGTTGAGAATAATCAAAAGCGAGAAATCCAATGCGAGCTTTCTCCTTAGACCTTTGTACAGGCGCATAGAGGTACCCCTTTGTGACACTTGGTTGAAACATATGCTATGCAATGATAATCCATGTTAATCCAAGCTAATTAGGACAAGGTGCGAGCACTATTGGTATACTATGCATGAGGCTTGCAACTTATAGGATATCTTATACATAACACATATGCTTTATTACTACCATTGACAAAATTGTTTCTTGTTTTCAAAATGAAAAGCTCTAGCACAAAAATAGTAATCCATGCTTCCTCTGCGAAGGGCCTATCTTCTACTTTATTGTTGAGTCGGTTTACCTATTCTTTCTATCCCGTAAGCAAACACTTGTATCAACTCTGTGTGCATTGATTCTTACATGTTTACCTATTGCACTTGTTATATTACTTTGTGTTGACAATTATCCATGAGATATATATGCTGAAGTTGAAAGCAACCGCTGAAACTTATATCTTCCTTTGTGTTGCTTCAATGCATTTACTTTTAATTTATTACTTTATGAGTAACTCTTATGCAAGTCTTATTGATTCTTGTCTTGAAAGTATTATTCATGAAAAGTCTTTGTTATATGATTCATTTGTTTACTCATTATCTTCATCATTGCTTCGAATTGCTGCATTCATCTCATATGCTTTACAATAGTATTGATCAAGATTATGATAGCATGTCACTTCGTAAATTATCTTTGTTATCGTTTACCTACTCGAGGGCGAGTAGGAACTAAGCTTGGGGATGCTTGATACGTCCCAAACGTATCTATAATTTCTTATGTTTCATGCTACTTTTATGATGATACTCACATGTTTTACACACATTATATGTCATTATTATGCATTTTCCGGCACTAACCTATTGACGAGATGCTGAAGAGCCGATTCTTCGTTTTTCTGCTGTTTTTGGTTTTAGAAATCCTAGTAAGGAAATATTCTCGGAATTGGACGAAATCAACGCCCAGGGGCCTATTTTTCCACGAAGCTTCCAGAAGACTGGAGGAGATACGAAGTGAGGCCACGAGGCGCCGCCACACTGATACGTCTCAAACGTATCTATAATTTCTTATGTTCCATGCTACTTTATTGATGATACTCACATGTTTTATACACATTATATGTCATATTTATGCGTTTTCTGGAACTAACCTATTGACGAGATGCCGAAGGGCCGATTCTTTGTTTTCTGCTTGTTTTTGGTTTCAGAAATCCTAGTAAGGAAATATTTTCGAATCGGACGAAATCAATGCCCGACATCCTATTTTTCCACGAAGCTTCCGGAACACCCGAGAGCCGCGAGAGGAGGGCCACGGGGCCACCGGATGATAGGGTGGCGCGGCCGGGGCCTGGGCCGCGCCCCCTATTGTGTCGCCTCGTCGGCCCTCCGACTCCGCCTCTTCGCCTATTTAAAGGTCCCTCGACCTAAAACATCGATACGGAAAAGCCACGGTACGAGAAACCTTCCGGAGCCGCCGCCATCGCGAAGCCAAGATGCTGGGGACGAGGTCTCTCGTTCGGCACGCCGCCGGGACGGGGAAGTGCCCCGGAAGGCATCTCCATCGACACCACCGCCATCTTCATCAACGCTGCTTGTCTCCCATGAGGAGGGAGTAGTTCTCCATCGAGCTCGGGGTCTGTACTGGTAGCTATGTGGTTAATCTCTCTCCTATGTACTTCAATACAATGATCTCATGAGCTGCCTTACATGATTGAGATTCATATGAGTTTTGTATCACTATTAGTCTATGTGCTACTCTTGTGATGTTATTAAAGTAGTCTATTCCTCCTTCATGGTGTAACTGGTGATAGTGTGTGCATCATGTAAGTACTTGGCGTAGAGTTATGATCATAATCTCTTGTAGGTTATGGAGTTAATTATTACTATGATAGTATTGATGTGATTTATTCCTCCTTCGTAGTGTGATGGTGACAGATGTGCATGCTATGCTAGTACTTGGTTTAATTGCAAAGATCTATTATGCTCTAAAGGTTACTTAAATATGAATGTCGAATGTTGTGGAGCTTGTTAACTCCGGCATTGAGGTGCTCTTGTAGCCCTACACAACGAATGGTGTTCATTATCAAACAAGAGTATATGTAGCAGTAATGAAGAGAACTTATTTATTTATGTGATCAATGTTGAGAGTGTCCACTAGTGAAAGTATGATCCCTAGGCCTTGTTTCCAAATATCGCAATCATCGCTTGTTCTTCGTTTCATTGCATCTTTACTTCCTGCAATATTACTACCATCAACGCACCTTGCAAGCACTTTTACAGCGCTCGTTACTACTACTCATATTCATTCATACCACTTGTATTTCACTATCTCTTCGCCGAACTAGTGCACCTATACATCGACAAGTGTATTAGGTGTGTTGGGGACACAAGAGACTTCTTGTATCGTGATTGCGGGGTTGCTTGAGAGGGATATCTTTGTCCTCTTCCTCCACCGAGTTCGATAAACCTTGGGTGATCCACTTAAGGAAACTTGCTCGCTGTTCTACAAACCTCTTGCTCTTGGAGGGCCAACACTTGTCTACAAGAATAGAAGCACCCGTAGACATCAAGCACTTTTCCAGCGCCGTTGCCGGGGAGGAAAGGTAAAATGCACTCATACTCCGGTCCCAGTGTAAAGTACTTTTCCTGGCGCCTGTTGTGTGTGTGCTCGAAGCTATTTCCTTTAGATCCCTGCAATTGCATCTTTTTGTTTCTTGTTTTACACTAGTAAGGCATAATGGAAAACATCTGTGAGCTTTTTGTACTATTTCCTAAGTCAAGACATGAATGGTTTAATGCGAAAATTAAAAAAACCTATGGAACTAAACCTTCGAGATCTACTTGCCCTCTACTTCTAGCAAAACCCTAGTCTACAATCTGTAGGCATTGACAAGTTAATCCTTTGTCAATGCTCTCTTTCGCTTCAACTCTTATTTCTTACGAGTGCATCATTAAAATTGCTGAGCCCATCTTAATGGCTATAAAGAAAGAACTTCTTGGGAGATAACCCATGTGTTTATTTTACTACAGCAATTTTTGTTTTGTTGAGTCTTGGAATTTGTTTACTACTGTAGCAACCTCTCCTTATCATGTTTTTGTGCCAAGTAAAGTCTCTATGGTAAAGTTGATGCTAGATTTGGATTGCTGCGCAGAAACAACATTGCTGTCTGTCACGAATTCGCGCAGAAGTCTCTGTAAAAAAATCAAAAAAATCTGCAAATTTACGTGCGTGATCCTCAGATATGTACGCAACTTTCATTCAATTTGAGCATTTTCATCTGAGCAGGTCTGGTGCCATTTTAAAATTCGTCTTTACGGACTGTTCTGTTTTGACAGATTCTGCCTTTTATTTCGCATTGCCTCTTTTTCTGTGTTGGATGGATTTCTTTGCTCCATTAACTTTCAGAAGCTTTGTGCAATGTACAGAAGTGTTAAGAATGATTGTGTCACCTCTGAACATGTGATTTTTTGATTATGCACTAACCCTCTAATGAGTTGTTTTGAGTTTGGTGTGGAGGAAGTTTTCAAGGGTCAAGAGAGGAGGATGATATACTACGATCAAAAAGAGTGAAAAGTCTAAGCTTGGGGATGCCCCGGTGGTTCATCCCTGCATATTTCAAGAAGACTCAAGCGTCTAAGCTTGGGGATGCCCAAGGCATCCCCTTCTTCATCGACAATTTATCAGGTTTCTTGTCTTGAAACTATATTTTTATTCGGTCACATCTTATGTACTTTACTTGGAGCGTCTGTTTGTTTTTGTTTCTGTTTTTGTTTGAATAAATGCTTGTGTGGGAGAGAGACACGCTCCGTTGGTTCATATGAACACATGTGTTCTTAGCTTTTAATGTTCATGGTGAAGGTTGAAACTGCTTCGTTAATTGTTATATGGTTGGAAACGGGAAATGCTACATGTAGTAATTGATAAAATGTCTTGGATAATTTGATACTTGGCAATTGTTGTGCTCATGTTTAAGCTCTTGCATCATATACTTTGCACCCATTAATGAAGAAATACATAGAGCTTGCTAAAATTTGGTTTGCATAATTGGTCTCTCTAAGGTCTAGATAATCTCTAGTAAAGAGTTTGAACAACAAGGAAGACGGTGTAGAGTCTTATAATGTTTACAATATGTCTCTTATGTGAGTTTTGCTGCACCGGTTCATCCTTGTGTTTGTTTCAAATAACCTTACTAGCCTAAATCTTGTATCGAGAGGGAATACTTCTCATGCATCCAAGATCCTTGAGCCAACCACTATGCCATTTGTGTCCACCATACCTACCTACTACATGGTATTTCTCCGCCTTTCCAAAGTAAATTGCTTGAAGTGCTACCTTTAAACAATTCAAAAGCTATTATCTCTTATTTGTGTCAATGTTTTATAGCTCATGAGGAAGTATGTGGTGTTTTATCTTTCGATCTTGTCATTTACTTCGGACAGACTTTCACCAATGGACTAGTGGCTCATCCGCTTATCCAATAATTTTGCAAAAAGAGCTGGCAACGGGGTTCCCAACCCCAATTAATTAACTTTCATTAATAATTCTCTTCACATGTTTTGCTTTGATTCATCAGTAAGCAACTTAATTTTGTAAATAGACACTCCTCCATGGTATGTGAAATGTTGGAAGGCACCCGAGGATTCGGTTAGCCATGGCTTGAGAAAGCAAAGGTTGGGAGGAGTGTCATCTCTAAGTAAAACTAAAATAAAAAGGCACTCCTTCATGGTATGAGATTGTTGGCAGGCACCCGAGGATTCGGTTAGCCATGGTTTGTGAAAGCAAGGTTGGAAGGAGTGCCACCCAAAAATAAAAATAAACTACACTAAAGTACATGTGTAAACAAAAGAGAAGAGGGATTATCTACCATGGTGGTAGAAATAACGTCCTTCATGGGAGCCGCTCTTGAAAGTCTGGTTGATAAGGTAGTTAGAGTACCCGCTACCATTCGTTGACAACAACAAACACCTCTCAAAACTTTACTTTTTATGCTCTCTTTATGTTTTCGAAACCAAAGCTCTAGCACAAATATAGCAATCAATGCTTCCCTCTTTGAAGGACCTTTCTTTTACTTTTATGTTGAGTCAGTTCACCTATCTCTCTCCACCTCAAGAAGCAAACACTTGTGTGAAGCTGTGCATTGATTCCTACATACTTGCATATTGCACTTGTTATATTACTTTACATTGACAATATCCATGAGATATACATGTTACAAGTTGAAAGCAATTGCTGAAACTTAATCTTCCTTTGTGTTGCTTCAATACCTTTACTTTGATTTATTGCTTTATGAGTTAACTCTTATGCAAGACTTATTGATGCTTGTCTTGAAGTACTATTCATGAAAAGTCTTTGCTTTATGATTCATTTGTTTACTCATGTCATTACCATTGTTTTGATAGCTGCATTCATTACATATGCTTACAATAGTATGATCAAGGTTATGATCGCATGTAACTTAAGAAATTATCATTGTTATCGTTTACCTACTCGAGGGCGAGTAGGAACTAAGCTTGGGGATGCTTGATACGTCTCAAACGTATCTATAATTTCTTATGTTCCATGCTACTTTATTGATGATACCTACATGTTTTATACACATTATATGTCATTATTATGAGTTTTCCGGAACTAACCTATTGACGAGATGCCGAAGGGTCAGTTCCTATTTTCTGCTGTTTTTGGTTTCAGAAATCCTAGTAAGGAAATATTCTCGGAATCGGACGAAATCAATGCCCAGCATCTTAGGATCACGCGAAGCTTCCAGAACACCCGAGAGAGGCCAGAGGGGGGCCACAGGCCCACCAGACGACAGGCCGGCGCGGCCAGGGGGTGGCCCGCGCCCCCCTATTGTGTCGTCGCCTTGTTGACCTTCCGACTCCGCCTCTTCGCCTATATAAAGGTCCCTGACCTAAAACACGAGACGAAAAAGCCACGGTACGAGAAACCTTCCAGAGCCGCCGCCATCGCGAAGCCAAGATCTGGGGGACAGGAGTCTCTGTTCTGGCACGCCGCCGGACGGGGAAGTGCCCCAGAAGGCTCCTCCATCGACACCACCGCCATCTTCATCACCGCTGTTGTCTCCCATGAGGAGGGAGTAGTTCTCCATCGAGGCTTGGGGCTGTACCGGTAGCTATGTGGTTAATCTCTCTCCTATGTACTTCAATACAATAATCTCATGAGCTGCCTTACATGATTGAGATTCATATGATGATGCTTGTAATCTAGATGTCATTATGCTAGTCAAGTGGGTTTTACTTATGTGATCTCCGGAGACTCCTTGTCCCACGTGTGTAAAGGTGACAGTGTGTGCACCGTGTGGGTCTCTTAGGCTATATTTCACGAATACTTATTCACTCGTTATGAATGGCATAGTGAAGTGCTTATTTATATCTCTTTATGATTGCAATGTGTTTTGTATCACAATTAATCTGTGTGCTACTCTAGTGATGTTATTAAAGTAGTTTATTCCTCCTGCACGGTGTAATGGTGACAGTGTGTGCATTGTGTAGTACTTGGCGTAGGCTATGATTGTGATCTCTTGTAGATTATAAAGTTAACTATTGCTATGATAGTATTGACGTGATCTATTCCTCCTTTCGTAGTGTGAAGGTGACAGTGTGCATGCTATGTTAGTACTTGGTTTGGTTATGTTGATCTGTTATGCACTCTAAGGTTATTTAAATATGAACATTGAATATTGTGGAGCTTGTTAACTCCGGCATTGAGGGTTCGTGTAATCCTACACGGTTAGTGGTGTTCATCATCCAACAAGAGAGTGTAGAGTCTAGCATCTATCTATTTATTCTGTTATGTGATCAATGTTGAGACTGTCCACTAGTGAAAGTATGATCCCTAGGCCTTGTTTCCAATACTGCTATCGCCGCTTGTTTACTGTTCTACTGCATGTTTACTTCCTGCAATATTACTACCATCAACTGCACGCCAGCAAGCACTTTTCTGGCGCCGTACTACTGCTCATATTCATTCATACCACTTGTATTTCACTATCTCTTCGCCGAACTAGTGCACCTATTAGGTGTGTTGGGGACACAAGAGACTTCTTGCTTTGTGGTTGCAGGGTTGCTTGAGAGGGATATCTTTGACCTCTTCCTCCCTGAGTTCGATAAACCTTGGGTAATCCACTTAAGGGAAACTTGCTGCTGTTCTACAAACCTCTGCTCTTGGAGGCCCAACACTGTCTACAAGAATAGAAGCACCCGTAGACATCAGGCTTCGCCAAGCCGCAACAACAATATGGTGGAGGAAGAGAGGGGGCGGCCAGGGTTTGATCAAGGGGTGGGTGGCCGGCCACCCCCTCCCCTCTTTTTTTTTGAGATGACCCCCTCCCCTCTTTATATAGGGGGCTGGGTCAGTTGGGGTGGCCCCCCCTTTCGCATCTAGGGTTGGGGGCCGGCGGCCAAGTGGGGGGAAGAGGAAATCTTCCCCCCCAAGTTGATCCCCCATAGGGTTTTGGGGAAACCCTAGGGGTTTGGGCGGCTGGGCCTTGGGAGGCATGTGCCCCTAGCCCATTAGGCTAGGGAGCATCCCCTCGGCCCATGCTATGCCTCCTAGGGTCGTGGGCCCACTGGTGGGACCCCCAGAACCTTCTAGAACCTTCCCGGTCTTCCACCGGAAAATCCCGAACTTTTCCGAAACCTAGAATTCAACTTCCCTTATATGAATCTTAATCTCCGGACCATTCCGGACCTCCTCGTGATGTCCTGGATCCCATCCGAGACTCCGAACAAACTTCGGTCTCCATCTCATATTCCGAATCTACTTGTGCGACATCGAACCTTAAGCGCGTCACCCTACGGTTCGTGAACTATGCAGACATGGTCGAGACTCCTCTCCGAGCAATAACCAATAGCGGGATCTGGAGATCCATAATGGCTCCCACATATTCAACGATAACTTAGTGATCGATTGAACCATTAACATACGATGCCGATTCCCTTTGTCACGTGATAGTTTACTTGTCCGAGGTTCGATCATCGGTATCTCCATACCTTGTTCAACCTCGTTACCGACAAGTACTCTTTACTCGTACCGTGGTATGTCATCTCTTGTGATCCAATCACATGCTTGCAAGCTAATCAGACGACATTCCACCGAGAGGGCCCAGAGTATATCTATCCGTCATCAGGATGGACAAATTCCACTATTGATCCATATGCCTCAACTCACACTTTCCGAATACTTAATCCCATCTTTATAACCATCCATTTACGCAATGGCGTTTGATGTAATCAAAGTACCCTTCCGGTGTAAGTGATTTACATGATCTCATGGTCGAAGGACTTAGAAAACTATGTATCGAAAGCTTATAGCAAATTGAACTTAATGACTTGATCTTATGCTACACTTATTTGGGTGTGTGTCCATTATATCATTCAACTAATGACATAACCTTGTTATTAATAACATTCACTGATCATGATCACGAAACCATGATCATCCATTAATCAACAAGTTAGGGACTCCTTGTTGTTTACATAACACACATGTATCAATGTTTCGGTTAATACAATTATAGCATGGTATGCAAACATTTATCATAAACACAAAGATATTATAATAACCACTTTATTATTGCCTCTTGGGCATATCTCCAACAGCAGCAAACCGTCAGAGCACCCGAAACCGTATTTTCCCAGTAGGGCAGTTCCTGATGGACAGTTTGGCAGTTGCCGTCCGGGCACAAAGAATGCCTTCGCGGTTTTGCGCTCAACGCTGTCGCCAAACCTACGTACTAAAACATGATAAAACTCAAAGCCACCACACAACACCTACAAACTCGATGACCAGGAGCAATCACATACCTTGAGACCCACTCTAGGCGAAATGAGAGCATACATCCGGATAATTAAGCAGGCTCTTAGCGAGCACTCTTGCACACGCCACATAAGCCTCCACAAACCTCCAAGCAATCGTCAATGCGAAGATCTGCATAAACTTCGCCGATCTTACCGACGATGCCACCACGACGCCAGACGGCGCCCCCTCCCTACGAGAATCCATCAACATTCTGCCTCCATGTTTTGTTGTTCTATCACTTTTTAAACATTTTCCATTACACCAATTGGAACTCAACCTGAAGCTTTACTTTCCACAAACCTTAGAGAGTCTCTCAGCCTTTTCTTGTAGTGGTTGGCAAACTTTTTGAGCTGCAATGTTTCATCATCTTCACCACGGTCATCTAAACATGACACATAATCTGAATCTTCCGACTCACTGTCAGATTCTTGATCCTTTGCAACTTCATCTCTCCCACTCTGATCTCCCAATTCTGTCCTTGCAATTCTTGTTTCCACATATCTTTGCCCTCCTCCTTGTGTGTTTGGATTAAATACTTGAGAGCTTCCAGTCGTAGCACCTTGTGAGCTCTGTCCCTCTTTTTTTTTCGAGAATTACGGGGGGGATTTTCCCCACCGCTTGTTATATTACTCGACACGGCTGGCAGCCAGCACTGATTGTACATGGTGAAGAAAGGGGTACAGGGGGAGGGGGAGACATATACAGGTTACATAGCAGAGGACAAGAGGAAGCTACGGAGAGCGTCAAGCTTCCCACGATCAATGATGCTATATCGCCATCTCCAAAGAGTGAGGTCATCAGCGGCCCGACGAAGAACCAAACTCGCAGTAGAGGATTTGGCGTTGAAGACGAGGTCGTTTCGCGCCTTCCAAAGCGACCACAGGATCGTCGCAAGCCCGGAGTGCCAGATATGAGTCATCACCCCGGCGGGAGGCTGCAACTCCCAGAAGGAGAAAGACCTCTCGGGTATGGAAGTACCCAACCGGTCCCAAACCTCCCCAGCCAAGGCGCAGACGAAGAAGAGGTGTCTCCCGGTCTCCGGGAGAAGGCATGCGGCGCAGATGGCGGATGGCGCGCAGTTCTTGGCGAAGAGGTTGGCTCGCGTGCTGAGCCTGTCGATGTCGGCGAGGTAGGAGAAGATCCGAACCTTCGAGGGCAGCCGGAGCCCCCAAGAAATGCAAGCCGAGGCGTCTCGGGGCTGGGAGGGGGACAACAAACGGTACGCCTCCCGAGTGCTGAAGAGAGGAGCGGCCGGACTGTCGATGCGGCGCAGGTCCTGACCGTCGGAGAGGGCGGTGGCGCGCACAATGCCCTGAACCTCAACCAGGTCTCGCTCAGCAGCAGTGGTGAGGCGGGGCTGCAGGGAGAACCCGGCAGAGATGACCTGCTCGACCGAGGCGTGAGGCCGGGTAACATGAGAGAAGATGGCGGGGAACCGCTCAGCAAGTGGCTTCCCCGGAAGCCACTTATCGAGCCAGAAGGCAGTGGAGGTGCCACTAACCACCGTGGCGCGGGTGACAGCACGGTAGAGCGGCAGGCACTCTGCCACGATCCTGTCGAGGAAGGAGGGTGAAGCAGTGGTATCGCCGAGGTCTCGTCCTGAATGCATCCAGTACCAATCTTTCCAAGGCAGGGAGTCAGTATGGTGTAATTTATGGACAAAGTTTAAGAGGAGACACCTGTTCTGCCGGTGGAGGTTCTTAACGCCGAAACCTCCCTCTTGCTTAGACAACATCACCTTGTCCCATGCAATAAGGCAGCGAGCACCCGAACACGAGTCTTTACCTGTCCAAAAGAAAGCGCGGCGTCTCTTGTCTATACTCTCCAGCACACCCTGTGGAAGCAAATACGAGCACATATAGTATGAAGCAAGGTTATTAAGCACAGCATTACATAACACCGGGCGACCTCCGGAAGAGAGGAGGAGGGCTTGCCATCCGGAGAGACGGCGGTCGAAGGACATGATGAGGGGGCGTAGGCAGAAATAGGGAGCTTGGTGGGTGACGGGGGGAGCCCTAAGTAAGGCGGGGGAAGGAGGAGATGGAGCATCCGAGAGCCTCCGCCATGAGGCGCTCATCGGAGGGATCGACAAACATGGGAATGAGGCAGGATTTATGGTAGTTTATGGCAAGCCCGGTGGCGTCAGCAAAGTTATCAAGGATAGTCCTGAGACGAGAGGCCGCAGAGGCCTCCGCCTTGCAGATAATGAGAGTGTCATCGGCGTATTGGAGCACAGGACAGGGAACCGAGGCGGAGAGAGGGTGACAGAGCTCACCAGCGGAGCAGGCGGTACGAATGAGACGTTGGAGGACGTCCGCAACGATGATGAAAAGGTAGGGGGAGAGGGGGTCTCCTTGCCGAAGCCCGTTGCGACATCGGATCCAGTCGCCCGGCACCCCGTTGAGGAGCACCGCAGTGTGCCCAGTGGTGAGGATACGGTCCATCCACTCGCACCACCGATCATCGAAGCCACGGGCTCTCAAGATAGTAATAAGGCTGCCCCAATTAACGGAGTCAAAGGCTTTGCGAAAGTCGATTTTGAACACAAGCGTGGGAGCTTTCCTGTTGTGACAACACCGAAGGATGTCCGCGGCATACACAATGTTCTCAGAGATTCTGCGACCAGAAAGGAAGCCCGTTTGGTCAGCATCAACGAGAGCGTGGATGGCGGCCTGGAGTCTAGTGGTGAGGAATTTGGTAATGGCTTTCATAATGCAGTTCTGGAGGGAGATGGGCCTAAAGAGAGAGGGGTTGTTCGCCGCTTCCGTTTTCGGAAGGAGGACTAGAAAGGCACGGTTAATACGAGTGAGGTCGATGGAACCATCGAAGAAAGACTGGAACACCGCATAAACATCGGGGGAAACAGTGTCCCAGAAGGAGTGGAAGAAGGAGGGGCCAAACCCATCCGGCCCCGGGCTCGAGGTCTTGTTCATGCCGCTGAAGGCCTGACGGATCTCAGCGAGCGAAAACGGAGCGGAGAGGTTCGGAGGGAGACAGGGGTTGTGAGGGTAAAGAGACTGGAGGTTGAAGCGCCAAGTCGTAGGAACAACTGCACCAAGCAGGTCGGTGTAGTACGTCTTCAGAATTGACGCCTTCTCAGCGTGCGAGGTGGCAGAGATCCCGTTCCAACCGAGGGTAGAGATGGAATTGCGACGCAACCGACAGGTAGCCGAGGCGTGGAAGAACTTAGTATTCTCGTCTCCCTCAAGCGCAAACTTAACCTTAGCGCGGAGCCGCCAGTAAAGAGCCTTTTCTTTAACAGCGAGGTGCAAGGCATCCATGGTAAGGGTACGTAGGCTGAGCTCTGGGCCGGACAGGGGGCGAAATTCCTCCAGGAGATCTAGGAGGGTAATGAGGATGCGGCAGTCATTTTCGCGCAACAGCGTGGGGGAGGAGCGCTTGGCCCAGGCTTTACAACGGAACCTACACTGGCGGAGACGCGCAACAATCTGTGAGGTGGGATCATGCCGCGAGGTCCCAGCCCAAGAGGAGCGAATAAGGTTTTTAAACCCCTCATTAAGGGTCCAGGCTGCGTCAAACCGAAAAATGCTGCGCTTCGGGATGAGGGTGGAGATTGTGGCGATGAGCGGGACGTGGTCAGAGGTGTCGCGGGAGAGCGAAGAGAGGGTAGAGGTGGGGAACATCGAGTTCCAGGCATGGTTAATAAGGACACGATCCAGCCGAACGAGAGTAGGGACCGCCCTCCGGTTGGACCAGGTATAGCTACGATCCGTCAGAGGGAGCTCAATCAGGCAGAGGGCATTGATGGTGTCGTTAAAGAGAGTTGCTTCGTCGAGGGAGAAGTTGTCGTTGTTACGGTCTGCAGGGTCACGAGTGAGATTGAAGTCCCCGACAATGATCCAGGGAATGTCATTGTCAGGCTCGTGGGTGGCAAGCGTTTCCAAAAACGAAATTTTCGCGCTCCTCTCACATGGGGCATACACATTCGTGAAACGGAGGACCGACGCGTCATCATTCATAGTGAGATCCAGCGAGAGGATGTGGCGGGAGGAGAGCTCGTTAGAGAGGGAAAAGAGGTTATGGTCCCAGGCTGAGAGGATGCCACCGGAAGAACCGACAGCGTCTACCGAGCGGTGAGAACGAATACGGGGAGGGAGAAAGGTTGCAGCTTTAGAGGGAGACAGGGAGGACAATTTAGTTTCTTGGATGGCAAGCAGGTTAGGTTTAGCCGCAACCAAGTCAGCGTAAACGTTGATGCATTTGTCATCGTCGCCTAGACCTCGAACGTTCCATGTTTCGGTGACAAAGTTAACGTTAGCATTCATAGAGACACGCGCTGGCACCAGAACGAGACAAAAAAACTGCTGCATTCCACATTAGAGGCGATTACAAGGACGGCGTCCAGGGAAAACAAATAAATGAAAAAAAGGGGCGTGGCTCTCACGGAGCAGGAATAGCAGCAAAGACTAAGGGGCGGCGAGCAAGGGGCACCCATGCCCTCCACACGGGGAGGACGCCGAGCAGGGTACAGCTCGCGACGGGCCTGGAGCATCATGGGAGACCAGAGGGCACCAAGCCGTCCGCCTCAACAGCGTCCGGGTCGACGCCGCAAGCAGCAGCAAGCGCCCGGAGGCGCGGCAGTGGGATTGGCCCGGGCACATCATCGGCGGCGAACCCTGCGGCTGTTGCCGCAGCACGCAGGCGAGGGGAGCCGCCCGAGAAATCAAAGCGAGAGGCCTTGACCAGCTTGGCCTTGGTCAGCATGTTGACGAAGTTGTCGGGCTCCTTCGCAGCCAACCTGGAGCTACGCCGAGCTTTGAAGGCGGAGTCCACCGCCCGCTTGCGGCGAACACGCTGCTTACGGGCAGCATCCTCGTGAACATCAGCGGCAGAGTCGATGACGGAAAAAGGAAGCGCGGGTGGTGGCTCGACATGGTCGCCGTCGAGGCCGGCGTCAGCTCCAGAGCCGCCGGTCATGTCCTCGGGGACAAGAGGTGTAGCAGGGATGGCAAGGGTCTCGTACCACTGGAGAAGAAGGACAAGGGGTTTAGAGGGACGATCAAGGTTAAGACGCAAGGAGGAAGACGGCAGAGGGGCAGACGTCACCTGTTCAGCGTCGAGGCCCGACTCTGGGAGCTGCTCAGCGAGGCGACGCGAGAGGACTCTGTCCCAAAGCTCGGTGGGCGTCACTTGCTGGGAGAGGGAGGGACTGTGCGAGCCAAGGGCCGGCGGCACCCCGTCAATGTCGTCGAGAGCGGCAGCGCGAGCCATGCCGGCCTGCCGCCGCGCAACAATCCGCTGCCAGAGCTCAACCACGGGGTTGGGCCTGCCGCGGCCATCGAGGCGAGGTGGCGAAGGCGGAGGAGCGCCCATCACGGAGTCGACGTCGATGTCGTCCATGCGGGACACCCGGTGAGCGGTGCCCCCCGTCGGAGGAGAGGCATGGTCACCGCCGGGGTTGTCGAAGTGGGCGAACGGCATGGAGGCGAGGGCATCGTCGTAGGGCCAGCACTGCACCGAGCGGAGGAGCACCTCCGCGGAGCTCCCGCCATGGCACTCACGCACAAGCAGGGTGTGCGGCACCTCCCCGCCTTCGGCAAGCTTGAGGACGAGGCGGACCGCAGAAAAGTCGAGCTCGTGGAGACACAGGGGGTCGATGCAGCAGACGTCCCCGATCGGCCGGAAGGCAGCACGAATGCCGGCCTCGTCCCAGTGCTCCAGGGGAAAGCCTGTGGCCGACACTTGCACAAGACGCGTGAAGCTCCACACGAACCTGTTGCACCCCTCCTCTGGGCGCTCAAGCCTGATGTCGTGGCCGTCAAAGGAGAGGGGAAACAGGGCCATGGTCGCCTCACGGGCCTCCGGCGTCGCGAAGATGGCGAGAAGCGCACCGTAGTCGCTTGCAGCAAGGGCGACGCACGGGTTGCCCCCGCGTTCCTCCAAGGCGCGACGGAGCACGAAGCCAGGGGAGGCCGCCGGTGGCTCAAGCAAGGCGTACGCGAACCGGCGGCTGGCAGCAGCGAGGGATGGGGGCGGCATGAACACCTCGGCGACGCCGGCGCCAATTCCACGGAAAGGGATGGGCGACACCCCTCCAGAGCCCGTCTGAGCATGCGGAGCGGCCAGACTGAGCGCGGAGGCAGCATGCCCGGAAGCTTCCGTGGACGGCGTGACAGCAGGGAGCACGCCGCGCGGGTACGGGGTGGGCGGGCGCGGAAGGAGCCGTTTAGCCTCCGGGCTAGCTCTGGCGACTCCGCGTCGCCTCCGGGCGATCCATCGCCGGGCGCCCCCTCGCCGCCGTTTAGCCTAGGATCCTTACCCTCCAGCCTCCTCCTACTCCCACGCCCCCTCGAGCTGCCCCTGCTTCTGTCGGCTTGGTCGCCGGACGCCGCTGTCGTCCTCTCGACGGCTGTGGCCATGGCGACCGGCGGATCTGACGCCGACGCCGCCCCTCAAGCTGACCACAACGATCCGTCCTCCCTCGGCAACTCGGCAGGTGAGCGCGCGAGCAACGAGGTTCCGACCCTGCCCAAGAAGATCGGCGTGGCCTACCGGACCCCAGGTGCGGCCTTTCTCGACTCCATGCTCTCCATGTTCCACTCCATGGTTGCTTCGGCCATTGGTGGTGAGGCTGGTTTTTGCACGTTTTGGATAACACCTGGTGACCTCTCTCCCCGCACCAACTCCTTCTCTGTCGGCAATGCCCTAAATTTCAACCTCACCTCTTACCCCGATCGGTTCGCCGTCGTTCGCCATGGGAGCTTCGTGTACTCCTCCCGGGCAGCGTCTCGCGCCATTCTCTCCTTCATCCTGGCCCAACGCTGCGTCAAGCTGGGGGCGTCGACCTACTTCGTGCACCGCTCTGCGGAGGACGCGGCGGCGGCGGTCGCCAAGCTGCCGGCGTGGCCGCCGTGCCGGGCCATGGTGGTCTTCTCCCCGCGCTCCGTCGCTGTTGATCCGTTTCGAGGCGAACACAGTGCCTGCATGGCCATGCAGGTGGGTCCCCCTTCCCTTCCCATGCAAGAGACGGTCGCTGCCAACTTGGCGGGCCCCGTAGAGCCCACGCTTGACCGTGCCCCAGGCCCCGCGTGCGCTGACCCGGCTTTTCCTCGGTCTCTGCTTTCTTCCCCATCTCCTCCTGCCGCTCCTGTCTCCCTCCTTATCCCCTCCCCCACCCCTACGCCCACCTCCGCCGCAAATCCCGCTGCTTCCTCGGCTGACTCGCCCCACAGCTCCCTCGCGCGCACCCTTTTCCCCTGCGGTCCGCCGGCTGAACCCTCCCCTACCTCCTGCCGCGCCGCCTCTTTTTCCCCGCGCCTCGACTGCACCACGCCCGTGCCCACGAATCCCGCTCGCCTCCATGCCGGCGGGGAAGTGGAGGCCGCGCAGGAGCCTTTCCTCCGAGATCCCGCATGCAGGCCTTCTTCGGACCGGTCGGCCTGCGGCGGACGCTCCCCTGGCCTCTCCTATAAGGACGCCCTGCTCTCCACTCCTCCTCCTCACCGAGCTTCACCACCGGCACGCCTCGTCTTCACCCCTGTCCGCGGGCGCCCGCTCTGCTTCCGGTGCCTCTCGCCGGAGCATCCCGTGCGCGAGTGCCGAGATCCCGTCCGCTGCGGAGCGTGCGGCCGCGTCGGCCACCGGCGACCATGTGAGCTCCCTCCCCTTACTTTCTCTTGCTCCGTCCCATCCCTTCTCTCCTCCTCTGACAGCCCTTGCGCTCCTGCTCCCAGGCTTCGTCTTTCTCGCTCTCGGTCCTCCTCGCCTCCGTCCCCACGCTCGCCTCCGCGCACGGCTGCGGCCCCGGCGGAGCACTGGATGGCGACGTTCTTCCGCGACTCTGTCCCTCTTCAAACATGTCCCTTCTCTGAAATTTGTTTGATGTTGAGCTTGTGCTCATGTTTTTGCTTTGATGGACTAATAATGACTGTCTTGATAACTCACGTATATATTATTAGGCACAAGAATGTTATTTTCTGCAATAACATTATTCCCGCTGAAAATAATGCTAGCATCAGCTGTAAGCACAACTTCAGGCTCTAAAATATCAGTTTCTCCGTTCTCTTTTTTCACTTCATATTTCATCTTCGTATTCACTCTTAGTTTTCTCATTGCCTTCTTATTCATCCTTCTCACCATGGTACTCACCAAACACTTCTGAAACTCCACCATTAGTTGTGTAATCTGAATTTTTCTTGGAGACAAGGTCATCAATCAAAAACAACAAACCATTATCCAGTTTTTTACCAGGAAGCAAAAAATACTACTTCATCGATGCCTTTACATTCATGTGTTCACTCAAATGGGCCTTCAATTCTAGCATAGATAAGCTAGCACACTCAATTTCTGACATGACATCATCCCCTCCACACACACCTAATTCAAGGTTTGTTTCAAACTTTTGCCTTTCTATTTTGGCAGCAGTATACTTGCGCTTCTACGTTTGTAGGCACGGACGTTTCTGAAACTAGTCGCGAGCTAGGTTCCTACTTGCATCGCTCTCGTTGATCTGGCTTTTGTGGTTTCTTTTCAATCGCTGCCTAGAAATCAGGTTGCAAGCAGAGCGGGATATTATGCTAGGCCGCGACGTCTCACCGTCAAGAAATCCTACGAGCCGCCGATGAGCTAAACTAGTCTTTCGAGCAGGTGGAAGCAGTCACGCCGCGTTGTCCAATGACATGGTCAGTCGGTCAGCTCATCGGCGGCTCGCGGGATTTCTTTGCATAGGCCTGTTGAAAACTGGAGAGCGGTGCAACACATTGATATCATTGTTGAAACCGGCCATGCTAAAGAATAAATGTCAAATCCATAAATCTTGAGATATCACTGCTTCAAGAATGCTGCATGGCCGATGTACTGCCATCCAAATTAACAGTTTTTCCACTCCAAGTGCATGTAATCTATGCTGCCATTCATACCTAGGAATCCTCTAGACTCGTTGATAGACAACAACCACCTTGTGTCCTCAACTGTTGGCTCCCTCAAGTAATATATTCTCGAACACGGCAATCGCGGCTCGGAAAAAAGGTACATGGCGTCAAGGCAGGTGCTCTCACCCATTCGAAGATACTCATCGAATATATCATCAACCATTCCATACAATAGCATGCGAATAGCTGCGGAATATTTTTGGTAAGATGTGAAGCCTAGCGCACCTGTGGCATCGGGCCTACATTGGAAGTACGGGTCATAGTCTATGACGCCCCGTAGAATGACCATGAACAGGTCCCTTGATATCCTGTACCGTCGCCGGAACAATTTTCCAGTACACCGGATCCGTGCGGTCAAAGTAGTCCTTGTAGAGCCGGAGGTACCTTTCCAATCTGTTGCGCGGCAAGTTTTTTGAGCGGCCCTTCGCAGAGCCCCGGTGCACCGATATCTGGCTTGCATTGTGCTCGTGGAGGATGGAGGCCGCAACAGAAGCCATGTTCTGTGTCATCTGCTTGGACTCGCCGTCGGAAGAGGAGTCAATGACCTCACTGTGGAACTTTTCGAGCGACTTACACATGTCCATCTGCGTGGGCAGCAACCGCTGATCAATGGTCGCTCACAATTGCGCCTAGAAAATAAATTAGGGAACCTACCGACGCAATTGAACAAACATGTCCTAGGCAGCGAGGCTGGCCGGTGCAACCAACAGATGTTTGGGTACGAAAGACGCGATAGATGGGGTCAATAATCTACCTCGACCCAGATCCTGTTCTCCAACGCGGCGAGGCCCGAACAGACGACTGGTACTACGGCGGTGCGGTGCGGCGGGGTGGGGTTGGGGTGGCGGCGTCGCCCTAGGGTAGCAAAGAAGGGGAAGAAGAAGCAAATCTGCGTGGTCGATTTCGTTGTTCCTGACGTGGATCGGGTTAGAATAGGAGGATACTCGGTGCGACCGAGCAGCGTCTGCCGAGCCGCATGCAAGAAGCATATTTGGACCGCCTCAGCCCGGTCAGTATGCGTCGGACCGTTGGCCTAGGTGCATGTTGGCCTAGGTGCAGGCGCATTTTACGACCGCACGATTGCAAACGGCCGCTTCACGTCTGTTTGCGTCGCGCCATTCGAGATAACCTAAAGAGTTATATATAGTCAAAATATCTATGATACATTCACATCTAGATAAAGTAAAGTTATTTATTTATAGACAAATAAAATAATATAATAAATAAATTGTAGAGGATTTGAATATTGAGTGGGGGCTCTGACCCAGAATCTACAGTAACGGGAAAGTCATGTGTCTTTGATTTCTACCATGAACTTTTCTTTTGACAAATGTAATATGTATTAATATCACGAAAATACAAATTATATCCAGCTGTAACACAACGAAATGGTCTAGAGATATTACGTAAAAACACAACCCTACTATAAGAAAAATCTGACTATGATGATCAAAACCTTGTAGTTGCATCACAAATCACGGACAACATCCCAACTCTACGCTCTCAAAACAATATCTTCAACAAATCGCACATCCAATAAAAAGCATAAATTGAATTTTTATTTCGAAAGAGAAGACTATGTATTCATCCTGCGCTACCGGCCCTGCTTGACGATGTCTCTGCTGCAAGCTAGTCAAGAAACACCGATCAATTTCCTCTTCGCCATGAAGACTCAGTCCGCCATTACATTTTCGGCCATTGTTTTCTCCACGAAAATAAAAAAAGGGACATGTTCCATGATGCCAACAAATAGCGAACCTCGGGTCATTCCATTTGAAGCCGCATGGCCAGAAATATGGGTGCACACAATCAAAACCTATCCGATCCAGCAATCTAAATGCGGTGCTCAATGCAAATCACCGGCGGACTCTTCTGAAACTCGTCACATCAATGAGGGTCAGCATCAAGCAGAACACCGTCTTGACGCGAGAAGAACCCAAACCATCTCCTTTACTAGGCAGATCTCGGCAGGCCCCTACGCCGCTGCCCACCGGCCTCCAACAACAAACCGGAGATCTCAACGGGCACCTGCCGCCACCACCACCCTCACCACGCAAAGATGAGGGTTGAGCCGTAACGAGTTCCCCGAATCAGATGATATGCCGCCCTTGCAGCCACAGCTATCACTGAGGAAGTCCGGGACTGCCGACCTGGGTCCATCTTAGCTGGACGAGCCGCACCGTCCAAGGCCGTCACGAAGCTCCAAGCGGAGATCCCACCATGCGAGGAAGAGAAGGCCCCCGCCGCCAAGAGCCCTCCACCGACATCTACCAGGAGGGACTTTGCCCACCGGCTTCCTCCGGCGATAGCAGGAAGATGCGAGGGAGGAGGGGTGGGGTCTTTGGTTTCGGCCGAGCCGTCCCTTTGACTAATTGGCGGCCGCCGTGAACTCTCCTTTGTTGCTCGGGTCAGGTTGGCTCTTCTTTTTATGCATGTAGTTGGCGACCCGGGATAGGAAGTAGCCGGCGACGAAAATCACGTCCAGGCAGACGATGGCCATACCAGCGCACTTGCTGGAGAATAGACTGGCAGCCAACACGGACATAAAGAACATAGTAAGCGACACCACCAGCACAAATATGGCCAGGTCGATGTTGTACGTCTCCAAGAGGAACTGGTTGATGTGGTGCGACCAGCTGTAGAAGAGCAGGCACAGCAGGAACCCGACCGACCAGACGAGCAGCGGCGGGTCGCCGTGGTTGAGGCAAATCATTGCGACGGTAAAGCCCGAGACCACGACGGTCCGGTAGGCGATGGCCACCGCGGCGATGGCCGACTGCTCCTCGCGCCGCTTCTCCAGCTCCTCCTTGCTCAATTGTCGCCGCACTCCTTTGTTTTTTAACATGTCGAAGCCACGGATCAAGCCAGGGCGGCGCAGAGGCAGGACCGCGGCATCGTAGTTTTCCATCTCCACAGGATCAGGATACCACAATTCCTGGCTTTGGTCCCAACACGCCGGGCTGTTCCGACGAGACGATGTTCCGGCGCGAAACGCGAGCAGGTTGAAGGATTCTGGTTGAAGGATTCTGCTCTAGCTAGCGAGTGTACGACACACAAGTGAAACTCAAATCGCTGGGAGTCACGAGTTGCTAGAGGTCGTCGCGACTTGTAAACTTTCTTTGTATTTCTTCTTCCTCGGTAGATTACAGATTACACGGCTAGGCCAGCTTTATATACGCACGAACCAGACTAGCCAACCTACTCGATGTAGAACTCTAATCCTACTCGGAGAACAGGTCCGTAGATGAACCAAATACACAAATCAGATCCGCGGGTGTCCGATGGATAATATCAACCCAAATACTTCAAATTAGCCATGAACTTAAATCGGGAAGAAAAAATTACAACCATATAATACCGTTAAGACTCAGGTGGAAGTACAAATATCGACAGAAAAGTTACACCATCCGAGATATCGCTTTTGCTTTCGTACGCACCCACCACAAACTGGCCAAACCGCGAAAACACGTGGACGGTTAGGATTCGTTCATACCGATTCGGGTCTGGGGGCATGATCGTCATTTCCTGTGTACTTCGGGTTTGGCTGGGTTCGTATCAGCCCACGTACAAGCCCGTATGACCCATACCTCTATGTATTATACGCCTACGTGTCCACGCGCGGCCACGACGGAACCGCCGAGATATAAATATCTTTCTCCCCTGTCCTCTTCAGCACATCTATCCAAAGCAAAAGCAATCCCCAAATCGGGCAACAAACCCTAGGTCAAGAACAGCAGAGCTCGCTCTCGTGCTCGCTCGCGCTCGTCCATGGAGAGGGGGAAGGGGAAGGAGGGGAAGGGCAAGGAGGCGGCGGTTGAGGAAACCCAGTTGGCCGCTTCATCGGCGGGCGGAGCTGCCCCAGATCTGAGCTCCGCTTGGGGCCAGAGGACGGTGGCTGCACCGGCGAGCAAGAAGCGTGCGCACGAGACAGAGGCGCAGAAGCGGCGGCGCAAGAAGAAGAATCTGAAGAACCGCGAGAGGCAGGAGAGGAAGGCGGCGGGGCTCAAGATCAACAGCCCCGACGACGTGCCCACCTTCGACGAATCCGACTCCGCCGACCCGTCCGAGGTAAATTTCTCCGCCGACCCCGACGA
>NC_061510.1:283603137-283735978 GCF_022539505.1 Lolium rigidum
TGGCGATGATCTCCTCCAATTCCCCGTCCGGCGAGGTGCCGAACGGAGACTTCGGTCCCCGAGACGGAGTTTCGCGATGTGGCGGCGTCTTGGATGGTTTTACGGCGACTTCGACTTCCCCCCGTGCGTTTTTAGGTCGAAGGCAATAAGTAGTTCGAAGGAGGGCGTCGGGGGCCAGCCGAGGCCGCCACACACTAGGGCCGCGCGGGCCCCTCCTGGGCCGCGCCGGCCTAGTGTGTGGGGCCCTTGTGCCCCCACCTGGCTTGCCCTTCTGGCTCCGTCAGTATTCTGGGAAAATAGGACCTTTCGCATAAATTCCGAGGATTTCCCTGAAAGTTGGATTTCTGCACAAAAACGAGCCACCAGAACAGTTCTGCTGAAAACAGCATTAGTCCGTATTAGTTGCATCCAAAATACACAAATTAGAGGCAAAACAATAGCAAAAGTGTTCGGGAAAGTAGATACGTTTTGGACGTATCACATCGCGCGGTGGTTATCGTTATGTTCTAACCTTCTCGGATGATCTGAGTAGATATGGATATATTTACTTTATGAATCATAAGTACGAGACTTTTGAGAAGTTCAAGGAATTCCAAAGTGAAGTAGAAAATCAGCGTAACAAGAAGATTAAATTTCTGCATTCTGATCGCGGAGGCGAATATCTGAGTTATGAGTTTGGCATGCATTTAAAGAAATGCGGAATACTTTCACAGTTGACACCGCCAGGAACACCACAGCGCAATGGTGTGTCCGAACGTTGTAATCGAACTCTCTTAGATATGGTTCGGTCTATGATGTCTCTTACCGATTTGCCGTTGTCGTTTTGGGGTTATGCATTAGAGACAGCCGCATTCACTTTAAATAGGGCACCATCTAAATCCGTTGAAACAACACCGTATGAATTATGGTTTGGGAAGAAACCTAAGCTATCGTTCCTTAAAGTTTGGGGTTGCGAAGCTTATGTAAAGAAGTTACAACCTGACAAGCTAGAACCCAAAGCGGAGAAATGCGTCTTCATAGGATACCCTAAAGAAACAATTGGGTACACCTTCTATCACAGATCCGAAGGCAAAATCTTTGTTGCCAAGAACGGATCCTTTCTTGAGATGGAGTTTCTCACTAAAGAAGTGACTGGAAGGAAAGTAGAACTCGACGAGGTTGATGAACCTTCTCTCCTAGATCAGAGTAGCGCGATGCGTCGGAAGAAGTTTCGCGCAGCCTACGCCGATAGGAGAGGAAGCAAATCATGATGATCATGAAGCTTCGAACGAGGAAGCTGCGGAACCTCGCGGATCGACGAGGGAACGTACCACTCCTGATTGGTATGATCCCTGTCTAAATGTCATGATTGTGGACAACAATGATGAGGACCCTGCGATGTATGAAGAAGCGATGATGAGCCCGAGATTCCAACAAATGGCAAGAAGCCATGAAATCCGAAATGGGATCCATGTATGATAACAAAGTATGGACTTTGGTAGACTTACCTGATAGCCGCAAGGCTGTCGAGAATAAATGGATCTTCAAGAGAAAAACAGATGCTGATGGTAATATTACTGTCTATAAAGCTCGACTTGTCGCAAAGGGTTTTCGACAAATTCAAGGAGTTGACTACGATGAGACTTTCTCACCTGTAGCGAAGCTAAAGTCTGTGAGGATTTTGTTAGCAATAGCTGCATTTTTCGATTATGAGATTTGGCAGATGGATGTCAAAACGGCGTTCCTCAATGGTGATATTGAGGAAGAGTTGTACATGGTACAACCCAAAGGTTTTGTCGATCCTGAAAATGCTGACAAGGTATGCAAACTTCAGCGTTCCATTTATGGACTGAAGCAAGCATCCCGGAGTTGGAATCTACGCTTTGATAGAGTAATCAAAGACTTCGGTTTTATACGGACTCATGGTGAGGCCTGTATTTACAAGAAAGTGAGTGGGAGTTCTGTAGCATTCCTGATATTATATGTAGATGACATATTATTGATTGGGAATGATATAGAACTATTAAGCAGCGTTAAAGGTTATTTGAATAAGTGTTTTTCAATGAAAGACCTTGGTGAAGCAGCGTACATTTTAGGCATCAAGATTTATAGAGATAGATCAAGACGCCTAATAGGCCTTTCACAGAGTACATACCTGGACAAGATTCTAAAGAAGTTTAGAATGGATGAAAGCAAGAAAGGGTTCTTGCCTATGTTGCCAGGTAAGGTCTTGAGTAAGACTCAAGGTCCGGCTACGGCAGATGAAAGAGAAAGGATGAGCAAAATCCCCTATGCTTCGGCAGTAGGCTCTCTCATGTATGCCATGCTGTGTACTAGACCGGATATCGCACATGCTGTTAGTTTGACCAGCAGATATCAAAGTGATCCAGGAATGGAACACCTGGACGGTGGTCAAGAATATCCCGAAGTACTTGAAAAGGACTAAGGATATGTTTCTTTGTTATGGCGGTGACCAAGAGCTCGTTGTAACCAGTTACACCGATGCAAGTTGGAACACCGATCCCGATGACTCTAAGTCTCGGTCCGGGTACGTGTTTATATTGAATGGTGCGGCGATAAGCTGGAGCGAGTTCCAAGTAGTGCACGGTGGCGAAATCTTCAACGAGAATCTGAATATATAGCGGCTTCGGAGGCTTCATCGGAAGCGGTATGGATGAAGAGGTTCATTGTTGAGCTTGGTGTGGTTCCTAGTGCATTGGACCCGTTAGTCATCTATTGTGACAACACGGGTGCCATCGCCAATGCAAAGGAACCAAGGTCACACAAGAAGCTGAAGCATATCAAGCTGCGTTTTCATTCGATTCGCGAGTACATCGAAGATGGTGAAGTAGAGATTTGCAAAGTACACACAGATCTGAATGTTGCAGATCCGTTGACTAAAGCTCTCCCAAGGGCAAAGCATGACCAACACCAGAATGCCATGGGTGTTAGGTACCTTACAATGTAATCTAGATTATTGACTCTAGTGCAAGTGGGAGACTGTTGGAGATATGCCCAAGAGGCAATAATAAAGTGGTTATTATAATATCTTTGTGTTTATGATAAATGTTTATGATAAATGTTTGCATACCATGCTATAATTGTATTAACCGAAACATTGATACATGTGTGTTATGTAAACAACAAGGAGTCCCTAGTAAGCCTCTTGTATAACTAGCTTGTTGATTAATGGATGATCATGGTTTCGTGATCATGAACATTGGATGTTATTAATAACAAGGTTATGTCATTAGCTGAATGATATAATGGACACACACCCAAATAGGCGTAGCATAAGATCAAGTCATTAAGTTCAAAATGCTATAAGCTTTCGATACATAGTTGTCTTAGTCCTTCGACCATGAGATCATGTAAATCACTTACACCGGAAGGGTACTTTGATTACATCAAACGCCATTGCGTAAATGGGTGGTTATAAAGATGGGATTAAGTATTCGGAAAGTGTGAGTTGAGGCATATGGATCAATAGTGGAATTTGTCCATCCCGATGACGGATAGATATACTCCGGGCCCTCTCGGTGGAATGTCATCTGATTAGCTTGCAAGCATATGAATGGTTCATAAGAGATCACATACCACGATACGAGTAAAGAGTACTTGTCGGTAACGAGGTTGAACAAGGTATGGAGATACCGATGATCGAACCTCGGACAAGTAAAATATCGCGAGACAAAGGGAATTGGCATCGTATGTAATTGGTTCAATCGATCACTAAGTCATCGTTGAATTTGTGGGAGCCATTATGGATCTCCAGATCCCGCTATTGGTTATTGCTCGGAGAAGAGTCTCGACCATGTCTGCATTGTTCACGAATCGTAGGTGACGCGCTTAAGGTTCGATGTCGCGTAAGTAGATTCGGAATATGAGATGGAGACCGAATGTTGTTCGGAGTCTCGGTTGGGATCCAAGACATCACGAGGAGGACCGGAATTGTTCTGGAAGAATTCTGCTGTTTTGTATTTCAAGAAAAGTTGTTCTGGAAACATTCTCGGAATTGGACGGAATAAAAACAGAAGTTCTTATTTTTCTGTCACGTAGACGGAGTCCAAAGGGGAGACGGAGAAAGGCCAGGGGTGGGCCACACAACACGCCGGCGCGGGTCACACCCAGGCCGCGCCAGGGTAGTGTGTCGGCCCACCAGGCGCCGGCCCTAGATGTGTTTTGTGAAACCCTAACCCTACCTCCCGACTATATATAGATGGATGGTTTGGTCGGCCAAAGCTGCTCCGTACGCAACCCTAATTTTCCACCTCTCCTCCCTCCCAGTTTCTCCTGCTCCGGCTTAGGCGAAGCCCTGCAGGAATTCTTCTCCACCACCACCACCACGCCGTCGTGCTGCTGGGATTCCGTGGAGATCTACCACACCTCCGCTGCCCGCTGGAACGGGGAGTGGAAGGAGCTTCATCGACACCGTACGCGCGACCGAGTACGGAAGTGCTGCCGGATTGCAGCACCGCGGACGATCGTCTACATCAACAACGAGATTAATCTCGTAGACTTTGGAATCTTCGAGGGTTAGTCTCATCTCCATCTCGTTGCTTCGATCTTGTAGATTAGATCTTGGGTGTTCCATAGATTAGATCTGTTGGTTTTATTCGTCTTGCGGTAGGAATTTTTTGTTTTCTATGCTACGAACCCCATCAGTCCTTGCAACCGTGGCACCGTTGGATGGGCAGGAAACGGAAGATGAAGACTCCACCCCCGACCCAGAACCATCCAACGCAGGATCTCCGTTATCACGGGAACGATCGCGCAGGGTAGTTTTGTCTCCGGAAGAGATGGTCGAGCAAGCACGCATGGATTTAGTCGCACAGTCTGATGTCCTCAACAAGCCGATAACCCCTGACAACGCCGCAGATCTGGAGGCTTTAGAAGCCACAAGGAAGGAGATGCTGGCTACTGCCAAAAAGTTCGCCAACACCGCAGCTGCGATGCTGGATGAGAGGACAGAAGCTGCCAACTTTGTGGTCCAGTTTCAGAAGAAGGACCGCGAGGTTGATGAATCTCTTGCAAAAGTCAGGGAACTCGAGAAGCACTGGGAGGCCAAGGTGAAATTCGTTGAAGAGGAGGAAGCTAGGATCAGGCGTGAAGCCATCCCTCCCCGCAGGATTACCTTCGCAACCCCCACAGAGCAGCAGCCGCTCGCAACTCCAAAGGATAACATGAAGAAGGCTGCGGAGATCTTGAAAAAGAAGGATGAGGAGATTGACATCGACTATGTTCGCACGCTCGTTGCCTCAGCAATGCAGCAGCAGAGCAAGGCCGATACTTCGCGCAGGTTGGAATCCAATCCGGATCACTGCGTATCTACCGCGCAGAAGGACGCCCGCGTCAATCGCCACCCTGATGATGAATCGCGCACGGGATCCACGGAGCGCAGAAGAAAAACAAGGGAGCACCCGAATCCAATCCCCGTGCCGTCAAAGACGCCTCCGTCAGATCCGAAGAAGGGAAAGGATGCAATGTACACTGGTAGGAACAAGTACCGGAACCCGTCACCTCCGCCTAACGGGTACCCGCGTCCCCCGCCGCCTCGCCGCCGCAGTCCAGCCGGAAACACCAGACCCCATGGGCCGAGTGGAATTAACATCCGCGACAACATGCCGCCGCCAAGGACCAGGGCGCGTACGCCGGAACCACGTCGGAACCAGAACAACGATCATGAGCCTGAGCCCAGAAGGAGCCGGAATAGCGACCGTGATCCTGAGCCCAGGAGGAGTCTGTTATCACCAAATTTTGGCCAAATCAGGAGATGGGCCGTAAGTGAAGATGGGCTTTGAAGATTACACGTGGAGCATCTTTGAAGCGGCCTTGCGCTAAGAGTTTGGGCTAGATTGCCCGTGTATCTGTAATATAATAGATCGCATCGCGTTTAGAATTAATAGATAGAGTTTAGCCCGTGCACGGTTAGGTGCATGCCTCAAGTAGAAAGTCCCCTGGACTATAAATATGTATCTAGGGTTATCGGAAAAGGAGGACAATCACGTTCACAACAAACACAAATCAGGCGCATCGCCACCCCTTCCTTCGAGGGTTTCTTCCGGGTAAGCACCATGCTGTCTAGATCGCATCTCGCGATCTAGGCAGTATACGTTTATTCGTCTACCTTGTGTTGCTCGTGCTGAAGCGTTGTTGATGGCGAGCATCACTACTTATCATTAGGTGTTTAGGGGCTTGCATTGATGCTTTCTCGTGCATATACGCTTGGCAATGCCGTCCCTCGACACCTAGCTGCCCTTACACCTATCTGGGTGTAAGGGCAGCATCTTGCTTGTTCGTTACTTAGTAGATCCAATCCGTTATAGTTGCTCCTTATTCTTCAAGGATTAGTTTAATATCTGCATAGTTAGGCCTTATGCTGGGGTCGGACGATCCGGTAGTGCGTCAGGTGTTGTTTACCGTTCCTACGAGGGATGTTCCGGGAATTAACGTAATGTTGGTTTTTAGGCCTCTCGTAGGGGTAGTTTTCATCATCTTCCGTATCTGCTAGGCCCGACTACGCGTAGGACGTTCCGGTTATGCGGTGAAAACCCTAAACTGTCGTAGATTGGTTTAGCTTTGTTTTGATCAAGCAGGATCCCCATGCCATTGCAAATCCAACATGAACCATGGGGCGATCGGCTCCTTGAGCCGATCCACAGGGCAACCTGAGAGCCGATAGGGCTCGTATTTAATGTTTACGTGTCTACCATGCAGGAACAATCGAAGCAATCTAACACCTTTCTGATCGGGTCTAGGTCAGGTGGCACGCCCAGGCAACCGCCAGGTCGTGGCTGGAAGATTTGCGGGACGACGCGAAGTGCCAAGGTCCACTAAGCGGCCTTGGGAGCTTCCCGGCTCTTCGTGTTGCTTAACCATTGCCCGCTGGTGGGTTTTGGCAGGTAACACATTCTGGCACGCCCGGTGGGACCTCTTCTGCAACATCCACGTCAACACCGACATCCGAGATGGCAGAGGAACAGATCAAATACGAGGATCTCCCTCCGGAACACAAGAAGAAATACGATGAGCTGAAGGCCATCCGATGAAGCCGAACTCATCGGCTCCTTTGAGAAGACCCGTTCGCACGGCATCAGGTTCAAAGGGTTCACGCCCCAAGGCGCACTCGAGGGGTTAGATCTGTCTCTCCCTTCAGAGGAACGTACCAGAGCCCTGCGACAGGAAATCAACTACGTGGTGGCTCATTCACTGCATCGGCATGCTGAGAGCCTGGTAAATTCTTTGGAGCGCGGTGCGCTTCATGTGGTGCAAGAGATCATGAAGCATCAGTACTCCCCTTCAGGACCTGCTCTAGGGACTCACCGGGGAGAGATGCAACTCCACACCAGGCCACCACTGCCGTACACGATGGCAGCTCCACAGCAACAAGGTTCACCGGCATACGTTGTCTACAAGGTTGGAGGTGATCCGGGCGACTACCAGTTCTTATATGAGCCGCCCAAGGAGATCCCACACGGATACGTGTGCACGTTCGTGCCGGACTGCAACAGCTGGACGCAAGCGATCCAGGCTCCAACAGGAGGGATTGCCAGAGCAGGAGCAATTGTTCCGGCAGGAGGGACGGCTGCAGCAGCGAGGAGTTTGGGAGCAGACGCTAAGAAACGAGCGTGGCTAGCTAAATATGCCATCGCACCAATTCATGAAAGCTCAGCCATCGCTGCCTCCACCGCGGATCAGATCACTGCGGTCTTGAGAGACCAGTTCGGCATTCTGCCGAAGAAGAAAACAATCGGCTATTCCAAGCCGTATCCCAATGAGTTTGACCTGATCCCGCTGCCACCCAAGTATCGGCTCCCTGACTTCACAAAATTCAGTGGATCAGAAGGCTCTAGCTCCATCGAGCATGTAAGCCGATACTTGGCCCAGCTGGGCATGGTTTCAGCGTCGGATCCGCTACGTGTGAGGTTCTTTTCGCAATCTCTCACCGGTCCAGCTTTTGGATGGTACACCTCGTTGCAGCCAAATTCCGTGCGATCATGGAAGCAGCTAGAGGAACAGTTCCACACGCAATATCATTAAGAAGCTACTGAAGCTGGCATTGCCGAGCTAGCACAGGTTCGGCAAAGGAGAGGAGAAACGGTGTCTGAATATATTCAATGTTTCAGAACCGTCAAGAACCGATGTTATTCGGTTCATTTATCTGAGAAAGAAGCAGTCGAGCTGGCCGTGTCAGGCCTCGCAGCACCACTCAAGGATCTGACGTTCCAAGTGGAGTACAGTTCGTTGGCACACATGGTCCAGAGACTGACTTTGTATGAACAGCGCCATCCAGAACTGTACCAAGACAAGTACAAGCGCGCGATAAGCCTGGTCGATGCTGATGATGATGAAGATCTGTTGACGTCAGAAACCCACTGGCGGGCAGTGACTGGTCAACACCGTAGAGCCGGGAACAACTAGGGCTGCGGCTGGCCCCAGTCCCTCAGAGCGACGGCCCGCAAAGCCTCCTGGTCGCGCGCCGATGCAAATTGCAAGGGCGTGCCACCTGACCTATACCTGGTCAGGAAGGTGTGGATGATGCCTCGCTTAGTTTCCTGCAGGGCACACACGTACACGCTAAATACGAGCCTCGATCGGCTCTCAGGTTGTCCTGTGAATCGGCTCATGGAGCCGATACACCCATGATTCGTCCAAGGTGGCCGAATATATGGTGGTCCTGCTTGATCAAGATAAAGCGTATGAGATCCACGACGATCTGGGGTTTTCACCGCATAATCGGATCATCCTACTCACGATTGGGCCTCGCGCTCACGCACGGTGATCGTAAGCCAGCCCTAGACAAGGCCTAAAAACCAACACTAGGTTGATCCTCGGAACGTCCTGTCTAGGGGCAGCAAACTACACCCTGCATGCCGCTGGATCCTCCAACCCTTTGTAAGGCCTAACTATTGCAGATATTAAACTAATCCTTGATGAATCAAGGAGCGACCATAACGGATCAGATCTACTAAACGATGATCAAGCGGGGTGCCGTCCCTGCACCCACGATGAGGTACAAGGACGGCTAGATGCGCAAGGGTTGCACTACGAAAGCATATGATACTAAGAACAATGCTAACCCTAACACATCTATGATAACTACGTTGCTCGCCATCAAAAAGGCTTCAGCACGAGCAACGCATGAACAACTAGGCAGGCTCGTGCTGCCTAGATCGCGAGATGCGATCTAGGCAAGCATGGTGCTTACCGGAGGAACCCTCGAGACGAAGGAGTTGGCGATGCGCCGAGATTGGTTTGTGTTGAACGTTGGTTGTTGTTTATTCCATAAACCCTAGATACATATTTATAGTCCAGCGGACTTTCTAATGTGGACGTGCACCAAACCGTGCACGAGATAAACTCTAACTTCTACGTAGCCTACTATATAAAGATACACGGGCTAACTAGCCCAAACTCTGCGCATAAAGGCCGATTCACCTATTTCCCGATGTACATATCTTCAAGTCCATCTTGATCGCGGCCCACCTCTGGCTTGGTCAAATTCTGGTGATAACACATGCCCCCCTGGTTTTGATAATGATAATTGCAAAACCATCTGCATTCTTCGAAGGGCCATGCCGTGGCAAAATCGTCGCAGTTTTCTTCATGATGGCGTCTTGCCTCCTCGCCTTCTCTGTACGACTCGACGGTTCTATCACCAGGTCCTCGGGAACTGCTTAGGCATTAAATCGCCGTTCCCCCTTTTATTCGACCACATCCTAGGGTTCCTCTCTTCATCTCCCTACTCCACAGCAGCCATCGGCAAACCGAACAACCCTCCTCAGTCCCCATGGATTCCTCCTCTTCCTCCGCTTCCTCTGGCCTGTCTCTCCAGTCCTCCTCCTCCAGCGAACTCGAGCAGGAAGTCGATCTGATGGCCATCTACGAAGCCCGCGCCCCGGAGTATTGGGACGCGCGGGATCGGGACTCTTCCAACGAGTCGGAAGATGATGAACCCCTCACCGATGGGGAAGAAGACCTTCGAGTTCCTTGTCGACGGGGAACTGGAAACACCAAGCGATGACGACCTCTTCCCCGGGAAGGGAGCTCTTCCTCCGACGAGGAAGAGGAAGAAAAGGAAGACGCCGACGATGACTCCCTCGAAGGTTACCCACCAGCGAAACGCCTCCGCATGTGGTGGGACGACGTCGGCAGTCGTCGATGAAGAGGAGGATGAAGCCCCTGCGAGAGGGCTACGGGAGCAGCGATGAGGAGCCCGCCGGTAGCGGCGCCGATGAGGGTTCCGAGGATGATGATGAAGGCAGTGACGGCCCGTAGTTTAGGATCTACTAGCATAGGCCTAGCAGTAGCAGATGGGTCAATAGACCCTTTCTTTTGTTCTCCTTTCTTTAAGTAATCGGCCCTTCCTTTGTAAGAAATCCTGTTTATTAATGGAGAAGCTTCCCTAATTTGATATTGCCGATTTCTCCGAACCGCTTCTCAATGAACCGATAACAAAGCATGATCCAACTGGTAGATAATGTGGGATCTTCAGGAGAGCCCCTAAATTCCTTCCGCCAGTTTCAACGACCCTCTTTAGTGACTGCTCATCACTTCGTGAAGAAGGTGGCAACGAAAAATCAGCCGACGATATCTCCATTGGCTCTTTAAACAGAGTCATCATTAGCCTCGAAGCTGTAACGCAGCAAATCAACCGATTCTAACCGAATCGGTCTTTTAAAAACAGCGAACCTTCAGGGTGAGCTGCCCCCCGAGTTTCCTTAGCACATTCCTTGCGCCTTGCTGATCGGATCGGTTCCTCCCCTGCCATGGTGACCCTCTGGTTAGAACTCTTGTATCCCTTGAGTCGATAGCCCTGCATCGGCTTTCATATCCTTAAGTCGATGTCTGCTGCATCGGCTGTGCTCAAAATTTTTTTGAATTTTTTAGGCCGATTTGTGTGTCGGCCCCCATATTTGACAGTATTGTCTAGGCCGATTTGTGTGTCGACCCCCATATTTGACAGTATTGTCTCATATCCCCGTGTTTTATCCATCTAGGTGCCCCCCGAGCCGATTCTGTCAAGAGAATTGATGGTATCGGCTCTTCAGGTAATCCTCGTTGGGTCAAACGTTGATCCCGGAGCAGAATGGATGGTGAGGATAATTTTGGCCGATTGCTGGAATCGGCCTCCATGTCGCTTGCTCGGTGAAGGTTTTGTAATGCCCCTTCACAAATTTTTGGGGGCCGATCGCGGGGATCAGCCTCGCGAATGTTCGCTTATTGACGTGCTCCTGCTACTCGTCCAAGCCGGCAGATAAAACCAGCCCAATCTCTGACTTTATCACGTTGGTATGCTTGCTGCCGTCCACCTTGAGTGCATCGTGTGATCGTGGAGCTCCATACCTCGCCGGTCGAACGAGCACCATGTTTGTGCCAGCCGATGTTTCATCATCGGCTTTCCTTTGCTTGGGGCGCCACTCCTTTCTTTGCGGCAGTCCCACCGGGCGTGCCAGAATGTGTTGACGTCAGAAACCCACTGGCGGGCAGTGACTGGTCAACACCGTAGAGCCGGGAACAACTAGGGCTGCGGCTGGCCCCAGTCCCTCAGAGCGACGGCCCGCAAAGCCTCCTGGTCGCGCGCCGATGCAAATTGCAAGGGCGTGCCACCTGACCTATACCTAGTCAGGAAGGTGTGGATGATGCCTCGCTTAGTTTCCTCGCAGGGCACACACGTACACGCTAAATACGAGCCTCGATCGGCTCTCGGGTTGTCTCGTGAATCGGCTCATGGAGCCGATACACCCATGATTCGTCCAAGGTGGCCGAATATATGGTGGTCCTGCTTGATCAAGATAAAGCGTATGAGATCCACGACGATCTGGGGTTTTCACCGCATAATCGGATCATCCTACTCACGATTGGGCCTCGCGCTCACGCACGGTGATCGTAAGCCAGCCCTAGACAAGGCCTAAAAACCAACACTAGGTTGATCCTCGGAACGTCCCGTCTAGGGGCAGCAAACTACACCCCGCATGCCGCTGGATCCTCCAACCCTTTGTAAGGCCTAACTATTGCGAGATATTAAACTAATCCTTGATGAATCAAGGAGCGACCGTAACGGATCAGATCTACTAAACGATGATCAAGCGGGGTGCCGTCCCCGCACCCACGATGAGGTACAAGGACGGCTAGATGCGCAAGGGTTGCACTACGAAAGCATATGATACTAAGAACAATGCTAACCCTAACACATCTATGATAACTACGTTGCTCGCCATCAAAAGGCTTCAGCACGAGCAACGCATGAACAACTAGGCAGGCTCGTGCTGCCTAGATCGCGAGATGCGATCTAGGCAGCATGGTGCTTACCGGAGGAACCCTCGAGACGAAGGAGTTGGCGATGCGCCGAGATTGGTTTGTGTTGAACGTTGGTTGTTGTTTATTCCATAAACCCTAGATACATATTTATAGTCCAGCGGACTTTCTAATGTGGACGTGCACCAAACCGTGCACGAGATAAACTCTAACTTCTACGTAGCCTACTATATAAAGATACACGGGCTAACTAGCCCAAACTCTGCGCATAAAGGCCGATTCACCTATTTCCTGATGTACATATCTTCAAGTCCATCTTGATCGCGGCCCACCTCTGGCTTGGTCAAATTCTGGTGATAACAAGATCCCGCGCAAGGTCAGGAAGTCGCGGTGGCTGAATGGACTCGGACGTCAGTACCCGTGTCCTGCAAATGGGTGAACCCACCAGGGCCTCTAAGAGGGTTTGACTTTGATGTGAGCAAAGCTGAGCAGATTTTTGATCTGCAACTGAAAGAGAAACAGTTAAAGCTACCCGAAGGCCACAAGATCCCTACGGCACAAGAGCTGAACGGTAAGCCATACTGCAAATGGCATCATACGTTTACTCACACCACCAACGACTGCAAAGTATTGCGCGCACAGATTCAGATGGCGATAGAATCGGGCCGATTAACTTTCGGACAGTTTTCCATGAAGGTAGACATGCGTTCGTTTCCGGACGTCAACATGGTGGATCTCAGCCACTCCATAAGGGAGCCGAGTTCTCCTTTGGTATCAACATGGCAGGGCTTGCAAGCCGCCATGGCAAAGATAAAGCAGAGCAGCCACTCCCGTGGCAAGGACAAAGAGGAGGCCGTTCCACGCGACCGACCCCAAGATGATGACAGACGGTACCTGACCGAGAAGGAGGTGAGAAGCATACGGTATCAACGCCCACTCTCCGTGCATCTCCTCAACAAATATGAGCAGCAGTATGACCGACGTCGGCGCTACGATGAAGACGATGAAAGATATCGTCGGTCTGATGCAGAGGACAGGAGGTATCGTCAGCACGACAGAAACAACGACGGGTACGAGCGTCACGCTAGAGGGAGGTCAAGGGAGCAAGACAACATGGATAAGCACTGGGACTGTCCTTTCTTCAAACATTGCTGGGATTCAGGAATGAGCCGATTGCCAACAATCGAGAACTGCCCAGAATGCAAACAACAAAGGAGGAGGACAAATGAAGTTTCAGTGTTCGAGCGCCTAGGGCCTCTCCCACCTCAAGATAAACAAGCTGAGTCATCTCAAGAAGAAGACTTCGAGGAGTCAGGTGGAGAAGAAGATAGGTATCACCGACCAAGGTGGTGCCCTGATGGACTCAGCCATTCTCAGAAGCGTAGGGTGCAGCGGCTGCGAAACCTGGAAGAAGCCGAGGCACGGCACTCGTACACGTTGAGGAAGGCACGGCCCGATCTGGCCGTGAAAATTCAGCAAACACTGGAGATGAAGGCGCGCCCGCCAAAGAAAGTATGGCGCCCTAAACAGACGAAAGCCGATGCACAGGCATCGGCTGACGCCGATGCAGAGGCATCGGCTGATACAAACATGGTCTCCATAATCCCGACAGAGTAGCAGGTCCAAGACATTGGACGTACGTGGCAAGGCCGATCCCTGCGATCGGCCCCCAAAAAATGGAAAGCAAAAATCTTATCCCAAGCACGCCACGTAGCTACAGTGGAAATCCAGGAAGTTGCAAACCATCGTCAAATATTGCAACGAGAGAGGAGGCCGATTCCAGCAATCGGCCAAAATTATCCTCGAACCATGTTTTGTCTGTGTTCGGCATTGATCCAACAGAGGATGCCTGAAGAGCCGATACCATCAACTCCTTGACAGAATCGGCTCGGGGGGCACATAGAAGGATAGAACACGAGGATACGGAGTTTGAAGCAATTCAAGATATACTCTCTGATAAAGTATGGGGGCCGATACATAAGCAAATCGGCCGTAAAAAATTGAAAATTTTTAAGCACAGCCGATGCGCAGACATCGACTCAAGGGATACAACTGTTATAAGCAGAAGCCCAATGGAGCAGTCATCAAGTTACATGGAGAGGCTCTACTGGAGGAACCCCCTCAATGGAATTGTTTGGTGACTCGAATCCTCTCTTCAAGGACCCCTAACCAGCAAGTCTTCAAGTTCAGCGGTGCTAGCAGGAGCGTCAGTTTTGGTGTCCAGAGCCACCTTTGGCTCATTTAAAGCCGCTGGTATTTGTCTGCAAGATGGAGGATCACAGCCCCGGCCAACAACAAGAGCAGCATGAACATGCAGATCAGGCTAGGATCATGAGAACAGCCGATGATCATCCAATTGGCTGTGGAGTTTTCTCCTAGGGCTTGACCAAGGTGACGATTTCATCAACATTCTCACCAGAAGCTGCATCATTGAACTGAAGAAGCTCGGGGGGCAGCTCACCCTGAAGGTTCTCTGCTCTCGAAAGCCGATTTGGTTAGAATCGGCTGATGCTGCACTACAATCTGAAAGCCAGTTGTGGCCGATTTGGTCGGTTCACTTTCGTTCTCGCCTGGACTAAAGCTCGGGGGCAATGGCCTCGAAGGTTCACGACCAGATCTTATGATCCTGTTGAGGTACTTATACCAACTAGGAAGTAAGGACGGATCGTGAGTAAAATTGCCGAGTGCTGTCGTCATCGGCAAGGTTGCCTAAACTGAAAGTGACCAGATTTTCAGAATTTTCGGAATCCTGATAAGGAGAGAGGAGAGGGTCATCCAGGCCTTGGCGAAGAGGTACAAGGCTGTACAAGGCTTCCGCGGTGGTTTGGAGTGGCCAAGGATTACCGTTTGAAAATCGGAATTGGGACAAGGGTTGCAGGTCACTATGAGGGATAACTGAATTAACCTGTCTCGCAATTTATCCTGAAGAACTGATGTGTTACCATCGTTTCATCAAGGCGTGGGCCGCCTTTGACAATCGGAAAACGTCAAGTTGAGAAATCAGACGATTGGAAATTAAGATTGGAAGAACATATTCATCTTCGTTGATTAAAGAGGTGATTTCTTACAAAGTGGGGCCGATTGCTCAACAAAAAAAAGGGGACAGATTGCTACTGCTAAGTCCCTACTCTAAGGGCTGTTGCTGTCTTCGCCGGCGCTGGAGTAGCTGCCGTCGTTGCTGCTGTCGACGAGTTCTTCATCGCTGCTACTGTAACCTTCAGCGGGGGCTTCTTCCTCTTCGTCATCGTCGTCCTCATCTGACCAAGCCCAGCCACGGATGCGCTTTGGTGGCGGTTCATCGGAGGAGGTGTCGTCCTCCGGTTCCTTCTTCGTGTTGGAGGAGATGTCTTCGTCTTCGTCACCCTCTTCTTCTTCGTTGGTGGAGGAGGTGAATTTACCCCGGAAGGGAGGGTCGTCGTCGTCGCTCTCCGCCTCCGAGTTCTCCGTCGATCAGGAACCGGAGGTCATCTTCCCCGTCAGTTAGGGGCATGTCGCCATCTGACCAGACGAGATCCTCGGGTAGGCCCTCTGGCATGAAATAGAAATCAAACTCTTGCTCATCCCAACGCTTGGGAGCGTGCCTATTGTATGCCTCCATCTGGTTGTGCTCTGGAATCGACTCGCTTGAGGAGGAGGACGACATGGCTATGGAAGAAGAGGGTTTTTTTGGCTAACGGCTAGTTTGGAGCAAGGGGATGAAGAGGTGAACTGTTCGACGTTATAAATAAAGGGAGATATCTTGGAGACTTAATACTCGAACAGTTTCCAAGGACGTGGTGCCAAAACTGTCAAATCGTGCAGAGGAGTTGGAAAGACAAGTCGTCATGATGAAACATACTGCGACGGTTCTGCTCTGCCACGACATGACCCTTCGAAGGAAAAACAGAGTGGTTTTGAAATTATCATTACCAAAACCAGGGGGGCATGTGTTATCACCAGATTTTGGCCAAATCAGGAGACGGGCCGTAAGTGAAGATGGGCTTTGAAGATTACACGTGGAGCATCTTTGAAGCGGCCTTGCGCTAAGAGTTTGGGCTAGATTGCCCGTGTATACTGTAATATAATAGATCGCATCGCGTTTAGAATTAATAGATAGAGTTTAGCCCGTGCACGGTTAGGTGCACGCCTCAAGTAGAAAGTCCCCTGGACTATAAATATGTATCTAGTGTTATCGGAAAAGGAGGACAATCACGTTCACAACAAACACAAATCAGGCGCATCGCCACCCCTTCCTTCAAGGGTTTCTTCCGGGTAAGCACCATGCTGCCTAGATCGCATCTCGCGATCTAGGCAGTATACGTTTATTCGTCTACCTTGTGTTGCTCGTGCTGAAGCGTTGTTGATGGCGAGCAGCACTACTTATCATTAGGTGTTTAGGGGCTTGCATTGATGCTTTCTCGTGCATATCTGCTTGGCAATGCCGTCCCTCGACACCTAGCTGCCCTTACACCTATCTGGGTGTAAGGGCAGCATCTTGCTTGTTCGTTACTTAGTAGATCCAATCCGTTATAGTTGCTCCTTGTTCTTCAAGGATTAGTTTAATATCTGCATAGTTAGGCCTTATGCTGGGGTCGGACGATCCGGTAGTGCGTCAGGTGTTGTTTACCGTTTCTACGAGGGATGTTCCGGGAATTAACGTAATGTTGGTTTTTAGGCCTCTCGTAGGGGTAGTTTTCATCATCTTCCGTATCTGCTAGGCCCGACTACGCGTAGGACGTTCCGGTTATGCGGTGAAAACCCTAAACTGTCGTAGATTGGTTTAGCTTTGTTTTGATCAAGCAGGATCCCCATGCCATTGCAAATCCAACATGAACCATGGGGCGATCGGCTCCTTGAGCCGATCCACAGGGCAACCTGAGAGCCGATAGGGCTCGTATTTAATGTTTACGTGTCTACCATGCAGGAACAATCGAAGCAATCTAACACCTTCCTGATCGGGTCTAGGTCGGGTGGCACGCCCAGGCAACCGCCAGGTCGTGGCTGGAAGATTTGCGGGACGACGCGAAGTGCCAAGGTCCACTAAGCGGCCTTGGGAGCTTCCCGGCTCTTCGTGTTGCTTAACCATTGCCCGCCGGTGGGTTTTGGAAGGTAACACATTCTGGCACGCCCGGTGGGACCTCTTCTGCAACATCCACGTCAACACCGACATCCGAGATGGCAGAGGAACAGATCAAATACGAGGATCTCCCTCCGGAACACAAGAAGAAATACGATGAGCTGAAGGCCATCTGTGAAGCCGAACTCATCGGCTCCTTTGAGAAGACCCGTTCGCACGGCATCAGGTTCAAAGGGTTCACGCCCCAAGGCGCACTCGAGGGGTTAGATCTGTCTCTCCCTTCAGAGGAACGCACCAGAGCCATGCGACAGGAAATCAACTACGTGGTGGCTCATTCACTGCATCGGCATGCTGAGAGCCTGGTAAATTCTTTGGAGCGCGTTGCGCTTCATGTGGTGCAAGAGATCATGAAGCATCAGTACTCCCCTTCAGGACCTGCTCTAGGGACTCACCAGGGAGAGATGCAACTCCACACCAGGCCACCACTGCCGTACACGATGGCAGCTCCACAGCAACAAGGTTCACCGGCATACGTTGTCTACAAGGTTGGAGGTGATCCGGGCGACTACCAGTTCTTATATGAGCCGCCCAAGGAGATCCCACACGGATACGTGTGCACGTTCGTGCCGGACTGCAACAGCTGGACGCAACTGATCCAGGCTCCAACAGGAGGGATTGCCGGAGCAGGAGCCATTGTTCCGGCAGGAGGGATGGCTGCAGCAGCGGGGAGTTTGGGAGCAGACGTTGAGAAACAGGCGTGGCTAGCTAAATATGCCACTGCACCAATTCATGAAAGCTCAGCTACTGCTGCCTCCACCGCGGATCAGATCACTGCGGTCTTGAGAGACCAGTTCGGCATTCTGCCGAAGAAGAAAACAATCGGCTATTCCAAGCCGTATCCCAATGAGTTTGACCTGATCCCGCTGCCACCCAATTATCGGCTCCCTGACTTCACAAAATTCAGTGGATCAGAAGGCTCTAGCTCCATCGAGCACGTAAGCCGATACTTGGCCCAGCTGGGCATGGTTTCAGCGTCGGATCCGCTACGTGTGAGATTCTTTTCGCAATCTCTCACCGGTCCAGCTTTTGGATGGTACACCTCGTTGCAGCCAAATTCCGTGCGATCATGGAAGCAGCTAGAGGAACAGTTCCACACGCAATATCATTCAGAAGCTACTAAAGCTGGCATTGCCGAGCTAGCACAGGTTCGGCAAAGGAGAGGAGAAACGGTGTCTGAATATATTCAACGTTTCAGAACCGTCAAGAACCGATGTTATTCGGTTCATTTATCTGAGAAAGAAGCAGTCGAGCTGGCCGTGGCAGGCCTCACAGCACCACTCAAGGATCTGACGTTCCAAGTGGAGTACAGTTCGTTGGCACACATGGTCCAGAGACTGACTTTGTATGAACAGCGCCATCCAGAACTGTACCAAGACAAGTACAAGCGCGCGATAAGCCTGGTCGATGCTGATGATGATGAAGATCCCGCGCAAGGTCAGGAAGTCGCGGTGGCCGAATGGACTCGGACGTCAGTACCCGTGTCCTGCAAATGGGTGAACCCACCAGGGCCTCTAAGAGGGTTTGACTTTGATGTGAGCAAAGCTGAGCAGATTTTTGATCTGCAACTGAAAGAGAAACAGTTAAAGCTACCCGAAGGCCACAAGATCCCTACGGCACAAGAGCTGAACGGTAAGCCATACTGCAAATGGCATCATACGTTTACTCACACCACCAACGACGCAAAGTATTGCGCGCACAGATTCAGATGGCGATAGAATCGGGCCGATTAACTTTCGGACAGTTTTCCATGAAGGTAGACATGCGTTCGTTTCCGGACGTCAACATGGTGGATCTCAGCCACTCCATAAGGGAGCCAGAGTTCTCCTTTGGTATCAACATGGCAGGGCTTGCAAGCCGCCATGGCAAAGATAAAGCAGAGAGCAGCCACTCCCGTGGCAAGGACAAAGAGGAGGCCGTTCCACGCGACCGGCCCCAAGATGATGACAGACGGTACCTGACCGAGAAGGAGGTGAGAAGCATACGGTATCAACGCCCACTCTCCGTGCATCTCCTCAACAAATATGAGCAGCAGTATGACCGACGTCGGCGCTACGATGAAGACAATGAAAGATATCGTCGGTCTGATGCAGAGGACAGGAGGTATCGTCAGCACGACAGAAACAACGACGGGTACGAGCGTCACGCTAGAGGGAGGTCAAGGGAGCAAGACAACATGGATAAGCACTGGGACTGTCCTTTCTTCAAACATTGCCGGGATTCGGGAATGAGCCGATTGCCAACAATCGAGAACGCCGCGAGTGCAAACAACAAAGGAGGAGGACAAATGAAGTTTCAGTGTTCGAGCGCCTAGGGCCTCTCCCACCTCAAGATAAACAAGCTGAGTCATCTCAAGAAGAAGACTTCGAGGAGTCAGGTGGTGAAGAAGATAGGTATCACCGACCAAGGTGGTGCCCTGATGGACTCAGCCATTCTCAGAAGCGTAGGGTGCAGCGGCTGCGAAACCTGGAAGAAGCCGAGGCACGTGCACTGTACACGTTGAGGAAGGCACGGCCCGATCTGGCCGTGAAAATTCAGCAAACACTGGAGACGAAGGCGCGCCCGCCAAAGAAAGTATGGCGCCCTAAACAGACGAAAGCCGATGCACAGGCATCGGCTGATACAAACATGGTCTCCGTAATCCCGACAGAGTAGCAGGTCCAAGACATTGGACGTACGTGGCAAGGCCGATCCCTGCGATCGGCCCCCAAAAAATGGAAAGCAAAAATCTTATCCCAAGCACGCCACGTAGCTACAGTGGAAATCCAGGAAGTTGCAAACCATCGTCAAACATTGCAACGAGAGAGGAGGCCGATTCCAGCAATCGGCCAAAATTATCCTCGAACCATGTTTTGTCTGTGTTCGGCATTGATCCAACAGAGGATGCCTGAAGAGCCGATAACATCAACTCCTTGACAGAATCGGCTCGGGGGGCACATAGAAGGATAGAACAAGAGGATACGGAGTTTGAAGCAATTCAAGATATACTCTCTGATAAAGTATGGGGGCCGATACATAAGCAAATCGGCCGTAAAAAATTGAATTTTTTTAAGCACAGCCGATGCGCAGACATCGACTCAAGGGATACAACTGTTATAAGCAGAAGCCCAATGGAGCAGTCATCAAGTTACATGGAGAGGCTCTCTCGGAGGAACCCCCTCAATGGAATTGTTTGGTGACTCGAATCCTCTCTTCAAGGACCCCTAACCAGCAAGTCTTCAAGTTCAGTGGTGCTAGCAGGAGCGTCAGTTTTGGTGTCCAGAGCCACCTTTGGCTCATTTAAAGCCGCTGGTATTTGTCTGCAAGATGGAGGATCACAGCCCCGGCCAACAACAAGAGCAGCATGAACATGCAGATCAGGCTAGGATCATGAGAACAGCCGATGATCATCCAATTGGCTGTGGAGTTTTCTCCTAGGGCTTGACCAAGGTGACGATTTCATCAACATTCTCACCAAAAGCTGCATCATTGAACTGAAGAAGCTCGGGGGGCAGCTCACCCTGAAGTTTCTCTGCTCTCGAAAGCCGATTTGGTTAGAATCGGCTGATGCTGCACTACAATCTGAAAGCCAGTTGTGGCCGATTTGGTCGGTTCACTTTCGTTCTCGCCTGGACTAAAGCTCGGGGGGCAATGGCCCTGAAGGTTCACGACCAGATCTTATGATCCTGTTGAGGTACTTATACCAACTAGGAAGTAAGGACGGATCGTGAGTAAAATTGCCGAGTGCTGTCGTCATCGGCAAGGTTGCCTAAACTGAAAGTGACCAGATTTTCAGAATTTTCGGAATCCTGATAAGGAGAGAGGAGAGGGTCATCCAGGCCTTGGCGAAGAGGTACAAGGCTGTACAAGGCTTCCGCGGTGGTTTGGAATGGCCAAGGATTACCGTTTGAAAATCGGAATTGGGACAAGGGTTGCAGGTCACTATGAGGGATAACTGAATTAACCTGTCTCGCAATTTATCCTGAAGAACTGATGTGTTACCATCGTTTCATGAAGGCGTGGGCTGCCCTTGACAATCGGAAAACGTCAAGTTGAGAAATCAGACGATTGGAAATTAAGATTGGAAGAACATATTCATCTTCGTTGATTAAAGAGGTGATTTCTTACAAAGAGGAGCCGATTGCTCAACAAAAAAAAGGGGACAGATTGCTACTGCTAAGTCCCTACTCTAAGGGCTGTTGCTGTCTTCGCCGGCGCTGGAGTAGCTGCCGTCGTTGCTGCTGTCGACGAGTTCTTCATCGCTGCTACTGTAACCTTCAGCGGGGGCTTCTTCCTCTTCGTCGTCGTCGTCCTCATCTGACCAAGCCCAGCCACGGATGCGCTTTGGTGGCGGTTCATCGGAGGAGGTGTCGTCCTCCGGTTCCTTCTTCGTGTTGGAGGAGATGTCTTCGTCTTCGTCACCCTCTTCTTCTTCGTTGGTGGAGGAGGTGAATTTACCCCGGAAGGGAGGGTCGTCGTCGTCGCTCTCCGCCTCCAGTTCTCCGTCGATCAGGAACCGGAGGTCATCTTCCCCGTCAGTTAGGGGCATGTCGCCATCTGACAAGACGAGATCCTCGGGTAGGCCCTCTGGCATGAAATAGAAATCAAACTCTTGCTCATCCCAACGCTTGGGAGCGTGCCTATTGTATGCCTCCATCTGGTTGTGCTCTGGAATCGACTCGCTTGAGGAGGAGGACGACATGGCTATGGAAGAAGAGGGTTTTTTGGAGCAAGGGGATGAAGAGGTGAACTGTTCGACGTTATAAATAAAGGGAGATATCTTGGAGACTTAATACTCGAACAGTTTCCGAGGACATGGTGCCAAAACTGTCAAATCGTGCAGAGGAGTTGGAAAGACAAGTCGTCATGATGAAACATACTGCGACGGTTCTGATCTGCCACGACATGACCCTTCGAAGGAAAAACAGAGTGGTTTTGAAATTATCATTACCAAAACCAGGGGGGCATGTGTTATCACCAGATTTTGGCCAAATCAGGAGACGGGCCGTAAGTGAGGATGGGCTTTGAAGATTACACGTGGAGCATCTTTGAAGCGGCCTTGCGCTAAGAGTTTGGGCTAGATTGCCCGTGTATCTGTAATATAATAGATCGCATCGCGTTTAGAATTAATAGATAGAGTTTAGCCCGTGCACGGTTAGGTGCACGCCTCAAGTACAAAGTCCCCTGGACTATAAATATGTATCTAGTGTTATCGGAAAAGGAGGACAATCACGTTCACAACAAACACAAATCAGGCGCATCGCCACCCCTTCCTTCGAGGGTTTCTTCCGGGTAAGCACCATGCTGCCTAGATCGCATCTCGCGATCTAGGCAGTATACGTTTATTCGTCTACCTTGTGTTGCTCGTACTGAAGCGTTGTTGATGGCGAGCAAGCACTACTTATCATTAGGTGTTTAGGGCTTGCATTGATGCTTTCTCGTGCATATCTGCTTGGCAATGCCGTCCCTCGACACCTAGCTGCCCTTACACCTATCTGGGTGTAAGGGCAGCATCTTGCTTGTTCGTTACTTAGTAGATCCAATCCGTTATAGTTGCTCCTTGTTCTTCAAGGATTAGTTTAATATCTCGCATAGTTAGGCCTTATGCCGGGGTCGGACGATCCGGTAGTGCGTCGGTGTTGTTTACCGTTCCTACGAGGGATGTTCCGGGAATTAACGTAATGTTGGTTTTTAGGCCTCTCGTAGGGGTAGTTTTCATCATCTTCCGTATCTGCTAGGCCCGACTACGCGTAGGACGTTCCGGTTATGCGGTGAAAACCCTAAACTGTCGTAGATTGGTTTAGCTTTGTTTTGATCAAGCAGGATCCCCATGCCATTGCAAATCCAACATGAACCCCACCGAAGCCGGAACGACGGAGGAGACTATCACCAAGGTGAAGGTAGCCACCGGAGCCGGAGCGAGCCACGGGAAGATCACCGGGAATCAGAGGGAGGAAGCAAAAAATCTTACAGGCCCCCTCGCAGATCTCCCTCACCGCCACCTAGTGGCGGAGGCGGAGGTGGTGGCCGGAGATCTCGTTCTCGCTCAAAAACCCCGGGCGGCGGCCCACGCGATGCCCGCGAACGCCTCAATGAGTACAGATCTGACTACATCGGCCCGAAGTGCTTTGGCAGGATGATTCGAGAGGAACCAAAGCCAAGGATGAACCTCAAGCTACCCGGAAACCTGAAGAACTATGATGGCACGGAAAGGTCGGATACCTGGATTGAGGATTACTACAATGCAGTAACCTTCGCCGGAGGAACCCCTAATATTTCCTACCGCATGCTTCAATTGTACCTTGTAGGTCCAGCCCGGATCTGGCTCAGCGACCTCGAGAAGAACTCCATCTTTTGCTGGTTTGACCTGAAGAACGCCTTCGAGAAACACTTCAGAGGCACCTACAAGAGACCTGCCACGACAAGCGACCTACAGGCATGTATCCAGAAGAAGGGTGAAACATCGAGGAATTTCCTCACCCGATGGTTGGCATGCAGAAACGAGTGCGAGAACGTTGATAACCGCACAGCAACGCACGCCTTCATTGGTGGCTTGCAGCAAGGAGGACTGCTGCGGCACAAGTTGACCTGCTTGGTCAACGCAAATAAACTGATGTTGGATGACATGATCACCATCGCCAGTGATCATACTGCCGCCGATGACGACGCAGGCGGAGATCTAGCAGCCACAGCGATTCCCCTGCATCAGCAAAAGAAAAACCGTGACAACGGCAGCAGCAGCGACACCAAGCGGAAAAATCCCCCTGATGACCAAAAGAGTGGCGGATCCGACTTGATCGCCATGGCTTTCCAGCGCGGAGGCCAAGGAGGCGGAAGAGGCCGCGGCCGCGGAGGCGGAGCTGGAAGGGGCCAGCAGCGTGGCGAAGAGGTCACTGCTGCCGGAACCCGCGCCCCCCAAACTTATGAAGAGTACAGAGACATGCCTTGCCTGGCCCATCTGGATCCGGTTACAGGGAAGTCCACTCACACAAACCGCAACTGCAAGTGGGTCAATGATCTCAAATCTGACCCGGAAGCAGGATACAAGCGAGCCCGGAAGCACCGCCCACGCGACAAAGGAGGCAAGGGCAAGAACAAGGACAAGGATGAAGATAGTTCGAGGCGATGGACGAGGATGACGCTTCGCCGGATCCCAAAACCGGATCCGCAGCTAAACCCAACCCCTTGGATAAAAAGAGTGCGGGCGCATACCACACCTTCCTCGGAACTCCAACAGTCCGTGCAAGCAAATCAGCTCTCCGGATCCTGAACGCCACAGTTCCCGCTGTGCCGCAGTATGTCAGGTGGTCGGAAACTCCGTGTACGTTTGGACGAAAGGACCATCCTACTTGTCATTCCGAAAGAGTGCTACGCCTTGGTTGTAAGTCCCCGCATCGACGGGTATGATTTCTCCAAGTGCCTCATGGATGGCGGAGCCAGCCTGAACATCATGTACCTGGAAACTTTGGAGCGGATGAACCTTACCAAGGAACAGTTAAAGCACAACACCACTGAGTTTCATGGTGTGGTTCCGGGTAAAAAGGCAAATTCCCTGGGCAGCATCAGACTTCCCGTGGCATTCGGCGACGCAAATAACTTCCGCCAAGAGATGATCACGTTTGAGGTCGTGCCCTTCAAAAGCTCCTACCACGTCATCTTCGGCAGGCCCACCTACCACAAGTTTCACGCTAGAGCGTGCTACATCTACAACAAGCTCAAGATTCTAGGTCCAAAAGGTATGATTACCATATCCGGAGATTACAAGAAGGCTCATGAATGCGAGTTAGGCGAAGCCGCCTTTGCAGAGTCTGTGATATCTGGAGAGGAGCTGCCAGGCTACAGAGCCGCGGTGGATCCGACTGAGATGCAGACCACCAAGAAGCAGATCTCCGAACAAAAGACCTCCTTCAAGGCCGCGATAGAAACCAAGAAGCACGACCTCATCGTAGGTGACGGCTCCAAGCAGGTTTCTGTCGGAGCCAACATGGACCCCAAATAGGAAGACGCGCTCGTCGAGTTCCTCCGCGCTAACATGGATATCTTCGCATGGCAACCTTCCGACATGTCCGGAGTACCTAGGGAACTCGCCGAGCACTACCTCAACATAAATCCGGGGCTAAACCGGTGAAGCAAGCTATGCGACGCTTTGGAGATAAGAAGCGCCGCGCCATAGGAATGGAACTAGCTAAGTTACTAGAGGCAGGTTTTGTAATAGAAGTTATCCATACTGATTGGGTCGCAAATCCCGTCCTTGTACCCAAAAAGAACACTGAAATACTAAGAATGTGCATCGATTACTCCGGCTTGAACAAGCATTGTCCGAAGGATCCGTTCCCCTTGCCGCGCATTGACCAAGTCATTGATTCGACGGCGGGGGCGGAACTTCTGTGTTTTCTTGACGCATATTCCGGGTATCATCAGATCCGGATGAAGGAGTCTGACCAAAAGGCGACTTCGTTCATCACCCCCTTCGGCACTTACTGCTATGTCACCATGCCCTTTGGTTTGAAAAATGCAGGTGCCACCTACCAACGTACGATGCAGCGGTGCCTGAAGGACCAAATTGGCCGGAACGTGCACGCCTACGTCGACGACATCGCGGTCATGACCCGGAAAGGATCCGACTTGATCAGCGACCTCACAGAAACCTTCGACAATCTCCGCCGGTACAAGATGATGTTGAATCCGCTGAAGTGCGTCTTTGGCGTGCCAGCCGGAAAACTCCTTGGCTTCATAGTCTCTCACAGAGGCATTGAGGTTAACCCGGAGAAAATCAAGGCAATCCTGTGTATCAAACGACCAACTTGTCTCAAAGATGTGCAACGACTAACTGGTTGCGTCGCAGCAATCAGTAGGTTTGTTAGTCGTCTTGGCAAGAAGGCGCTACCTTTGTACAAGCTGTTGAAGAAAACAGACAAATTCGTCTGGGACGACGCAGCTGACGCAGCACTTCAGGGGTTGAAGGAAATACTCACCTCCCCACCTATCTTGGCGGCCCCAGTAGAGTCAGAGCCAATGCTCCTTTACCTGGCAGCTACCAACAAAGTCATCAGTATCGTCATCGTGGTGGAGCGAAAGGAAGAAGGTCATGAGTATGATGTCCAAAGACCAGTCTATTACATTAGCGAGGTACTGACGGAGTCAAAGCAAAGATACCCTCACTTTCAGAAGCTAGCTTATGGAGTGTTCCTAGGCAGCCGGAAGCTGAGACACTACTTCCAAGAGCACCCAGTAACAGTCGTGAGCAAGGCTCCGCTGTCGACGATTCTCAACAACGCTGACGCAACAGGACGTACGGCAAAATGGGGCATCGAGTTATCCGCCTTCGACATCGCTTACAAGCCTAGGACTGCTGTTAAATCCCAAGTCTTGGCAGATTTCGTTGTAGATTGGACAGAAGCTCCGGATGCAAATCTGGAGCCGGAACCAGAAACATGGGTAATGCACTTCGATGGATCCAAGAAGCATCAAGGCTCAGGAGCCGGAGTCACCCTGAAGTCCCCTACCGGAGAAGAAGCTGCAGTGACGTTCGCGAGATTCACTTCGAAGCTACAAACAATATGGCGGAATACGAGGCTCTACTACACGGTCTGCGCATCGCTAAGGAAATCGGGATCAAGCACATCATATGCTGTGGAGATTCCGACCTGGTGGCACAACAAGTAGCCGGAACCTGGAACGCCAGAAACTCCGTCATGGCGGCCTATAGAGACGAAGTTGACGAGATCGCCAAGTGCTTCCTCGGATACAAAGTCAAGTACGTCAGGGGAGACGATAACGCAGTGGCAGACATGCTATCCAAGCTCGGATCCGGCAGGAAACAAATTCCGCCCGGCATTTTCCTAGAGCACCTACGGATACCCTCAGTTAAGGGCGCTAACCCGGAAAATCCAGAGGTGGCAGTATCTCCGGCAAAGGAAGCGATGGCTATCATTCCGGCTTGGACGCTGATACGTCTCCAACGTATCGATAATTTCTTATGTTCCATGCTACTTTATTGATGATACCTACATGTTTTATACACATTATATGTCATATTTATGCGTTTTCCGGAACTAACCTATTGACGAGATGCCGAAAGGCCGATTCTGCTGTTTTCTGCTGTTTTTGGTTTCAGAAATCCTAGTAACGAAATATTCTCGGAATCGGACGAAATCACCGCCCAGGTTCCTATTTTTCCCGGAAGCTTCCAGAGCACCGGAGGAGGATGAGAGGGGAGCCAGGGGGGCCCCACACCACACCCCGGCGCGGGCCAGGGGGGGCGTGCCCCCTAGGGTGTGGGCAGCCCGTGGCCCCTCCGACTCCCTCTCTTCGCCTATTTAAGCCTCTCTGACCTAAAAACACCGATGGAGAACCACGATACGGAGAAAAACCTTCCAGAGCCGCCGCCATCGCGAAATCAAGATTCGGGGGACAGAAGTCTCTGTTCCGGCACGCCGCCGGGACGGGGAATTGCCCCCGGAAGCCGTCTCCACCGCCATCTTCACCGCCATCGCTGTTCCCATGATGAGGAGGGAGTAGTTCTCCCCTGGGGCTGAGGGCTCTACCGTAGCTATGTGGTTAATCTCTCTCTCTGTACTCCAATACAATGATCTCATGAGCTGCTTTACATGATTGAGATCCATATGATGAGCTTTGTATCGCTACTAGTTGTGTGCTACTCATGTGATGTTATTAAAGTAGTCTATTCCTCCTCCACGTGTGTAAAGGTGATTAGTGTGTGCACCGTGTGGTTCTTGTCGTAGGCTATGATCACGATCTCTTGAAGATTGTGGAGTTAATTATCATTATGATAGTATTGATGTGATCTATTCCTCCTTCATAGTGTAATATGGACAGCGTGTGCACTATGTTAGTTCTTGGTTTATCTTGCAAAGATCTATTATGCTCTAAGGTTACTTAAACATGAATATCGAATGTTGTGGAGCTTGTTAACTCCGGCATTGAGGGTTCGTGTAATCCTACACAACGAATGATGTTCATTATCAAACAAGAGTGTATGTAGCACATATGAGAAGAAGTATTTATTATGCGATCAATGTTGAGAGTGTCCACTAGTGAAAGTATGATCCCTAGGCCTTGTTTCCAATACTGCAAACACCGTTTACTTACTGTTCTGTTGCATGTTTACTCGCTGCCATATTTTATTCAGATTGCTATTACCATTCATATACATCCATATTACTTTTATTTCACTATCTCTTTGCCGAACTAGTGCACCTATACACCTCACAAGTGTATTTGGTGTGTTGGGGACACAAGAGACTTCTTGCTTTGTGGTTGCAGGGTTGCTTGAGAGGGATATCTTTGACCTCTTCCTCCCTGAGTTCGATAAACCTTGGGTGATCCACTTAAGGGAAACTTGCTGTCTGTTCTACAAACCTCTCGCTCTTGGAGGCCCAACACTGTCTACAAGAATAGAAGCACCCGTAGACATCAAGCACTTTTACGGCGCCGTTGCCGGGGAGGAAAGGTAAAATGCACTCATACTTCGGTTCCGAGTAACGAGTACTTTTACGGCGCCATTGTTTGTGTGCTCGAAGCTATTTCCTTTAGACTACTGCAATTACATCTTTTTGTTTCTTGTTTTTATTTTTCACTAGTTAGGCATAATGGAAAACAACAAAAAAATTAGTGAGCTTCTTATTCTATTTCCTGATTTAAGACATGGATGGTTTGATGCGAAAATTAAAAAACCTATGGAACCTTATTTACATGATAGTAGCAATGTTATTAGTATGAATGCAATTACTGCTAATGCTATGAAGAAGTCTAAGCTTGGGGAAGCTAGTTTACATAAAAATAATCTTTTTAGCTCCTCCGCTTTGGAAGAAATATTTTGCTATGATAATGCTTTATCTCCCATATGTGATAACTCTAATGATGCTTCTGATATTTTAAATCCACCTGCTGAAAGTATTCCGTATAAAATACCTATGAAAATTATTGAACGTGTTATGGATAACCGCTATGAAGGGGATGGAACTGTCCATCCTGGAGATCATTTACTGTTTTTGCATGAATTATGCGGGTTATTCAAGTGTGCAGGTATCTCTATGAATGAAGTGAAGAAGAAACTATTCTCTATGTCGCTGTCTGGTAAAGCGGCGCATTGGTATAAACTATTGAAGGACAGGCGCTCTCTTGATTGGAAGGATATTGTGCCTCTATTTTATTCCAAGTTCTATCCTCCAAGTGAAATTCACAAAGATCGAAACCATATATATAATTTTTGGCCTCATGATGGAGAGAGTATTGCCCAAGCATGGGAGAGATTGAAGACTTTAATGCTCAAATGCCCCAATCATGAGCTTCCGGGTAATATCATCATTGATAATTTCTATGCAAGACTTTCTTTTCAAGATAAGACCTTGTTGGATACTACTTGTTCCGGATCATTCACGAGCAATAAAGAAGAGTTTAAAAGGGACCTTCTTGATCGGATTAAGGAGAACGCTGAAGATTGGGAGAACGACAAAGGTAAAGAGTCGGGTATAAATTATGATTATGAATGCATTGAAACTTTCATGGATAGTGGTAAATTTCGAAATATGAGTGCTACTTATGGTCTTGACTCTCAAGTTGCTGCAAATCTTTATAAAGCTTTTGCTTCTCACATTGAATTGCCTAGGAAGAATTTTGATAAGTATCATGAACCTTTTAAAGACGCTTGCATGAAGAATGAAATTGTTGTTAATGATTGCAATAAGCGTGCTCAAACTCCTAAGAATGCTATTTCCTATAAGCATGTTAATTTTTGTGGAATACATAGACCTTGTGGAATAAATCAAATAGAAGATGAATATTGTATCCATCACAGAAATGAAAAAACTAGAAAGTGGTCTAGAGCTCTAGATGATCTTGGAGAAAAAGTGTGTGCCCTCTATCCTTTTATTTGTGAACTTTGCCATAGAGTTGGTCATTTTAATTTTCAATGTTCCTCCAATGATAATTCAAACCCCATGAGTGCTGCAAATTTGTATTGTGATGATGAAATTATTCCTAATCAGCATGATGAACTTACCTTATTTTTGAAGTGTGAAGAGTTATCAAGAAAAATTTCTTTGTTAAATATTAACGATCTTGATATTGATGATGTCTGCATGGTTGTCTTTCTTACTTGCATTAATAAGTGCCATACAAATACTTACATACAAAATATTTTAGAAGATGACACCTTGCCAAAATATGATAGGACCATTGTGTGTTTTCAACTAATTAATGAAAAGGAGGGATCCTCCCAAGTTTCTTCTATTGTTTCTAAAAGAAAATCAGGTTATGCGGACAAGCCACCCTTCAAGCCTCTTCCTCCTAAAGAAGGGAACGAGGAGAAGGAGAAGAAGAAGAAGGGAACGAAGAAGAAGAAGAAGAAGAAGAAGAAGGAGAATAAAAAGAAAGAGGTAACGGCGTATCCCCGCGTGAATGAGATAACGCTAGGTAACCGTAAGTATGTTGCTCCTAATGATTATTATGATAATGAATCTGAGTACGATGATCTTCCTATACCCTTTACCCATATTAGTGATCATGATTTGGATGAGCACGCTGCCTTTGATATTGAAAATCTCTTTGGTACTGATTATGAAATTAATGATGATAGCATTATTCATGTCCCCTTAAACGATGATATTGAAAGCTCTAAGCTTGGGGATGTTGTGCTTGAAGATCCTGTATTTGAGACATCTACTTTTAGTGAAAATGATGATATTACATATTCAGGTTTAGATAATTGCTATAGAGATGTATATGACACATGTTACAATTATCCTTATGAAACTTGTCATAGTTATGATGGGCTTGCCAAAAACAATTCTTTTAATATGCAACTTGTTTACCATGTTCAAATTCTTGATAATAATCTTGCTCCAATTACTATTAATGAGAATAACTCTTCTTATGCCAAAATTAATGATACTTCTATGCATATGAACCATGATAAGAATGTTTTAAGTGACGGGTATATTGTGGATTTCATCAATGATGCTACTGAAAGTTATTATGAGAGAGGGAAATATGGTTATATGCATCTTAATAATATTAAGTTTCCCCTCTTTATGTTGAGAATCTTTAAGTTACTCGTGTTTTATCCTCTTATGCTTGCCACTTTGCTCTTCATGAATTCATTTGTGTATAAGATTCTTTTGCATAGGAAGCATGTTAGGCTCAAATGTGTTTTGAATTGCCTCTTGAAGCTCTCTTTTGCTTCAAATACTATTTCTTGCGGGTGCATCACCAAAATTGCTGAGCCCATCTTAATGGCTATAAAGAAAGAACTTCTTGGGAGATAACCCATGTGTTATTTTGCTACAGTACTTTGTTTTATATTTGTGTCTTGGAAGTTGTTTACTACTGTAGCAACCTCTCCTTATCATGTTTTTGTGCCAAGTAAAGTTTCTATGTCAAAGTTGATGTTATATTTGGGATCGCTGCGCAGAAACAGCATTTTTGTCTGTCACGAATCTGGGCACAGTTTTCTGTAGAAAATTCGAAAAAATCTGCCAATTTACGAGCGTGATCCTCAGATATGTACGCAACTTTCATTAGTTTTGAGTTTTTCCATTTGAGCAAGTCTGGTGCCAGCTTTAAATTCGTCTTTACGGACTGTTCTGTTTTTGACAGATTCTGCCTTTTATTTCGCATTGCCTCTTTTGCTATGTTGGATTCATTTCTTTGATCCATTAATGTCCAGTAGCTTTATGCAATGTCCAGAAGTGAAAAGAATGTTTGTGTCACCTCTGAACATGTGAATTTTTGATTATGCACTAACCCTCTAATGAGTTTGCTTGAAGTTTGGTGTGAAGGAAGTTTTCAAGGGTCAAGAGAGGAGGATGATATACTACGATCAAGAAGAATGAAAAGTCTAAGCTTGGGGATGCCCCGGTGGTTCATCCCTGCATATTTCAAGAAGAATCAAGCATCTAAGCTTGGGGATGCCCAAGGCATCCCCTTCTTCATCGACAAAGTATTAGGTTCCTTCTCTTGAAACTATATTTTTATTCGGTCACATCTTATGTTCTTTACTTGGAGCGTCTGTGTGCTTTTATTTTTGTTTTTGTTTTGTTATCTTAGTTCTCTGAATAAGTTCATCCTTGTGTGGGAGAGAGACACGCTCCGCTGGTTCGTATGAACACATGTGTTCTTAGCTCATAATATTCATGGCGAAGTTTCCTCTTCGTTAAATTGTTATATGGTTGGAATTGAAAAATGCTACATGTAGTAATTGGTAAAATGTCTTGGATAATGTGATACTTGGCAATTGTCGTGCTCATGTTTAAGCTCTTGCATCATATACTTTGCACCCATTAATGAAGAAATACATAGAGCTTGCTAAAATCTGATTTGCATATTTGGTCTCTCTAACGTCTAGATAATATCTAGTATTGAGTTTTGAACAACAAGGAAGACGGTGTAGAGTCTTATAATGTTTACAATATGTCTTTTATGTGAGTTTTGCTGCACCGGTTCATCCTTGAGTTTGCTTCAAATAACCTTGCTAGCCTAAACCTTGTATCGAGAGGGAATACTTCTCATGCATCCAAAATCCTTGAGCCAACCACTATGCCATTTGTGTCCACCATATCTACCTACTACATGGTATTTCTCCGCCATTCCAAAGTAAATTGCTTGAGTGCTACCTTTAAAAATTCCATCATTCACCTTTGCAATATATAGCTCATGGGACAAAATAGCCTTAAAAACTATCGTAGTATTGAATATGTACTTATGCACTTTATCTTTTATTAAGTTGCTTGTTGTGCGATAACCATGCTTCTGGGAAACGCCATCAACTATTGTTGAATATCATGTGAGTTGCTATGCATGTCCGTCTTGTCCGAAGGATCTATCACCTTAGTGGTTGGAGCATGCAAAATTGTTAGAGAAGAACATTGGGCCGCTAACTAAAGCCATGAATCATGGTTGAAGTTTCAGTTTTGGACATATATCCTCAATCTCATATGAGAATAATAATTGTTGCTACATGCTTATGCATTTAAGAGGAGTCCATTATCTGTTGTCCATGTTGTCCCGGTATGGATGTCTAAGTTGAGAATAATCAAAAGCGAGAAATCCAAAATGCGAGCATTCTCCTTAGACCTTTGTACAGGCGGCATGGAGGTACCCCTTTGTGACACTTGGTTGAAACATGGCATGCAAAGATCCGGTAGTCCAAGCTAAGTAGGACGAGGTGTGGGCACTATTAGTATACTATGCATGAGGCTTGCAACTTGTAAGATATAATTTACATAACTCATATGCTTTATTACTACCGTTGACAAAATTGTTTCATGTTTTCAAAATAAAAGCTCTAGCACAAATACAGCAATCGATGCTTTCCTCTTTGAAGGACCATTCTTTTACTTTTATTGTTGAGTCGTTTACCTATCTCCCTCCACCTTAAGAAGCAAACACTTGTGTGAACTGTGCATTGATTCCTACATACTTGCATATTGCACTTGTTATATTACTTTATGTTGACAATATCCATGAGATATACATGTTATAAGTTGAAAGCAACCGCTGAAACTTAATCTTCCTTTGTGTTGCTTCAACACCTTTACTTTGATTTATTGCTTTATGAGTTAACTCTTATGCAAGACTTATTGATGCTTGTCTTGAAGTACTATTCATGAAAAGTCTTTGCTTTATGATTCACTTGTTTACTCATGTCATTACCATTGTTTTGATCGTTGCATTCATTACATATGTTTACAAATAGTATGATCAAGATTATGATGGCATGTCACTTCAGAAATTATCTTTGTTATCGTTTTACCTGCTCGGGACGAGCGAAACTAAGCTTGGGGATGCTGATACGTCTCCAACGTATCGATAATTTCTTATGTTCCATGCTACTTTATTGATGATACCTACATGTTTTATACACATTATATGTCATATTTATGCGTTTTCCGGAACTAACCTATTGACGAGATGCCGAAAGGCCGATTCTTTGTTCTCGCTGTTTTTGGTTTCAGAAATCCTAGTAACGAAATATTCTCGGAATCGGACGAAATCACCGCCCGGGTTCCTATTTTTCCCGGAAGCTTCCAGAGCACCGGAGGAGGATGAGAGGGGAGCCAGGGGGGCCCACACCACACCCCGGCGCGGGCCAGGGGGGGGGCGCGCCCCCCTAGGGTGTGGGCAGCCCGTGGCCCCTCCGACTCCCTCTCTTCGCCTATTTAAGCCTCTCTGACCTAAAAACACCGATGGAGAACCACGATACGGAGAAAAACCTTCCAGAGCCGCCGCCATCGCGAAATCAAGATTCGGGGGACGAAGTCTGCTGTTCCGGCACGCCGCCGGGACGGGGAATTGCCCCCGGAAGCCGTCTCCACCGCCATATTCACCGCCATCGCTGTTCCCATGATGAGGAGGGAGTAGTTCTCCCCTGGGGCTGAGGGCTCTACCGTAGCTATGTGGTTAATCTTTCTCTCTGTACTCCAATACAATGATCTCATGAGCTGCTTTACATGATTGAGATCCATATGATGAGCTTTGTATCGCTACTAGTTGTGTGCTACTCATGTGATGTTATTAAAGTAGTCTATTCCTCCTCCACGTGTGTAAAGGTGATTAGTGTGTGCACCGTGTGGTTCTTGTCGTAGGCTATGATCACGATCTCTTGAAGATTGTGGAGTTAATTATCATTATGATAGTATTGATGTGATCTATTCCTCCTTCATAGTGTAATATGGACAGCGTGTGCACTATGTTAGTTCTTGGTTTATCTTGCAAAGATATATTATGCTCTAAGGTTACTTAAACATGAATATCGAATGTTGTGGAGCTTGTTAACTCCGGCATTGAGGGTTCGTGTAATCCTACGCAACGAATGATGTTCATTATCAAACAAGAGTGTATGTAGCACATATGAGAAGAAGTATTTATTATGCGATCAATGTTGAGAGTGTCCACTAGTGAAAGTATGATCCCTAGGCCTTGTTTCCAATACGCAAACACCGTTTACTTACTGTTCTGTTGCATGTTTACTCGCTGCCATATTTTATTCAGATTGCTATTACCATTCATATACATCCATATTACTTTTATTTCACTATCTCTTCGCCGAACTAGTGCACCTATACACCTCACAAGTGTATTTGGTGTGTTGGGGACACAAGAGACTTCTTGCTTTGTGGTTGCAGGGTTGCTTGAGAGGGATATCTTTGACCTCTTCCTCCCTGAGTTCGATAAACCTTGGGTGATCCACTTAAGGGAAACTTGCTGCTGTTCTACAAACCTCTGCTCTTGGAGGCCCAACACTGTCTACAAGAATAGAAGCACCCGTAGACATCAGACACAGCCTTTCCTGGACTACCTCATTGATCAGAAGTTGCCGGAGGACGAGGTCCTCGCACGACAGATCATCAGACGAGCAAGATCCTACACAATCGTTGACGGACAGCTATACAAACGAAGCGCAACGGGAGTATCCCTCAAATGCGTCTCCAATCAAGATGGCATTGAAATCCTCAGAGAGATCCACGCAGGGGATTGCGGGCATCACGCCGCTCCCAGGTCCCTCGTTGCCAAAGCTTTTCGGCTTGGGTTTTACTAGCTCACAGCTAAAGAAGATGCTGACAAGTTGGTAAAAACCTGCCGAGGTTGTCAGTACTATGCTACTCAACCAAATGCTCCAGCCCAAGAGCTGAAGACCATCCCTATCACCTGGCCGTTTGCGGTCTGGGGGCTCGATATGGTTGGTAAGTTAAAGAAATCATCTCCTAGCGGTTTTGAGTACCTCCTGGTCGCTATTGATAAATTCAGTAAATGGATCGAGGCAAAGCCAGTGAGAAAAGCCGACGGTGCTACGACACTCAAATTTTTCTGCAGCCTCGTGATGAGATTCGGCATCCCACACATCATAATCACAGATAACGGCACAAACTTCGCTCAAGGAGAATTGAAGGATTACTGCCATGACGTTGGGATCCGACTAGAATTGGCATCAGTGGCTCATCCACAGTCCAATGGTCAGGTCGAAAGAGCCAATGGACTCCTCTTATCCGGAATAAAACCACGCCTTGAAGAACCGCTGCGCCGCGCAGCCAGAGCTTGGGCTGAGGAGTTAGACTCCGTCCTATGGAGTTTACGAACTACCCCCAACAGGTCAACAAGATTCACTCCGTTCTTCCTGGTATACGGATCCGAAGCCGTGCTCCCCTCCGACATCATCCACGATTCACCACGAGTTTCCGCCTATGATGAAGAAACTGCTGACGAGGCCAGACAGCTATCTGTGGACCTGATCGAAGAAGCTCGGAACTTAACAGACCAATACTCCACCATTTACCAGCAGAAGCTCCGACGCTATCATAGCCGTCGAGTCCGGAATCGCTCGTTCATGGCTGGAGACCTGGTTCTCCGCCTTCGCCAGGTGAAAGATCACAAGTTGCAATCCCCATGGGAAGGACCCTTCGTCGTTAGCAAAGTGCTTCACAATGGATCGTACTACCTTGTCGATTTCCGAGAGCTAAAGGATAGACCTGCTAACTGGCGCCGGAAACGCAAGAGGGAGGATCCGGATGACATCTACGACGAAACAGAGCGTCCTTGGAACATTGCACAGCTACGTCCTTTCCACACTTAGCATAGAATTACATACATTGTAATAATCATACATGATCAATGAAATAAAGATTTTGGTTCACTCTTTGAGTCTTTTACCTCCTTTACTTGTTCATTTTAGATCGTGTATGTTTTTTCCGACTAAAACCGCAGAGCTGGATATTTCCGCCTAGGCGTGTATGAAAGTTGTGATTTCTCAAAATCGTCCTTTAGGACGTAAGCTTAAGTTTTCTGATGGAAATTTTTTCTGTTGCGAATTCGTGGATTCCTAGTAGCGATTTCCGGCACCTTGGCTGGGGGCTTGTTTCCGCGGTTATTGACGGATTGCCATTGGGCTTCGTCGCTGCTGGCGAGCGTTTCCGGCTAAAGGTCTTCCGGCTCGCGGATGGTCAAGCGAGTAAGCCGGAAAACATAGAAATCAACACTTGCTTTCCAACAAAACGAAACATGCAAATAATATTAAAGGATAGCAGGATAAGTATTTTCCGCCCATGCATAGCTGTTTCGTCCCTAGCTACTTAAAAATTTAAAGTTATATTACAAACCCACTCCGGGGCCAAAATGATGCATCAGTTTTTAACTGCCTCGCAGGCTCTACTCGGAGGATTGCTCCTCATCAGAAGCAACGTAGGCGGAGCCATCGCCAGAGTCGTCGCCGGAGCCCTCTTCGTCGTGATCCGCGCTTGACCCGGAGCCTTCCTCAGCGAAATCGTCTTCGGGGAGGTCCTCCTCATCTTCATCCTCCGCGTCAGAGAACCCCGCGGGAAGATCATGCTTATTGTACCAAAACGAGTGGTTCACTCGTCCGACAAAGAGCCGATCATACCTTTGGGTCTCCGCGAGGAGGGCCCTCATATTGGTGCCTTTGGGGGCTCCGCGTGAGACGTCATCAAAGTTCATGGTGGGGAAGTGCGCCTTGCACGTCGCCAACACGAGGGAAGCAACTCCGCGAGCAGAAGACTCCTGCCAATCCTTGATGAGTTTCGGCACCTGCTTGATAAGCTTGGTCATGGTGTCGATCACCGTGGTTCCGGCTCTCTTCAGGGATAGCGACTTGGCGACTCCGCGACATGCCTCGAAGAGGCTGTCAATAGAGCTCTGTGCCTCCTCATACGCTTCAGTCCTTTTCAGAGTGGTATCCTTAGTCCACTCAAATCCAAGGCTCGCTGCGAAAAGTACAATCAGTTTTCCGCGAACAGAAGCACAAGTTTGAAGAGGTCGGAGTCACAAAGAAAAAAAAAGAGATTCTTACGGAAGATCATTTTATCAATTGCCTCCGCCTCCGCCTCGTACTCCTTGTTCTTCGCGACCAAGGTCTGGATCCGCTGTTGACTTTTCTTCAGTTTCTCAGCGAGATCCGACAGCTCTTGGGCATGTTTCTCTAAGAGTTCTTTTTTCTTCTTGGACTCCTCCTCGGAGGATTCCTTCAGGAATTTCTTGAGAGTTTCATTCTCTGCCTCAAGTACTTCTATCTTGGCGGAAAGGGAGTCGATTGAGGGGCATTTGGCAATATCATCTGGAATTCGGAATTTCAAACAACAAAGTTAATATAGTTACATTGCCAATCCTGGGGGCTCAGCCGGAGGTCTTACCTTCAAAACCCTTGATACGGGTCTCCAGCAGCGCGATGGCCTTCTGATTATCTGCGTCCTTGGTTTGAAGCAGTTCAATTTCTTGTCTCTGCTCCAGCACGTGGGTGCGCAAATCTTCGTGCAATTTCCGCGTGTTCTGTGAGAGCAGTTTTAAGGATTAGACGGAAATTCAAACTTGTGGGGGCTGGACGGAAGTTAAAATGTTTAGCATGTGAAAATTTTGATTTTCCGCTACAATCTACAAAGTTTAAGACATTGGCTCATACATGTTACTCGGAAAAATGCATAAACCAATGCCTGGGGGCTGGTGTTACCTGACGCACATTCTTGTGCTTGGCGAAAAAGGCCTTGATGCCGCCTTCAAGCTCATTCAGCTCCTGCTCCTCCGTGTTCGCAGGCCCCCACACTTGCTCCATCATGTCGGAAATTTCCTTGTGGCGTTGTGAAAGGGGGACCTTTTGCAGAACTGGGAAGAAGTGGGGATGAGTCTGGGGCGTTCCAGTGGCGCCGCTCAAACGAAGTTTTCTCTCGACTAGGTCAGTCGGAACTTCGGTGGAGGTAGTCATGGGCTACTCAGGCGGAGGTGCAGATGAGGAGGCGCCCTTGCCGGAATCGCCCTTGTCAGATTCGACAATTGGATCTTCCGGAAGGTCATCAACGTTGATGACGTCCTTAGGATCCGACTTGGCGGCGGATGAGGCCTTGGGCGGAACCTCCACCTCTGGGGTAACTGGAATAGAAGCCGGAGATGGCTTGACCCTCTTCTTGGTAATCTTGGGGGCTTGGTTTCTGGAGCTTTTGCTGCAATAAAAAGAACAACGAGCATAAACAAGTTAGTATATGTTAACTCACAGCAGCAACAAGAACTCGTTACGGAAACCAAATGCTTACCCAGTTGGTATAAAGAATTGCTGGATGTTGGGTTGAGCGCGGTTGCTGGTATCAATCATCTTCAGACGCTTCTTCTCCGCCTCCAGCTTACGGGTGGCCGCGATGCTAGGTGTTTCGCGGGCGCGTTTGGCTGCAGGGCTGGAGGGAGCAGCTTTCTTCCTCTTGGAAAGACGCGGAGCTTCGGGAGCTTCCGCCTCAGACGCGGCTTCCGGGTCGGTATTGCCGGTTTGAGGGGCTCGGAGAAGAGTTCCGAGCTCGCCTTCTTCGAGGGCTTCGAGCTTTGATACCAGGCCAAGACTTAGACAAAATTTAAGGCATGAAGGAATTAGCAGGCACATCAGGATAACGTACCGCGGTCCCGGAACTGTTGGTGTGGATGTCTTTGTTACACACGTGAACGTGAAGTTCACGCGGAATCTTGATGAGGAGCCGGATCCTCTTGTCGATGGCGTCGGCGGAGCGATTATCTTTCGTGGAGCGCATCGGATCGTCGCGCCCCGTGTAGTGGAACATCAAGCGGTCCCGATGCTGAAGTGGCTGGATCCGCTTGGTGAACCATGACATGGTAAGGTCTTTCCCCGACAGACCCTCCTCCGTGAGCTTGCAGATCCGCCTAACAGCGCGGGTCAGCTGAGGCGACTCGGAGAGGTGAGGGCACTGTGTCCATGCCGGAGTTTCACTGGCGGGGCTGTTCTTGAATAATGGAAGTTTCCTGTCGCTCGCCGGATCGGAGACGTCCTTCAGGTAGAAGAAGCCTCCGGACCAATACCGCGCGGATTCGTGGCGGTCGGTAGGGGGTAGACGCGGCCGGGGCAGAGCATGAAGGTGATGGATCCGCAAGTCGCCAATTCAGAGGTTTGGCGGATCTTCTCCTTCTTGACGGAGAAATAGTATTGGAAAAGAGGAAGTTTGGGAGTTACCCGGAGGTGGCCCTCGCAGAGAGTGACATGGTTGCTGATCGCCAGGACGCTGTTTGGCGATAAGTTGTGGGGCTGGAGCCCGTACGCCTTCAGGATTTCCGAGAAGAAATCCGATGGCGGAAACGAGAAACGTCGCTCCACCAGCGCCTTTGTCACCACCATTTCGCCACCCTGAGGGGCTGGAGCCAGGGAACCCGGAACTGTTCGCCAGCTTCCGGGGAGCAGAAAACCTTCCGCCTCCAAGTTCTTCAGCTCCGTTTCAGTGGTGGTGCAGGGCCACCATTTCCCTTTGGCTTCGGAATATCGCTGACGAGCCTTGGATTTCCTAGCGGCAATCTCTTCCGCCTTCTGTTCTGCCCGTTCCTCTCCGGAGGCTTTCTCCGGGTTAGCAGAGGTACCTTCGGTATCCTTGCCGGAGTCCTTGATGGGATCCAGATGGACCGGGACGAAGGGTGGAGGGGCGGAGGAGATGGGAGTTGCCATGATTGGCTCGGAGGTTGGAGGCGGAGTCACAGAAGACATCTGAAAAGAAAAGCGGTGGCGGAAAACGTAATTTAGTCGGATCCACGTCTTCTTCCTAAAGGATCATCCCTTCCAACTACGACGAAAGATTGAAGCTCGAGAACTCACCGTGATGGATTCCGCGGTGGTCGGAGTTCGTCGGCGACGAGGATTTTTGCGCGGTGGCTCGCTGACGTTAAGAACACGATGAACTATGCGGTGGCGCAGCAGCTCCGGCGAGACTCCGACGAGTTTTCCGGCAGACTCCGGCGCGGCGGAGGAGGAGCTCGAGGGCGGCGCTTCGCAGAGAGGTGAAAAGGGGGGTGAATGAGAGGTTTAGGGGTCGACGGTGGATATTTATAGGCCGAAGGAGGAGATTCGTGCTCCGCATCCTGTGGTCGGAACGCAAGCGTCGCGTCGTTGGATGCGTGACACGTGTCAAAACCCTAAACGGTAAAAATGGCTAAGGATAAGTTACCACTCAAATCGCGCGAAAATGGCGCCAGAATTGGCGGAACCGTTTGAACCTTTTAAGGTTCCGGGTTGCAGCGCGAAGATACTCGGATCCTTGTCTGCTGCAGGGGAGTAACCCGGAGATATGCTGTGTGCTGTCGATGGATGAAGTCCCGCAGGATGAGGGGATTTTACGACTAAAAGTTGGGAAAGAAGAAAATGTGAAGTTGGAGTTCTTCAAGTTTCTCCGCATTACCAACATTGCCGGAGACCATAAGATGCTAGCAAGGCGGAAACTGAAGGTGAAACTCGGAGAACTCTGGGGGCTACTGTTGTGGGTATACTTCATGGGTGTACCATCGACAGTGCCTAGATCCGGCAAGCCCGGGTGGCCCATAGACGGTGATGTGGCATGTAGCCCATCGGGCGGCCCGATTCTTGTTGATCATGAAGGATGAAGTCCGGCCCAGGATCAGTTAGCCGGATCCGCACCGACCTTCAGAGGAACCCGGATCCGTGGAGGCCCATGAGGAACCCGGATCCAGTATGATGTATATGGGAGGCGGATCCTTGAAGTACACGGCAAGACATTGTACCGTAGTTAGGCAATCTGTAATCTGGCTAGGACTCTCCATGTAAACCCTAGATCCGTGCGCCTTTATAAGCCGGATCCCGGGAGCCCTAGAGGCACAACCACAACTCATTGTAACAACGCACAAGCGCCCAGATAATTCCAGACAAGCAGCAGTAGGCCCTGTGATCGTGCAGGTGTTCCGAAGCTGGGTAACTCGCGTACCACCGTCCCGTGTGCACTCCGCCCTATGGCCCCTACTTCTTCTCCCCCTCGTGAGGATCCCTCCTCCGAGGTACCGTCGAATAGGCAACGACAGCGACCCATCTTGTCCCGAGCCACCTGAAACGGTCGTGCGGACTGACGGATTGGCAACGCATGCTTCAGTGGCATGATCAACAGACCGACTCACGCTGACCGACCCATTCATCCACCAAATCTGGGCCGAACAGCGCACATTTTCTCCCTTGTCCTCCCCTATACCACCACGGCCCCTCCAGCCAGTGGCACACAACACACTCCATCCCATAAAAAAAACCTCCACTGTAATTTGGCCAGGGGGAAAGCCAGCAGAAGCGATGGATTTCGCCGCCACGTCCGTCGCGTCGGCTGCCGCCGGCAAGAAGCTAGCAAAGCTGAAGAAGCTCGCCAAGGATATCACGCAGGACGAGCATCGGGCCGAGTCGATGAAGCGTGTAGTCGGAGAGAGGCAGCCCACCAAGCTGGCAGACAGGAACAAATCAAACGGCCAAATCATCACGGCGCGTGCCGAGGCTAATGGCTGTGAAATACGCCACTTTTTGTCGCGTATAAAGTTTTAGCTAAGTCAATGAATTGACTAAGTTTACCTCTCAATATGTTATTAATGACTAATTATTGCAAAGATGTGCAATCTCTCCTGCCTTTGAACGGTGTGCAGGAAATCACGTCATAATGGCAAATGGACCCACAATTACTGAAGAGAATCGCGTCACAAGCGCAACAAAGTTGACCAAGCGTCAAAAGGCGGTTCCAGAAGGTTTAACGGACACCGATACGGGCAAGCCCCGCCCGTACCGTCCACCCGTACTGTGCGCCCGAGGTCAAACCCTATAAGTTATGTGAAGGACCCGATGCCAAAAAGAGAGCCATTCGTCGCCAAACAGAGCCGTCATCCATCAGATCTATCTACACCACACCAAAGGAGATCCACCACCATAGTTCATCCATTCCATCTCCCATCTCCTCCATAGCCATAGCCATCACCATTGTAATAGAGATCTCCTTGAGAATTCGCGATCATTGTAAGAATATTGTGATTTCAATCCATGTATTTGCCATAATGATTTGTATCTTTGATCTTGATCTTGATATTATGCGCGAGTAGTCCTCACGGGCTACGGGTTGGGGTGAATCCTCGCAGCGTTTATGTGCATCTAATCTTATAATATGTGTAAGCATTGAATAGGAGTTTTGCAATGTTGTATCCTTGTCTCTTTGCCTCGATTCGATGATCTGTTGGTACCCATGTCTATCGGATCAATCAAGGGAAGAGGTGGGATGAGTGGAGAATGGCGTGCTACCGCGAAACCTCAGTGACAGAAAGGGGAAAGTAACGGTACATGTTTAGTTTATTCGAGATCAACGATACAATCATCTAGCTTAATGCTTTGGTATGTATTCATTTACTAAAAAACGCGGCTGTGGGAATAGTGGTAGAGGCTCTTCTCACCTCTGGCTTTAGGGGCAAGAGTATTTACGGATGTGCTGCTCACAAATCTCTTATCTATATTTTATTTACTACATATTTGCACTTCATTTCTATATGTATGCATAGCTGCAGGAGAATCCTTAACCCTGCCCTATTTCCATCATTGAACATAATCCAATTAAGAGTAAAATATATAGTTCCGGTAAGCATAAAAAAAATCAACTAGCAAGTCTTGTAGACGTTTCCTTTACACCACTTTAGCAGTGCTTCCCAAGGTTCGATTAAACCTAGATCTTCTAGGGAAAAAGCTTATCATACTACAATACATAATCCGGATCGAAGGTATAAACCCTTTTTCTGGTGCCGTTGCCGGGGAATCAATTTCAATATTCCGGTAAGGTTACTAGAGACCTTGTTAGTTAGTTTTATTTTCATTTTAAGTTTGTAGTTACTGTTATTATTTTACCCTTTCATTCTTTATTTGAAACCCCCAAAAGTTAGTTACTTGTTCTTTTATTATCATAATTAAAAATACCAAAAAGATAATAATCATGGCACAACAGAAGCTTGGGGAATATGCTATCCCAATGATGATTTTATTCGTGCACCATAACTCAACCCGCTGTTGAAGCGAAGAACTATGAAATTAAGCCTAACCTTTTGAGTTTTGTTCAGCAGAACTAATTTGGAGGCTCAGCCGCTGAGAATTCAGGTATGCACTTGAATACATTTACTGAAATATGTGACATGATGCGCATTAAAGATATCAACCCTGATGCGGTGAAATTGCGCTTGTTTCCTTTTTCACTAAGAGGAAAAACAAAATACTGGTTGCTAGCTTTGCCCAAAGCCACTATTACTTCATGGGATGAATGTACTAATATATTCATGACTAAGTTTTTCCCACCAGCAAAGACTATGTAGCTGCACTCTAATATTACAGGTTTTAGACAAGAAGACTGCGAGCCACTAGCGCTTGCATGGGAAAGGATGAAAGAAGCCATCATGAACTGTCCAAGTCATGGAATGGAAGATTGGTTAATACTTCATTTATTTTATATTGCCCTTAACCCAACGACAAAGCCTATGCTTGAAACTGCAGCCAGAGGAACATTCATGAGCAAGCAAGTTGAAGTTTCTAGGAGACTTCTAGATGATATGCAAAGCAACCGTGTCCAATGGCATGTAGAAAGATCCTCCTCAAGAAAGGTGAATTAAATCACCGAAGTTAATAATGAAGAGCTTACTTCAAAGGTAGATGAGCTTCTAAATATTTTGAAGGGTAAGGAAAATTCCCAAGTTAATGCCATCACAAATTCTAATGTTGAGGAAGTGGAATTCATAACAAGAAATTCTTATAACCCTGCATGGAAGAGTCAAAACTTTGGCTCTAACTTTCAAAAGCAATATACTAATCCTGCGGGAGTTCAAAACAATAACTACACTAATGGTAGTGGAGCAGGCAATGGTAATGTTTCAATTGAAAATACTTTCAAAAGTTTTATGCATGCTCAAACTGAACAAAATATTACCCTTACGAAGCTTACTGACAATCATACCACCATGTTAGGGAATTTATCTAATCAAATTGTTTCTCTCAAGAATGATGTTCAAGTTCCACAGGAAAGGACAAAGACCGTTGAAGCACAATTGGGCAAGATAGCTGAAAGCCAAACTATAATACTTGCAAGATTAGCAGGGAAGACTGAACAGAACCCCGTTGAAGATCTCAAGATGATGAGGATCAAGGAAGAAGCTGCATCCAGAACTGGACTATAGCAATGCTCCATTTACCGGACTATTCCATGGAAGATCTAGTGAAGATGATCACCGTCAAGAATCCCGGAATTGATCAAGGTAACGATACTATGTACCGTCAATTTATTCATGAAGTAGCATGCAAAGTTCGTGAGTTAGAACAACAATATAAGAAGCTAGCTTGAAAACTCCCAGCTAAGCTTGATGATATATTTGACCCCAATATTAAGATTCATATTGGAGTGAATGAGGTAGATGTACTTTGTGATCTTGGTGCAAGCATCCCCACCATTCCAAAGAGCTTATTTGATAATTTAAAATTGGGGCCTGATAACCCCCAAGTACAGGGGATCACCGTAGTACAATTCGATAAGTATTTAAGTGTCGAACCCACGATAAGCTGAAGATAAACTATCTATTCTCTAAAGTCCTATAACTCACTTATATGGACTTTTATGCAAATCTAGGATATATGGTGTGTGTGTGTGTGAAGAGGTTTCTACTATGAACTACAAGTGCTGAAATTAAAATGCAAGAAGTAAAACTAGTGCAAGAAAAAGTAAATTTCAATAAAGTAAAATGCAATGAAGTGAGGTGAACTTAAGTGGAGTAACTCAAGAGAGCAAGTGTTCGGGAAAATTACTATTTCATTTGTGTGGTTTTCACAATTAGTGAAGCTCATTATAGTCTTTTTAGTGCTTTTTCTAGGGAGGAGCCACAGATAGGTGCCATATACATGAGCAAGTACACCCCTTGTGATTGATCCTAAGGCCATCGGAATGTTCAAACAAAGGAATTATGAAGACATGTGAGAATGTACAACCACCGATGTAAGTTTAAAGGTCCCCACAATTGGTCCCCCGTTAACATGCATCTGAAAATCGGGACAAGGTTTATGTCACTCCCTATCCCTCATCATGTCAACATGCAACGATGATGACCTTATGCATCCCCTTGAAATATGTGGCACTCATATATCAATACATAAGACCATCATAGTAGATAACAAATACTTGTATGCAACCAACAACAAACTATATAACAATTGCCATGAACAATTCACTACTCAAACATCAACATACAGATATAATAGATTATGAGAAAACAATATATTGTATCATACATCATGTTTGCCAAGAGATTACAGAGGGGGGTGATAAAGAGTTGTTGTAGATGTTGATGAAGATGATGACGATGTGCAACCCGTGTAGGAGATGGCGGTGAAGATCCCCGTGCGGCAGGAGGGAGGCAGCGGCGGTAGGACGGCGGCGGCTGCCCTCGGGGGCAGCGGCCCCTTGCCCCTTCTTCCTTGGACTTGGTTCTGGTGTGAAGGAGGTTTTTCCACTCCTTGGCAGCTGCCAAGGATGGTTGGGGTCGCAGTGGTGCAAACCAACAACCAGAGTTCGAATCCTGTCAGGAGCGAATTTCTGGAATTCTCACGCCGAGGTCCCGCTTCTACTATATCATTTAGTGTCTAGTTCCTCCTAGCACTAATACATTTTTTTCAAAAGAAGGGTTTCCCCTCAATATTTAGAGTTGGGGATGCAATATTGGCCATGGGATTGATGCCTCTTTTATCCAAGGGCTCTTGGGAACCTCTAGAACCTTCCTAGGATTCCCATATGTACTTTATGAGTCCGTAAAGTCGTGGCTCGGCCGAAACCCTCAAATATGGCAAGAATTTGTGTCAATCACGTCATCAATTTTTGGGTTTCCGAAACTGCCTCTGTACCCTTTAGTAAAATCGCGACTACGGGAGCATCCGGACTCCGATTGGAGCGTTCTTTATGTAAAATTAAAGACATGGAAATTATCCACAACTTTGTAAATATTATTATTTTCATTTGACGATATCTGCTGAGATGACCAGGTCCATCTTTGAAAACAGTACTGCAGGGACAGATTTCAGGAAACTCCAGATTTTACCATAATGACCGGTTTCCTTCCATATTTTCCTAATTCCTACACAAAAAAGTTTAAAATAAGAAATTATGCACTTTTGAAACTATTAATAGGTTAGTTCCAATAAACATAATAAAGTTGCAATATAATAACAGTTTTAGTGCAATAAACTACAAGGTTCATGTATGCATTTTACATGCATCAGGGCTATTCAAAACATCCGCAAGCTTAACATATGCTCATCCTCGAGCATAAAGGTGATAAAACTAACATGAACTTTGGAGTTTATTGCATCTCTTCTATGTAATCATGCAAACTCTTACAAGGTTCAGTCAATAAAGAATATCAATAAGCAATATGAAGTATAAAGTGATATCTCTCACATTCTAAAAAGCATGCATAACAATAAATAACATTGTAAGAAACATGAATGATAACTATATCTATGAATCATAAAAGTATGGGTTAGAATATCCTATGGAATTGTTGGAAGAATTGTGTCTTCTCTTTTCAGGAATATTTCTTTTGACTCGTGAACACAAGAAAGTAAGCAGGGGATGTATGTGCTAAACCTCCAACAAAATAAAAAGTAGAGAGCATAAAACATGGTTTTGAGCTATGAAATTCATGTCAACAATAATAATAAGGATGGGGTACCAAGTATCTCATGTATAAAGATGTCTATGTCTCATGAGTTTGACCTCTTATGAGTAAATGTTGCCTCATTTTCTTGAATGCTAAGGACTACACCTCTTGCTAGTAAACTCCGGGTTACCAAGACCTTTCGACATACATGTTTTAACCAAGTGTAGCAATGGGGTACCTTCATAGCGGACCATTGCTCTTCTCTAACAATGCATGCTTACTTGCTTAAATAAACTCTACTTATTTCACAAGAGATAGCCATCAATAAAACAAAATAAATGATGATCAACGCAGGGTGCAATACTCTAAAAGTGCAATGTTGAAAGACTTCCCCACTAAACATGGTTACGGTCTAGCTCATTACTCATAATCAGTCAAACCAACAACATGCATAGTTGTATTTCGTACCAAACCTTACTTTCTTATGAGCTTTAAATTACATAAAAATGATATTTTGGAAAGGTTGAAGGCAAAACACACATATTATACTTGGAATAGCAAGTCCTATATAGGTAGGTATGATAGAAATTGGATTTGAGTTGAGCTTGGAAACAAGTCTATGCTTGTGTAAGAATTCAAATCTTTTGGCTGGCAAGAGGTCTAAAATCATGCAATAGTATCCATAGACTATTCATTCATCATCAAACAATGATACTTAAAATTAAACATCTACGTATACTAGCAAGAAGTAGCACTGAATAAGGCACATAACAAAGCATCACTCAATAGAGCATGTGAAACTAATAGTGCTTTGCACAATATAAATTTCAGCTTTTTAATGCATCCCTCTTCATCTTTTTATAACATGCAACTCACTTTCATGGAGGCATTCAATATTATGATAATTTGTTTCAGTAACTCTTTAATAAGAATTCAAGGCATTTTTCATGATGGTAATATTTATTTCAAAGCAAAACTAGACACAAAACTAATAAAGGACCTCCAAGTTTTTGCGAGAATTCTATGTTTCTCAAAAAACAAAATTTAGAAGCGTGCAAACTAAGAGATTTAATATTAGACCAGTGGGATGCCTTGGGAATCCCCAAGCTTATCGTCTTCACCATTCTTGGATTTCTCTTGGTGTGGTGTTCTTCCATTCCCTGTGAAAAAATTTCAACACAAAACTTTCTTCCTATTCTTTTCTATGGGTGACATTAGAGGTACACAGAAATCATGCTTACTGCTATTTTATTCATAAATAAAATTATATATTTACAAAATAGAGAGAACATAATGTTCTACTCATTGTAGCATATCAAAAGTTTCAAGCAAAAGTCACTTTGATACTCAAAATAATGAATCTAACATAGTAAGGCAGAATCTATCCAGAACTTTTGCTGCAGCAAAACTGAATTTTTGGCATGACTTAGGCACCTCAGAAAATTTATCCAATTTTCCTTCACACAGAGGATGAAAATTTACAGCTAATGTGATTTTATCAATATTTTAGGAGTTACAAAAAAAATCGTGCACTAAAAAGTGCAGTGTAGAAAATAGTAACTTTCACATTTGTTTTGCAACTTTTAACATCCAAATGGGTAAAAACTTGGTACTTTATTAGAAACCAGAGAGTAAAAAAAATAAAACTAACATGCTACAGCAAGCATGCATAGGAAAAACCAAAAAACAAACAAAGATAAATAAAAACATGGTCTCCACAAACATTTAACGGGATGATGAAGATAAAACTAGAACATGAGTTTGAATCGTTTACTTGAGATACTTGAAAGAAGAGAAGGATGCATCGGCATCCCCAAGCTTATGATCTTGCTACCTCTGGTCCTCTACTTCTTCCTCATCATATCATGTTACTCATCTCAATCAAAGAAATATTTTCATCCCCATGATACTTCAATGCCTACAATTTTTTTAGTTCTCCAAACAAATGATATGATGATTTCTACCAAGATGGGAACTATAGGAATCATTGGGAAACCATTTTATTCAAGAAGCTAACATATATAAAGAAAAGAACACATTCTATTTATTTTGTTTTACTGTAGGAAAAGTAACGGTACATGTTTAGTGATTCATTCGGGATCAACAACACAATCATGTAGATTAATGCTTTGGTATGTATTCATTTACTTAATAACTGTTGTTACTCGCAGCTGTGGAAATAATATTGGACCAAGAGGCTCTTGTCACCTCTGGCTTTAGGCAAGAGTATTTACGGATGTGCTGCTCACAATCTCTTATCTCTATTTTATTTACTACACATTCGCACTTCATTTCTATATGTATGCATAGCTGCAGGAGAATCCTTAACCTTGGCATATTTCCATCATTGAACACAGCCCAATTAAGAGTAAACTAGATAGGTCTGATAAACATAAAATAAAATCAACTAGCAAGTCTTCTAGACGTTTTCTTTACACCACTTTAGCAGTGCTTCCCAAGGTTCGATTAACCCTAGGTTTTCTAGGGAAAAAGATTATTCCAGATCGAAGGTATCAGAGGCCAGCCGCGACTTGCTCACGTAGAAAGCCGCCCAGGAGGCCGTCATGCTGATGAAGCAGGAGCTGCTCATTGTGGCATTTGGCCAAGGTGTGGTAATCCCTCTGGCTCCCGGTGGTGATGTTGTGGCCGGGGCATCGACGACCTTCTCTATTACATCGACGCCGAGTGGCCGGTCTCCTCTTCAACCGAGGCCACCAGACCCTCATATATATGCCATCCCAGAACGACAACCAGAGGAGGCCTGGATTCGCTCTCTCCCGGCTTGGCGAACCCCTTTCAACATCGTCAGAGATGTCTGGGCGAGGCATCAACCTCATCCACACTCCCACAGCCGGACAAACAACACTGGTGCTTCCGGAGATTCGTGTCCACGAAGGAATACGGGTATCACCGAACCCGAGAGGTTTGAACACATGGGAGTCAAGATCACGTCATCGCCTTACCGAGGCAGGCACTGCAGAGAGAGACACAGCTGTTACCCAGGTTCAGGGCCCTCAGAGAGGTAAAACCCCTACGTCCTGCTTTGGTGGATGTATTGCAGGTCACAATGGAGAAGATGACCGTAGATCGCCCCGGATCGTCCCCATCTACGCTAGCAAGTCTAGTCCTTTTATAGAGGAGCTGGTCCTCTTCCCCGAAATATATCTTGAGGGGGGAGGGTTGCCACATCTCCAAACCGAAGGAGGGAAACTCCCTCGCCCTTTACAGGATGGACATAGTCCATGGTCGATTAAAGTGCCGGTCCATGACAGATGTTGAGGTCTTCGATGACGCTTCTAGTGGCCATTTGCGTTGTCCACCCGTCCTTACTCCAAAGTGGTAAGGACAGGGTCTTGGCGCCTTGGTCCTCATCGAGTCTGTTTTGGCACCGAAGAGGCAATGGCCCCTCTCCTTCTCGGGGTGGAGCTTTTGAGCTCAGCCATGACGTACGCAATGTCCATCCAGTTTGTACGGTGGTCCGGACAGGTGGCCTTGGATACCCCTCCCGGGCAGGGCCTGAGTGGGGAGCATCTGAGGCCTCTTTAGCTTGAAGTCTCTCGCAGCTTCTCTAGATGTCCCGCAAGGGCTCGAACCTCGCGAAGCCTCACTCAGAAATTTCCTCCCGTAGTGATTGTTAACCCTGTGCTCTCAGCAACCTAAGGGACGTGGCACCCTGGGTGCCGGTAGTCCCACGGGTGCAGTGAAGAAGCAACGACGCATCTCTATCACCGATATGCCGCCCCCACTCAACATGTTTAACAGAATGAATGGCAAGCTACCGTCGGCGAGCAAGATGGTAATTTCTTTCCCATTGGCACGTCCAGTCAACTTGATCACATATTTCTTTCCCATTGCAAGTTGGTTGTGTCTGCGGCTTGTCATGTCCACTATGTGTGTAGGAATTCATGGAGAACAATGGCGAAGCCGACATGCATAATGGTCGCCATGCATGACATAATCAACGACGGTGGAGACGAGAACTATGGCGAGTACACTTAATATGATTAGACTCAATATGATAAGGTTCAACAAGAGGGCTACTCCACTGACAATCATCCATTGTTTTGTAACGGCAACTTCTCCATGGGCGAGGGCATAACTAAGACACATCCGCGACACTAGCAGTGTCACTTTCCGTGACGGTTGCCAAGTGCAAGAAGGTGAGCCAAAGGACAGCGAGCTATACCACCGAAGATGACAAGTTGCTATGTCGTGCTTGGATGGAAATTTCACAAGATGAACTTTGTGGTGCCAAGCAAAAGGGATTTGCCTATTGGCAACACGTGGGCACATGAACATAGGGTTTTCCCGCCAAACCCCATGTATAGTGATCGAAAAGATCTCTCCTTGCAAGGATATGGGGCTTCATCCATGTTGAGTGTAGCAAGTTCCAAGAGTCATTCGAGACAATGATGAGAAGGGCAATAAACAACGCCTCCTCCGTTGACATGGTAAAACCTCTTCCACTCTTCTCAATGTTTATTGAACATAAGTGGGCATTTATCATTGATTGTTGTCCGTGTGTGTAGATTGTTGACGTTTTGGAGCACTTCAAGGCCACCTATGACAACAAGGGTTTCACATTGAGCCATTGTTGGATATTGATCAAGGACACCAAGAAGTGGGAAAGAAGCTATGCCCTTTGGAAGAAACTCGAAATTGCAAAGAACAAGGGCAATGGCAATTCGTCAACGGACGGTACCATCGACCTCGAAGATGATGGCTAATGCCTTGGCGACCTACAACCGATGAGCCAGGCGATGGTGGCCGTGCCAAACAACCAGTTGGGCGGGCATAGGGCAACCAAAACCAACATGAACCATCAAGCTTCCTCATTGGTGTTCCAAAACACATCAAGGGAGTTAATGGTCAAGAAGGAAGACGCCATTTCCGAGAGGGAAGAGAGGCGGAACAAAGAGAAAGAAGCTACAACGAAGGGCTTTGTTATTATCCAAATGAGAGCTCTTGAGGTGGAAGAGGCGCATGCGAAGTCTATGTGAGGTGAAGAGACACTGTCGGAGCTACTCAGGGGCCGAACTGGGCTATGGCCCGTCCAAAATTTATGCAAAAGTATCTATTCCTAAGCATCCTTAGCCCAATCCATTAGCGCTAGCAGAGCAAGGCCAGCTAACGACCAACCAGACAGGCAGGCTCGCAGCAAGCAAGAGAGTTCGTGGGGAGAAGAAAATGCTAACTTTATTCTCAAAATGATAGCACACTCCTTTACCTTGTCGTTGATTTTTCTCAAAATACGGAATAGAAAATTTGTCTAGTAGCTAACTTTGTTCGTCGGTTCAAAAGATAATGCATCTTGGCTAGCATGTATATATTTTTTCCTCCAAATTCTTAGCTAGCTATTACCTATGATAGTGGAGGAAAATCGTACAACAACTTATACTACAGAAGTCGTCCATCCGTTGCCGCTCCGGCCGTAGTGCTGTCCAGAAAGCCACCACGACCGCCGGAACCGCCATAGAAGCCTAGGGCTGCCGCTCGGCACCCTTGTTCCACCGCAAGAAGCACGCCATCCAAGGCACCGCGCCGCTGCAGCAAGAGACCCCGCGTGTGAAGGATGCGGGGCTCGCGGTCGCAGACGCGGTTGATCCCCCGTGTCACCCCTGAGCGATCAAATATATTTTAGTTGATCTAAAAACATTTTGTGTTTAGGAAAACGGGTGTAGTATTTGTTAGCATGACTGATATTTTCATTCAATTTTTCTCCAAATTTTTTAGCTAATCAATAAAAAAAATTGAGCTCTCTTTTAGTTGGCCTGCCCAGTTATTTCCTTGTAGCTCCGCAACTGGGAAGAGGCCCATGCCAAGTCTAGGCTCGTCAAGGCCAAAGCCAAAGCCAGGCTCATGGATGTCGATGCCAAGTCTAGGATCTTGGAGACAGAAGCCAAGGTCATGTCAGAGGAGAACCGGATCATTCTCACTGACTTGGGTAGCATATCTGACCCCGTGCAAAGGGTTTGGATTGAGAAGAAGCAAAAGATCATCCTAGCTCACGGTGTTTGAAGGGCAGTACCATATATGATTGCCATTTGGGAGAAAGTTGCCACTTTTTGGGGGAGACTAGCCACTTTTTGAACAAATTGTACGATATTGTCTTGTTTTGCACCGATGGGAGGAACTATCACTATTTGATGATGCTTGAAAGGCAATGGCACATGTTTACCACATTATTTAGTTTCCAATTTAAAACATATTTTTTTGTTTCTCATTGTCAGAAAAATTTGGCAAACTGGCTAGGTCTAGCCAAAATGGCAAGCACGGATACAACGGGTTGCGGCGCTGGAAGAATTGTTAGTGGACCGACCTAAACGGATAGAATTGGACCAAATGGGTCGCCGGTCACAAGTAGAAAAAGGGTCTTTCGTTTGAAGTTTCCCGGAGCATTAGTCCCGATCGCGTTTAGAAACCAGACTAATGTGAGCATTAGTCTCGGTTCCAACGGCTAGGACGCCGCACTATTTTAGTCCCAGGTTAAATGGTACCTTTAGTTTCGGTTGGAGATATACCAACCGAAACTAAAGGGGTGGCGGCAGGGTGTGGCCGGTTTAGGTCGTCCCAGCGGAGATGCCCTCAGTTTCGATATTTCTACTTCTGCCTAAGCCTTTCAAGGGAATAATGGCTGGAAATTTTTCTTTTCAACTAAAATTCATGGCTTTTTGGAGCATTGATATTATCCATCGGACACCCGCGGACCTGAGGCGTATTTGGTTCATGTACGGACATGGTCTCCGAGTAGGATTAGAGTTCTGAATCGATCGGTTGGCTAGTCTGGTTCGTGCGTGTATAAAGCTGGCCTAGCCGTGTAATCAGTAATCTACCGAAATAGAAGAAAGACAAAGCAAGTTTACGATCGAGGCGCGACCGGCCTCTAGAACTTCGTGACTCCCAGCGATTTGAGTTTCGCGTGTGTGTCGTACTTGCGCATCTCGCCGGAACATCGTCGATCTCGTCGGAGCAGCTCGGCGTATCTTGATGGGAAACAACGATGGCGCCGCAGTGTTGCCGCTGCGTCGCCCTGGATTGGTTAGTGGCTTTGGTGACATGTTAAAAGCCAAAGGAAAAGTACGGCGGCAGCTGAGCAAGGAGGAGCTGGAGAAGCGCCGCGAGGAGCAGTCGGCGATGGCCGCCGTGGCCATAGCCTACAGGACCGTCGTGGTCTTGGGCTTTACCGTCGCAATGATTTACCTGAACCACGACGACCCGCCGCTGCTCGTCTGGTCGGTCGGGTTCCTGCTGTGCCTGCTCTTCTACAGCTGGTCGAACCACATCAACCAGTTCCTCTTGGAGACGTACGACGTCGCACTGTCCTTATCTGTGCTGGTGGTGTCGCTTGCCATGTTCTTCTTGTCCCTGTTGGTTGCCGGTCTCTTCTCCAGCAAGTGTGCTGGCATGGTCATGGTCTGCCTCGACGTGATTTTAGTCGCCGGCTACCTCGTATTCTGCGTGGCCAACTATAAGCGAACCACGCCTTCTAGTAACAGGGATAAAAACGAGCACCAACATGCCCAACAAGAGTTCACGGCAGAAATCGGAGACACCGGAGCTTCCCGATTACTGTAGATTGAGGGGCGGGGCCAGCTATAGCTGAGTGAGCCCAGGCCCACTCAATATTTTCAAATCCGCTACTTCCTCGGTTCCAAAAATGATATCGCAGAATTTTCTTTTATACACACATATATGTATACTAGCAAAGTGCACGTGCGTTGCTACGAATTTTGAAATCATTTCTAGTAGACTCAATGCCATATGCACTTATTTTTAAGGGCATTCACATCGTGTTTTATTTTGTGATATTTCTTTTGTTTTGTATCCATTTTTACTGATAGGCTTGTAGGACATCCAACCAGGCATACATATTAGTTTCATAACTTGGAGCTGGCGAGAGAAATAGGATATGTGCAAGTTACGGTCGGGATAAAACCCGATACCCCAAGCTTGAATCCGAAATTTCATATAGGTGCATGTCTCTTCCACCATCTCTAATTGTGACATAAATACCCGTAATTTATTTAGCAAATTCAGGTTTGTACTTCTGGTACCCGAACATCCCAAAGAACCCGAATTTAGCGTAGGCGGTTATGACCTTTGTCGGTGTTAGCGTCGTCCATCTTTAGATCGAGCGCTCTGCATCTCGGCTCGGGTAATTCAGGACTACCTAAACTTGAATTAATGTGTATCAAAAATTTTGGTCAAATTTGAGGTGTCACTTCTAAAAACCTGAATTACCTTACCCAAAATTCCGAGAAAACCCAATCATCCAGCTTGAGGTGCATAAATCATTGCATTCCATCTTGTAAGGCGTATGATTGATGAGTTCTGCTATACGTACGACGAAACGCGTCCGACGACTGTACGATGGCAGCGTGGCTTCAAGGAGGACTCCACTTTTCTGGCTAGCATAAGCGAAAACTTGCTCAACCAACGTCTAAGCCCAGGAGAAAGCTGAACTGCTGTGCCCAAGACCAATCCATTAAAACAAATCGACGTCTATTCTCCCTTGTGCCTCCCATGTGCCCGGTTACTCCGAACGGATTGCAGGCGTAGGGTATCTCCAGCGGCCCGACGTAAACAGACTCTCTGCGTTAGCTTGTGACCGCGTGATTGTAAAATTTGCGTTGGCAACATCCTGTCATCGTCCACACCTCCCGAGCCACGCTTCCACCCGAACACACCGACAGCCGCACCGCGCCGCCACAACACCATCGGCAAAAAGAAGAACGACCATGAGGCATGGTCGCCGAAGGCGGCGAAGGAGAAAAAACCACGGATGAGGGTCCCCCTCCTTTCCGATGTCGCTCGGATGTTCTACGAGCACTAGCATTCGTGCACGGGGTGGAGGGACGTGCAGCAGGACGTGCAGCTACCAGGCGGGTGGAGCCTCAACATTGCATTGGTGCCCATCTCGCCGATGACGCACTCCGGCCTGGAGAAGGAAGTAGAGATCGAGCGCGTGGGCACCAGCGGCCGCTCCACCTCCACCACCGGCCACACCGACATTTCCTCTATCGGTCGCCAACTTCGTCAAGCTATCTTAGGTGCCCAATGACGACGTATCATATTCTAGGGTTAGGGTTTTAGCAGGCCATGGCCTTTTTTAATTTTCATGTTTTTATTTTTAATGTGATATAATGGAAAAAATAAGTTTGTGTCAACAGTGAAATGCTTCATGCCGCTCGGGGCACCTCCATACACAAACATACAGCCGTGACCCAAAGGATATTTTCGCGTCCAAGGGCCGACACAAACGGGCACGCACAGTCAGTTTTAATATCCGAAATACGTCGGGTCGCTCGAGATGCCTTATTATCGCTGTCAGGTTGCATCTCACCAGATTGGCTTCACATGCCCTGAAAGATCACAAATAAACGAGACTGGATTTGTAGATCAGCAAAGAAGATATCGTGAAGAAGATGAGTTGTCATGTTGTAGAGGGAAGAGACGGAGTGGTGGAAGGCTTAGAGCACATGCATAGAAGGAAATCACCTCAGCTTAAGATGCTAGAATATCAGATTCGCGTTCACACCAAAGTGCTTCACCTACGGTTTGGGTTTGGGTTTGGGCTATTATCGTATAGTTATCGGACAAGAAACGTCGTGTGTGAAGCAATTCCCATGATTGATTGGGTCAGGAGACACGAGAAATAGAGTAGCTAGCTTGGAAATGCTGCCGAGAAGAAAAATTAAACGGGGTGATTGATAGATCAGGCTTGGGCCATGCATTGATGTACTTGACCAGCTAGTACTATTCGGATCGATCAGTTTTCTAAAGGACGTGAACATAGTTGAGTTAGTATACCACCATCTCCAGGCACTGACCATCTATGTAGCTAGCTTCTGCATCAGCCGCCGACCACGGAGACGCAGGATTACCTAAACCTGAAGAGCGGCAGGCGTGTATGCGTCATAGAGCCACGCGGTTGGTGCCAGGCGCCAGCGCCACCCAGGCACCCACGGCGCCAAGGTAACCGAGAGGAGAAGATTTAGGTAAAAGGGAAATCTTTTCAGAGTTTTATTGGGCCTCAGCCCATCTGTAATCGCGGGATGAAGCCACCGGGTTAAACAGGGACAACGTACACATAAGAACCACCGATAGCAATTTAATAGTAAAGAAAAGATATATACGACATCTTTTTTGAAAGGGAGGGAGTTTATTCATATTTTTTCGCTGCAGTATAACCAACTGTCGATGCTACCTGACAACATTTCATCGTCGGACCTGTTGTCTTTTTGTGCTGTTAGCACTTAATTTTGTTTATCGATATCTTAGAGCATTCCAGCTGAACTGTTGTCTGTAAGTGTTTTCTAGGGGATTATAAAACTAGCAAATACATAGTCTCTCCGTTTTAATTTCTAAGACGTCCTAGAAATTTCCCGATCAGATGAAAAACATGTGAATTTACATTTCTACCCTTCGCTAGATCTGAATCTCACAACATCGTCGTCTTCGACCGTGGTTTCCTTAAACGTCTTATAAATCAGAACAGAGGGAGTAGTTGAGTAGCCAACACATAGTTGAAGGCCATCTCCGATAGCATGCCGATGGGGACTTCGTACGCACGTCTCCACTTGGAATGACTAGCCAATAGACAGTTCTGTGAAGTAATAGAGAGATAGCCAGATAGTCTTGGGGAGAAGATACCGAACGCACCAAAGGCATGCTATCGGCTCCAATATCACTACTAGGAAATACCTTTTATGTGACGCATATTTTTGGACTTCCGTGGCGCATATGTCTTGCGTCACAGTTGTCACGCGACAGATATTTGAATTCTGTGGCGCCCCATCTGAAAAATTCTGTGGCGTATATCTGGAGATGCGCCACAGAATTGTGCACCAGATTATGTGGCGCACCTAACGGTGATGCGCCACAGATTTTTTTTTTGAATTTTAAAAAATGGCGGCCATATCTATATCTAGATCTAGATCTGCAACCGCCGGAATTTCGCCGTTTTTTTTCGAAATTTTCCGGAGGTCGCCGAAGGTGAGTGGTTGGGTGGGGCGGGTGGAGGAGGAGGAGGCCGGGGAGGCCGGCCGGAGGAGGTAGTGGTGGTGTAAGGATTCGTAGATAGAAAACAAAAAAATTCCTACCGCAAGAACGAATAACAAGTCAAGGTCAAATCTAGTAGATGGTAGCAACGAGGTGAAAATCAACATACCCTCGAAGATCGCTAAGCGTTAACGAGATAAATCTCGTGGTGGATGTAGTCGATCACTTGCCGCTTTCAAAGCGCGTAGAAGATCTTGACAGTGCCACAATCGGGCAACACCTCCGCACTCGATCACACGTACGATGTTGATGACGACGCTCTCCAGCGGGCAGAGGATGTAGTAGATCCTCCTCAAAATCCCGCTAGCACGACAGAGTGGTGATGGTGGTGGTGGAGATCTCCGACAGCGCTTCGCCGTAAGCACCGCGGGAGAAATAGGAGGAGGGAGTAGCTAGGGTTTGCGAGAGGGGGGCACTTGGGGTGCCGGCCTGGGAGCCCCTTGGTGGTGCGGCTGGATTGGTGTGCTCAGCCCCTCCCTCTCCTCCTCTATATATAGGTGGAAAACCTAGGTTCTCCCAAAAACCACTTTGGAGTTCAACTCCCAAACTTACCAAAATTGGAAACCTAGATGGAAAGGGATTTCTCCCTTTCCTTCTTCTATGGCCGGCCAACAAGGTGGAGTCCACCATGGACTCCACCTTCCCACTTGGTGAGTTGGCTAGGGCTGGTGGAGTCCCTCCGGGACTCTACCTACCATAGTGATTTATTCTAGACGATTCTAGAATCTTCTACAACCTTCCATAAATGCATAGGACCATTCCCAAACTTGGAATGTGACTTCCTATATATGAATCTTATTCTCTGGACCATTTCGGAACTCCTCGTGATGTCATGGATCCCATCCGAGACTCCGAACAATATTTGAACTCCATTTCATATTCCATATATACTTAAAACGATATTGAACCTTAAGTGTGTCACCCTACGGTTCGTGAACTATGTAGACATGATCGAGACTCTTCTCCGAGCAATAACTAATAGAGGGACCTGGATATCCATAATAGCTCCCACATATTCAATGATGACTTCGTGATTGAAAGAACCATTTACATACGATACCGATTTCCTTTGTCTCGCGATATTTTACTTATCCGAAGTTTGATCTCGGTATCTCCATACCTAGTTCAACTTCGTTATCGATAAGTACTCTTTACTCGTACCGTGATATGACATCCCTTGCGAGCCATTCACATGCTAATTGGATGACATTCCACCGAGAGGACCCAGAGTATATCTATCCGTCATTTGGATGGACAAATCGCACTATTGATCCACGTGCTTCAACCTATACTTTCTGAACACTTAATGCCACCTTTATAACTACCTATTTACAAAGTAGTGTTTGATGTCATCAAAGCATCCATCCACTGTAGGTGATTAACATGATCTCATGGTCGAAGGATTAGGCTACTATGTATCTTAGCTTGAAACAAAACAAACTTAATGACTTGATCATTGATGCGTGCAGTTGACACACGTCCGTTGGGAACCCCAAGAGGAAGGTGTGATGCAGACAGTAGCAAGTTTTCCCTCAGAAAGAAACCAAGGTTTATCGAACCAGGAGGAGCCAAGAAGCACGTTGAAGGTTGATGGCGGCGAAGTGTAGTGCGGCGCAACACCGGGATTCCGGCGCCAACGTGGAACCTGCACAACACAACCAAAGTACTTTGCCCCAACGTAACAGTGAGGTTGTCAATCTCACCGGCTTGCTGTGAACAAAGGATTAACTGTATTGTGTGGAAGATGATTGTTTGCAAAGAACAGTAAAGAACAAGTATTGCAGTAGATTGTATTTCAGATGTAAATAATAGGACCGGGGTCCACAATTCACTAGTGGTGTCTCTCCCATAAGATAAATAGCATGTTGGGTGAACGAATTACAGTTGGGCAATTGACAAATAAAGAAGGCATAAAAATGCACATACATATATCATGAAGAGTCAATGAGATTTAATCAGGGTATTATGACAAAGTACATAGACCGCCATCTAGCATGCATCTATGCCTAAAAAGTCCACTTTCAGGTTATCATCCGAACCCCTTCCGGTATTAAGTTGCAAGCAACAGACAATTGCATTAAGTATGGTGCGTAATGTAATCAACACAAATATCCTTAGATATAGCATCGATGTTTTATCCCTAGTGGCAACAGCACATCCACAACCTTAGAACTTTTTGTCACTGTCCCAGATTTAATGGAGGCATGAACCCACTATCGAGCATAAATACTCCCTCTTGGAGTCACAAGTATCAACTTGGCCAGAGCCTCTACTAGCAACGGAGAGCATGCAAGAATATAAACAACTCATATATGATAGATTGATAATCAACTTGACATAGTATTCAATATCCATCGGATCCCAACAAACACAACATGTAGGATTACAAATAAACGATCTTGATCATGATAGGCAGCTCACAAGATCGAACATGATAGCACAATTAGGAGAAGACGACCATCTAGCTACTGCTATGGACCCATGGTCCAGGGGTGAACTACTCACACATCAATCCGGAGGCGATCATGGCGATGAAGAGTCCTCCGGGAGATGATTCCCCTCTCCGGCAGGGTGCCGGAGGCGATCCCTGAATCCCCCGAGATGGGATTGGCGGCGGCTGCGTCTCTGGAAGGTTTTCCGTATCGTGGCTCTCGGTACTTGGGGTTTCATGACGAAGACTATATGTAGGCGGAAGGGTAGGTCAGAGGGCGTCACGAGGGGCCCACACAACAGGTCGGCGCGGCCAGGGGCTGGGCCACGCCGCCCTAGTGTGGCGCCACCTCGTGGCCCCACTTCGTTTCCTCTTCGGACTTCTGGAAGCTTCGTGGAAAAATAGGCCCCTGGGCGTTGATTTCGTCCAATTCCGAGAATATTTCCTTACTAGGATTTACGAAACCAAAAACAGCGAGAAAACAACAAGCGGCTCTTCGGCATCTCGTCAATAGGTTAGTGCCGGAAAATGCATAATAATGACATATAATGTGTATAAAACATGTGAGTATCATCAATAAAGTAGCATGGAACATAAGAAATTATAGATACGTTTGAGACGTATCAAGCATCCCCAAGCTTAGTTCCTACTCGCCCTCGAGTAGGTAAACGATAACAAAGATAATTTCTGAAGTGACATGCTATCATAATCTTGATCAATACTATTGTAAAGCACATGAGATGAATGCAGCGATTCGAAGCAATGATGAAGATAATGAGTAAACAACTGAATCATATAGCAAATACTTTTCATGAATAGTACTTTCAAGACAAGCATCAATAAGACTTGCATAACAGTTAACTCATAAGCAATAAATTCTTAGTAGAAATCTTTGAAACAACACAAAGGAAGATATAAGTTCAGCGGTTGCTTTCAACTTTAACATGTATATCTCAAGGATAATTGTCAACACAAAGTAATATAACAAGTGCAATAGGTAAACATGTAAGAATCAATGCACACAGTTTGCACAAGTGTTTGCTTCTAAGATAGAAAGAATAGGTAAACTGACTCAACAATAAAGTAGAAGAATGACCCTTCGCAGAGGGAAGCATGGATTACTATTTTTGTGCTAGAGCTTTTCATTTTGAAAACAAGAAACAATTTTGTCAACGGTAGTAATAAATCATATGAGTTATGTATAAGATATCTTATAAGTTGCAAGCCTCACGCATAGTATACTAATAGTGCCTGCACCTTGTCCTAATTAGCTTGGATTAACACGGATTATCATTGCATAACATATGTTTCAACCAAGTGTCACAAAGGGGTACCTCTATGCCACCTGTACAAGGGTCTAAGGAGAAGGTTCGCATTGGATTTCTCGCTTTTGATCATTCTCAACTTAGACACCCATACCGGGACAACATAGACAACAGATAATGGACTCCTCTTTTAATGCTTAAGCATTCAACAACAGATTATATTCTCATAAGAGATTGAGGTTTTATGTCCAAACTGAAACTTCCACCATGATTCATGGCTTTAGTTAGCGGCACAATGTTCTTCTCTAACAATATGCATACTCAAACCATTTGATCATGAAATTCTCCCTTACTTCAGACAAGACGAACATGCATAGCAACTCACATGATTTTCAACAAAGGTAAAAGTTGATGGCGTCCCCAGAAACATGGTTACCGCACAACAAGCAACTTAGTAAGAAATAAGATACATAAGTACATATTCTTCACCACAATAGTTTTTAAGCTATTTTCCCATGAGCTATGTATTGTAAAGGCAAATAATAGAAGTTTAAAGGTAGCACTCAAGTAATGTACTTTGGAATGGCAGAGAAATACCATGTGTTAGGTAGGTATGGTGGACACAAATGGCATGGATTTGGCTCAAGGATTTGGATGCACAAGAAGAATTCCTCTCAATACAAGGCTAGGCTAGCAAGGTTGTTTGAAGAAAACTCCAGTATGAAACGGTGCAGCAAAACTCACATATAAACATATTTTAAGCATTATAAGACTTTACATCGTCTCCTTGTTGTTCAAACACCTCAACCAGAAAATATCTAGACTTAGAGAGACCAATCATGCAAACCAAATTTTAACAAGCTATATGTAGTTCTTCATTAATAGGTGCAAGGTACATGATGCAAGAGCTTAAACATGATCTATATGAGCACAACAATTGCCAAGTATCACATTATTCAAGACATTATACTATTTACCACATGCAGCATTTTCCGTTTCCAACCATATATCAATGAATGAAGTAGTTCAACCTTCGCAATGAACATTAAAAATAAAGCTAAGAACATATGTGTTCATACGAAAAAGCGGAGCGTAATATCTCCAATATAAAGGATTGTGGGATCCGACTTTATTCAAACAAAACAAAAATAAAAGCAAACAGACGCTCCAAGCAAAGCACATAAGATGTGACGGAATAAAAATATAGTTTCATTAGAAGAACCTGATAATGTTGTTGATGAAGAAGGGGATGCCTTGGGCATCCCCAAGCTTAGATGCTTGAGTCTTCTTAAAATATGCAGGGATGAACCACGGGGGCATCCCCAAGCTTAGACTTTTCACTCTTCTTGATCATATTGTATCATACTCCTCTCTTGACCCTTGAAAACTTCCTCCACACCAAACTCGAAACAAACTCATTAGAGGGTTAGTGCATAATTGAAAATTCATATATTCAGAGGTGACATAATCATTCTTAACACTTCTGGACATTTCACAAAGCTACTGAAAGTTAATGGAACAAAGAAATCCATCAAACATAGCAAAACAGGCAATGCGAAATAAAAGGCAGAATCTGTCAAAACAGAATAGTCCGTAAAGACGAATTTTACAGGGGCACTTAACTTGCTCAGATGAAAAAGCTCAAAACTAATGAAAGTTTCGTACATATCTGAGGATCACGCACGTAAATTTGAAGATTTTTCTGAGTTACCTACAGAGAGTTCTGCGCGAATTCGTGACAGACAGCAATGCTTTTTCTGCGCAGCAATCCAAATCTAGCATCAACTTTACCATAGAGACTTTACTTGGCACAAAAACATGATAAGGAGAGGTTGCTACAGTAGTAACAACTTCCAAGACTCAAATATAAAACAAAAGTGCTGTAGTAAAAACAATGGGTTGTCTCCCATAAGCGCTTTTCTTTAACGCCTTTCAGCTAGGCGCAGAAAGTGTGAATTAAGTATTATCAAGAGATGAAGCATCGACATCATAATTTGTTCTAATAATAGAATCATAAGGTAACTTCATTCTTTTTCTAGGGAAGTGTTTGTTGGCGTCAGAAACCCACCGGCGGGCAGCGACTGGCCAACACGGTAGAGCCGGGAATGACTAGGGCTGCGGCTGGCCCCAGTCCCTCAGAGCGACGGCCCGCAAAGCCTCCTGGTCGCGCGCCGATGCTGGGTCGCAAGGGCGTGCCACCTGACCTATACCTGGTCAGGAAGGTGTGGATGATGCCTCGCTTAGTTTCCTGCAGGGCACACACGTACACGTTAAATACGAGCCTCGATCGGCTCTCAGGTTGTCCTGTAAATCGGCTCAAGGAGCCGATTCACCCATGATTCGTCCAAGGTGGCCGAATATATGGTGGTCCTGCTTGATCAACATAAAGCGTATGAGATCCACGACGATCTAGGGTTTTCACCGCATAATCGGATCATCCTACTCACGATTGGGCCTCGCGCTCACGCACGGTAAACGTAAGCCAGCCCTAGACAAGGCCTAAAAACCAACACTAGGTTGATCCTCGGAACGTCCTGTCTAGGGGCAGCAAACTACACCCGGCATGCCGCTGGATCCTCCAACCCTTTGTAAGGCCTAACTATTGCAGATATTAAACTAATCCTTGACGAATCAAGGATCGACCATAACGGATCAGATCTACTAAACACAGATCAAGCGGGGTGCCGCCCCTGCACCCATGATGAGGCACAAGGACGGCTAGACGCGCAAGGGTGGCACTACGCGAGCATATGATGCTAAGAACGATGCTAACCCTAACGCGTCTATGATAACTACGTTGCTCGCCATCAAAAACGCTTCAGTACGAGCAACGCATGAACAACTAGGCAGGCTTGTGCTGCCTAGATCGCGAGATGCGATCTAGGCGGCATGACGCTTACCGGAGGAACCCTCGAGACGAAGGAGTTGGCGATGCGCCGAGATTGGTTTGTGTTGAACGTTGGTTGTTGTTTATTCCATAAACCCTAGGTACATATTTATAGTCCAGGGGACTTTCTAATGTGGGCGTGCACTAAACCGTGCACGAGATAAACTCTAATTTCTAAACTAAGATGCGATCTAATATGTTACAGATACACGGGCGGTTCAGCCCAACTTGGTAAACCAGGCCGATTCACGTATTTCCTTCCATGTATAATCTTCACGTCCATCTTGATCGCGGCCCACCTCCGACTTGGTCAAATTCCGGTGATAACACATGCCCCCTGGTTTTGGAAATGACATTTCCAAAATCATTACGCTTTTCTCTCGTAGGGTCATGTCGTGGCAGAAGCGAGAACCGTCGCAGAGTCCTTCATCATAATAACTTGCCTTCTCAACTTCTCCGCACGATTTGACGATCCCGGCACTACTTCCTCGGAACTGCCGTGGCATTGAATTTCCACTATATCCCCTTTATTTATCCGCCACGAACAGTTCTCTTCTGCATCTCCTTTGCATTAGCACTCCAAAAGCCCTCCTGCGCCACCATGTCCTCTTCCTCCTCTGCTTCATCGGATCTTTCCACCCAGTCCTCTTCGTCTCGCGAGCCGACGCCGGAGCCGAACCCGGCGGAGGTCCACGCGGCCAACATCCGCCGCGCCATTGCGGCCGGGGAGGAGTCAGACCACGACTTCTCCATCTGGTCCGAGGACGACCAGACCTCAACGGACGGGGAGAGCGACCTCCACTTCCTCGCCAACGGGGAACCGGAGGAGGAGAGCGACGACGATCGCTTCTCCTGGGATGACTTCTCCTCCTCCGAGGGGGTGAAGGAGGAGGAAGAGGAGGAGGACGACGACGACAGCTTTCTTTGACGAGCCGCCGGCCAAGCGCCATTGCCCCTGGCCGGGGAATCTGAGTGACTTCGACAGCGACGACGACGACGACGAGGAAGATGAGGACAACGAAGGTCCTGCCGGCGGCCGCTGGAGCAGCGACGACGAGCCGGCCGGGAGCAGCGCCGACAGCGGCGATGACGGCGACGACGAGGGCAGCAACGGCCCGTAGATAGGGCCTTTAGCATAGAATCAGTAGAAGTAGACGGGGCAATGTATCCCCTTAGTACTCCCTTTTGAAAGCAATCAGCTCTTCTATGTAAGAAATCTCTCAATGAAGAACTTTCCCCAATCTGATTTTGCCGATTCGTCCCCTTTGCCAATGCGTAACGAGCCGATAGCAACGCATCGGTCCTTCGACATTTACCCTTCCATCCTTCAACTGATGATTTTCTCGAGCGCTCATCATTTTGCGAAGAAGGTTGCGACGAAAGATTAGCCGATGGTACCCCAATCGGCCCCTCAATAGAGCATCTACCGGGCTCGTTGCCCCCGAGACTCGGCCAAAGCAACACAGAGACGAGGATGCGCAAATTAGCTGAATGTGCCTGGGCTTGATCATGCAGAGCTAACCGATTTGCACATAAATCGGCTTCCCCGAGCAGAGAGCCTTCAAGGTGAGCTGCCCCCCGAGCTTCTTCAGTCCGTTTCTAGCGCCTCGCTAGTCAAATCGGCCCCTTTCTAGTCAAATCAGCCCCTTTCCTTTGGCGGATCTAATGCAATCCATCCTTGACCTGATCTGCACGTCCAGGCTGCTCTTGGCATTTTTCTTGAAGAGAGGATCCGAGCCCTTACTACTCCATTGAGTAGTTCTTCCATTAAAATCTCCCTTCGTGCTCCACTGACCCTCTGATCGTAACAGTTATTCCTCTCGAGTCGATGGCCCTGCATCGGCTTTCATATCCTTAAGTCGATGTCTGCTGCATCGGCTGTGCTCAAAAAATTTTTGAACTTTTTTTTTTTGTTAGGCCGATTTGTGTGTCGGCCCCCATATTTGACAGTATTGTCTCATATCCCCGTGTTTTATCCATCTAGGTGCCCCCCGAGCCGATTCTGTCAAGAGAATTGATGGTATCGGCTCTTCAGGTAATCCCTGTTGGGTCAAACGTTGAGCCCAGGCAGAATGGATGGTGAGGATAATTTTGGCCGATTGCTGGAATCGGCCTCCACGTTGCTTATTAACGTAGCCTTGCTACTCGTCCATGCTGGCGGATAAAACCAGCCCAATCTCTCGACTTCAGCATGTTGGTGAGCTTGCTCGTTATCCATGTCGGGTGCACTCGTGTAATCGTGGAGCACCACACCCCGCCGGACGAATGAACACCATGTTTGTGCCGGCCGATGTGTCATCATCGGCTCTCTTTGCTTGGGGCGCCACTCTTTTCTTTGCGGTAGCCCCTCCTCATCCAGGGTCCTCCGGACTTTCGCAGCCGCGATCAGGCCGCGCCTTCCTCGCCGTATGCAAGTACATCCTTTCGGCTTCCTCCGGACCGCGCAATCGCCGAACCCTGCGTTTTTGAGAATGGCTGAGTCCGTCGGGGCACCACCTTGGACGGTGGTACCTGTCTTCTTGTCCCTCGTCTTCTCGAATCCTCGAGATCTGCCCGGCCGAGGGGACTCGGCGCGTTTGCTCTCGTGGTGGGAGAGGCCCTAAACGCTCGAATACGGATACGTTGGCTGCCTCCTTCTTCTTCCGGTTGCATTCAGGCGCTTGCCGATTGTTGGCAATCGGCTCATTCCTGAATCCCAGCAATATCCGAAGAAGGGGCGGTCCCGAGTGCTCGGCGTTGTCATCTTGCTCCCCCGGCTTTTCCGTGGCAAGGTGCTTGTGCTCCTCCTCGTTGTGATCGTGCCGACGATATCTTCTGGCTCCTCCAGCCAGACGGTCTCTCTCATCGTCGTCGCCGTGTTGCCGGCGTTGGTCGTACTGACTCACATACTTGTTGAGGAGGTGATCAGAGAGGGGTCGTTGATATCTTATGTTCTTCACTTCCCCCTCCGTGACGTAGCGCTTGCCATCTTGACGGAGCCGATCGCATGGAGCGGCCCCTCTCGCGTCCTTGCTCCGAGAGCAGCCTGTCCTCATCCCCGTCCTTCTCGGAGCGGTGTCCAAGCTCTACCATGCTGATGTTGGCTGAGAAATCAGGCCGGCACCCTCCGAGGTGGGCGAACTCCACCATGTTGACGGCGGGGAAGGGGTGTGTGTCGACCTTCATGGCGTACCGGTTAAAAATTAGTCGCCCATTTTCTATCGCCCCTTGGATTTGCTGACGCCACACCCTGCAGTCGTTGGTGGTGTGGGTGAACGTGTTATGCCACTTGCAGTATGGCTTTCCGTTCAGCTCTTGCACCGTAGGAATTTTGTGGCCTTCGGGTACCTTTATGTGCTTCTCCGTGAGTAATAGATCGAAAATCTGCTCCGTTTTAGTCACGTCGAAGTCGAACCCTCTTGGAGGCCCTGGTGGCTTCACCCATTTGCAGGTTACCGGGCCTCGCCGCTCGAGTCCACTCAGCCACCGCAACCTCTTGCTCTCCCGTAGCGCCTTCATCTTCGCCTCGCGTCAACCATGGTAACCACGCGTTTGAATTTGTCCCGGTAGACATCTCGGGTGGCGCTGTTCATATGCCGACAGCCTTCCGCACCATGTGTGCTAATGAAGGGTAGTCTCGCTTGGGAGGCCACGTCCTTGATCGATGATGATAGACCCACCACCGCCAACTCGATCGCTTCTTTTTCGCTTACGTGAACCGAATAGCATCGGTTCCTCGACGGTCCCGAAGCGCCTGGATGTATTCTCGACACTCGTTTCCCGCGCTTCGTCGTACTTGTGCTAGATCGGCAATGCCAGCCTCGGAAGCCTCCGAGTGATATTGCTCATGGAACCGTTCTTCCAGGCTGCTTCCAAGTCTGGACTGAGTTCGGTGGCAGCGACGTGTACCAACCGAAAGCCGATCCAGTGAGGGACTGTGAGAAGTACCTCACGCGCAGCTCGTCTGACGCTGAGATCATGCCCAGCTGCGCCAAATATCGGCTCACATGCTCGATGGAGCTGGAACCATCCGATCCGCTGAACTTTGTGAAGTCCGGGAGCCGATATTTGGGTGGTAGCGGGATCAATTCGTACTCGTTGGGGTACGGCTTGGTATAGCCGATCGCCTTTCTTTTCGGCATCATGCCGAACCGATCTTTCGAGGATCGTACAAATCTGATCCGCGGTGATGGCCGAAGGTGCCGAACCCCGAAGGTTCGTCGGAGAGGCGTACTTAACCAGCCATGCTTGTTTTTCTCGGTTCCGAGCCAACCGCAGGAGCTGGGCTCGGGAGTTTTGTCGGGGTGGCGTATTTAGCTAGCCACGTTTGCTTCTCGTGTCCGCCTCCGACGTTCCTCCTGTTGCCCCAGAAGTCCCTGCTACAGCAACCTGGTTCGAGGGTGCCCAGGTGCTGCAATCTGGCACGTATGCACATGCGTATCCGTGCGGGATCTCCTTGGGCGCCTCAGCCAAGAACTGGTAGTCACTAGGGTCACCACCGATCTTGTAGACAACGAATGCCGGTGTAGCCGGCACTTCAGCTGGTGCTGCCAACGCTCGTGGCAGCGGCGGACGGGATCGGGAGTGGCAACTCTCCTCGATACGTCCCGAGAGCTGGTCCCGACGGAGAGTACCGATGGCTCATGATTTCCTGGATCACGCGAAGAGCGACGCGCTCCAACGTGTTCACCGAGCTCTCGAGTGGCGGTGCAGCGAATGAGCCACCATGAAGTTGACCTCCGACGCAGCGACCTGGTGCGTTCTTCTGACGGGGTGGATAGATCCACTCCATCAAGGGCGCCTTCAGGTGAGAACCCCTTCCATCTGATGCCATGGGAGCGGGTCCTGTGGAAAGAGCCGATTAGGTCGGCTTCGAGGGCAGACTTGATCTCGTCGTACTTCTTCTTGAGCTCGCCAGTGAGATCCCCGTACGTGACCGGAGTTTCTTCTGCCACTTCTGATGAAGATGGTATGGTGTCTTTTGCCATCTCTGATGTGGATGGCGAGATGGTTGTCGTTGAAGATGTGTCGTTGAAGATCGTCCCACCGGGCGTGCCAGAATGTGTTGGCGTCAGAAACCCACCGGCGGGCAGCGACTGGCCAACACGGTAGAGCCGGGAATGACTAGGGCTGCGGCTGGCCCCAGTCCCTCAGAGCGACGGCCCGCAAAGCCTCCCTGGTCGCGCGCCGATGCTCGGGTCGCAAGGGCGTGCCACCCGACCTATACCCGGTCGGGAAGGTGTGGATGATGCCTCGCTTAGTTTCCTGCAGGGCACACACGTACACGTTAAATACGAGCCTCGATCGGCTCTCAGGTTGTCCTGTAAATCGGCTCAAGGAGCCGATTCACCCATGATTCGTCCAAGGTGGCCGAATATATGGTGGTCCCGCTTGATCAACATAAAGCGTATGAGATCCACGACGATCTAGGGTTTTCACCGCATAATCGGATCATCCTACTCACGATTGGGCCTCGCGCTCACGCACGGTAAACGTAAGCCAGCCCTAGACAAGGCCTAAAAACCAACACTAGGTTGATCCTCGAACGTCCCGTCTAGGGGCAGCAAACTACACCCGGCATGCCGCTGGATCCTCCAACCCTTTGTAAGGCCTAACTATTGCAGATATTAAACTAATCCTTGACGAATCAAGGATCGACCATAACGGATCAGATCTACTAAACACAGATCAAGCGGGGTGCCGCCCTGCACCCATGATGAGGCACAAGGACGGCTAGACGCGCAAGGGTGGCACTACGCGAGCATATGATGCTAAGAACGATGCTAACCCTAACGCGTCTATGATAACTACGTTGCTCGCCATCAAAAACGCTTCAAGTACGAGCAACGCATGAACAACTAGGCAGGCTTGTGCTGCCTAGATCGCGAGATGCGATCTAGGCAGCATGACGCTTACCGGAGGAACCCTCGAGACGAAGGAGTTGGCGATGCGCCGAGATTGGTTTGTGTTGAACGTTGGTTGTTGTTTATTCCATAAACCCTAGGTACATATTTATAGTCCAGGGGACTTTCTAATGTGGGCGTGCACTAAACCGTGCACGAGATAAACTCTAATTTCTAAACTAAGATGCGATCTAATATGTTACAGATACACGGGCGGTTCAGCCCAACTTGGTAAACCAGGCCGATTCACGTATTTCCTTCCATGTATAATCTTCACGTCCATCTTGATCGCGGCCCACCTCTGACTTGGTCAAATTCTGGTGATAACAGTGTTCCATACCTTTCTTGAGAGGAAATTGATATTTAATATTACCTTCCTTCATATCAATAATAGCACCAACAGTTCGAAGAAAAGGTCTTCCCAATATAATGGGACAAGATGCATTGCATTCAATATCCAACACAACAAAATCAACGGGGACAAGGTTATTATTAACCATAATACGAATATTATCAATCCTCCCCAAAGGTTTCTTTATAGCATTATCAGCAAGATTAACATCCAAATAACAATTTTTCAATGGTGGCAAGTCAAGCATATCATAGAGTTTCTTAGGCATAACAGAAATACTTGCACCAAGATCACATAAAGCATTACAATCAAATTCATTGACTCTCATCTTAATGATGGGCTCCCAACCATCTTCCAACTTCCTAGGAATAGAAGTTTCAAGTTTTAGTTTCTCTTCTCTAGCTTTTATGAGAGCATTTGTAATATGTTTTGTAAAGGCCAAATTTATAGGAGGTGGCGTTTTGGCTCATAGGAGCAAATGCTCCTATTATACAAAATAATTTAAAAACAATTTTAAAAATGTTAAAAAATTCTGACATAATTTTTTTGTTGTACATCGTGACATTCTATGTTAGTGCACAAGTTTTCATGGAGAAACAACATTTTATGTGGCGTGTACAAAAAATATAAAAAAAATGTCCTGTACGTAGTCGTGTTATAGCATCAAAATTTGTCTTTTTTACTGGAGCCACAAATTTTTATAGTTTCTTTGGAAAACTTGTGTACAAACATAAAATGTGTAGATGTACATGAAACTTTTTAGTTTAGAATTTTTTGAAACTTCGAAATGTAGATTCACACAATGGGAGCAAATGCTCCTATGAGCCAAAGTGAATATCCCAAATTTATAGCACTAGCATTGGGACTTTTAGCAAGTTTTTGTAAGAACTTTATAACTTCAGAGATGTTACAATCATCAAAATCTAAACCATTATGAGCTACAGCAATGGGATCATTGTCCCCAATAGTTTGAAAAATTTCAGCAGTTTTATCACAAGCAGTTTCAGCAGTTTTAGCAGTTTCAGGCAGTTTTGTACACTTTGTACTAGGAGTAGAAACATTGCCAACACCAATTATTTTACCATTGATAGTAGGAGATTTAGCAACATGTGAGGAATCAACATTACTAGTGGTGGTAATAGTCCAAACTTTAGCTACATTATTCTCTTTAGCTAGTTTTTCATTTTCTTCTCTATCCCACCTAGCACGCAATTCAGCCATTAATCTTATATTCTCATTAATTCTAACTTGGATGGCATTTGCTGTAGTAAAAATCTTATTATCAATATCCTTATTAGGTATAACTTTCAATTTTAAAAGATCAACATCAGAGGCAAGTCTATCAACTCTAGAAGCAAGAATATCAATTTTATCAAGCTTTTCCTCAACAGATTTGTTAAAAGCAGTTTGTGTACTAATAAATTCTTTAAGCATGGCTTCAAGACCAAGGGGTACACTCCTATTATTGTTGTAAGAATTTCCATAAGAATTACCATAACCATTACCATTAGCAGAAGGATATGGCCTATAGTTGTTACCAGAATTATTCCTATAAGCATTGTTGTTGAAATTATTATTTTTAATGAAATTCACATCAACATTTTCTTCTTGAGCAACCAATGAAGCTAAAGGAACATTATTTGGATCAACATTAGATATACCATTCACAAGCATAGACATAATCACATCAATCTTATCACTCAAGGAGGAGGTTTCTTCAACAGAATTTACCTTCTTACCTTGTGGAGCTCTTTCCGTGTGCCATTCAGAGTAATTTATCATCAAGAAGCTTTGTAGCCGCCCCCAAAGTGATGGACATAAAGGTACCTCCAGCAGCTGAATCCAATAAATTCCGCGAAGAAAAATTCAATCCTACATAGAAGGTTTGGATGATCATCCAAGTAGTTAGTCCATGGGTTGGGCAATTCTTTACCAAAGATTTCATTCTCTCCCATGCTTGAGCAACATGTTCATTATCTAATTGCTTAAAATTCATTATGCTACTTCTCAAAGATATAATTTTAGCGGGAGGATAATATCTACCAATAAAAGAATCCTTACATTTAGTCCATGAATCAATACTATTCTTAGGCAAAGATAGCAACCAATCTTTAGCTCTTCCTCTTAATGAGAAAGGAAACAATTTTAATTTTATAATATCACCATCTACATCCTTATACTTTTGCATTTCACAAAGTTCAACAAAATCATTAAGATGGGCAGCATCATCATCAGAACTAACACCAGAAAATTGCTCTCTCATAACAAGATTCGAGTAAAGCGAGGTTTAATTTCAAAGAATTCTGCTGTAGTAGCCAGGTGGAGCAATAGGTGTGCATAGGAAATCATTATTATTTGTGGTTGTGAAGTCACACAACTTAGTGTTTTCAGGAGTATTCATTTTAGCAGTAGTAAATAAAGCAAACTAGATAAAGTAAATGCAAGTAACTAATTTTTTTTGTGTTTTTGATATAGAGAACAAGACAGTAAATAAAGTAAAGCTAGCAACTAATTTTTTGTGTGTTTTGTTTTAGTGCAGCAAACAAAGTAGTAAATAAAATAAAGCAAGACAAAAACAAAGTAAAGAGATTGGAAGTGGAGACTCCCCTTGCAGCGTGTCTTGATCTCCCCAGCAACGGCGCCAGAAAAAGAGCTTGATGCGTGCAGTTAACACACGTCCGTTGGGAACCCCAAGAGGAAGGTGTGATGCGGATAGTAGCAAGTTTTCCCTCGAAAGAAACCAAGGTTTATCGAACCAGGAGGAGCCAAGAAGCACGTTGAAGGTTGATGGCGGCGAAGTGTAGTGCGGCGCAACACCAGGGATTCCGGCGCCAACGTGGAACCTGCACAACACAACCAAAGTACTTTGCCCAACGTAACAGTGAGGTTTTCAATCTCACCGGCTTGCTGTGAACAAAGGATTAACCGTATTGTGTGGAAGATGATTGTTTGCAAAGAACAGTAAAGAACAAGTATTGCAGTAGATTGTATTTCAGATGTAAATAATAGGACCGGGGTCCACAGTTCACTAGTGGTGTCTCTCCCATAAGATAAATAGCATGTTGGGTGAACGAATTACAGTTGGGAAATTGACAAATAAAGAAGGCATATCAATGCACATACATATATCATGAAGAGTACAATGAGATTTAATCAGGGCATTACGACAAAGTACATAGACCGCCATCCAGCATGCATCTATGCCTAAAAAGTCCACTTTCAGGTTATCATCCGAACCCCTTCTGGTATTAAGTTGCAAGCAACAGACAATTGCATTAAGTATGGTGCGTAATGTAATCAACACAAATATCTTTAGATATACCATCGATGTTTTATCCCTAGTGGCAACAACACATCCACAACCTTAGAACTTTACGTCACTTCGTCCTAGCATTTAATGGAGGCATGAACCCACTATCGAGCATAAATACTCCCTCTTGGAGTCACAAGTATCAACTTGGCCAGAGCCTCTACTAGCAACGGAGAGCATGCAAGAACATAAACAACTCATATATGATAGATTGATAATCAACTTGACATAGTATTCAATATCCATCGGGTCCCAACAAACACAACATGTAGGATTACAAATAAACGATCTTTGATCATGATAGGCAGCTCACAAGATCGAACATGATAGCACAATTAGGAGAAGACGACCATCTAGCTACTGCTATGGACCCATGGTCCAGGGGTGAACTACTCACACATCAATCCGGAGGCGATCATGGCGATGAAGAGTCCTCCGGGAGATGATTCCCCTCCCCGGCAGGGTGCCGGAGGCGATCTCCTGAATCCCCCGAGATGGGATTGGCGGCGGCTGCGTCTCTGGAAGGTTTTCCGTATCGTGGCTCTCGGTACTGGGGGTTTCGCGACGAAGACTATATGTAGGCGGAAGGGTAGGTCAGAGGGCGTCACGAGGGGCCCACACAACAGGCCGGCGCGGCCAGGGGCTGGGCCGCGCCGCCCTAGTGTGGCGCCACCTCGTGGCCCCACTTCGTTTCCTCTTCGGACTTCTGGAAGCTTCGTGGAAAAATAGGCCCCTGTGCGTTGATTTCGTCCAATTCCGAGAATATTTCCTTACTAGGATTTCTGAAACCAAAAACAGCAGAAAACAGCAACTGGCTCTTCGGCATCTCGTCAATAGGTTAGTGCCGGAAAATGCATAATAATGACATATAATGTGTATAAAACATGTGAGTATCATCAATAAAGTAGCATGGAACATAAGAAATTATAGATACGTTTGAGACGTATCAATCATATGCTACGCTTACTATGGGTGTATGTCTATCACATCATTCACCTAATGATATGATCTTGTTATTAATAACATCCAATGTTCATGATCAGGAAACCATGATCTTCTATTAATTAACAAGCTATTTTAACAAGAGGCTTACTAGGGATTCCTTTATGTTTACAAAACACACAAATATTAATGTTTCCGGTTAATACAATTATAGCATGGGATGTAAACATTTATCATGAAAACTAGAATATAATAATTTTTTTTTATTGCCTCTTGGGCATATCTCCAACAGTCTCTCACTTGTACTAGAGTCAACAATCTACTTTACATTTGTAAATATATAACACCTTGGTCTTCTGGTGCTTATCATGTTTGCTTATGGGAGAGGTTTCAGTCAAAGAATTTGACATTCTCAGAAACGCATGTATTTTGCAATTCATTTGTGTCTCTACGCATCACTCAGTTTTTCAAATGAGTCGGCATTAATCGTATATGTTTCATCTTCTGATGGAATCTTAATTCCACGGTCTGAAATATGTTACCAATATTGTCACATACAATATAGTTTCATAGTTCTAACACTACCGGAACTACACCAAGTTCTCAAAGAACTCCTCGACTCAAACACCCTCGGTCATTGTCAAAACAATGATATACTCTACCTTCATTGTAGAATCTGTCACAATATTTAGAACTTATCTAAATCTAGCAGAGACTTCCTCTAGCCCATTGTGCTACCTTTTAATGAACACATTAGCCAAACTGAGATTGAAATTTATTTTTATATGTGACCAAACTAATATCTGTGTAACACCTTACAGCCATTTGTTTGTCATTACCCCATAGAAAACGACATATATATATCATCGGCTCTGACAAAGCACTTATGGATATTCTTACTGTTGTACAATGATCATCATATGAATCATTCTGATATATGCTCGTAACACCTTAGAGCATAGGACATCTGATTGTGTACATATTATTCGTGATCTAAAATCACTCATGTGTTTTTACTCATTGAGTGTCAAATACACTCAAGTCTTGTTTAAACCTCCACATCGAAAAGAACACCTTCTTGACGTTTTCATATTGAACTACTTCAATATTCATTCTATGTACTTTGACTTAAACTTATTATGCGCTTCAATCTATCTTCATAGATCTTGACGCTAAATATATTTTTAGTCCATATCAATGAAACCTTCTAATCACATCAAGTACATGATTACATTATTTACAATCAACGATATGTCATCTACATAAAGTATTATAGATATGTCTCAGTGCTCCCACTTAATTTCTTCCAAATGCAAGCATCTTCATCGTTTCTGATGAAATCAAAACTCTTTGATTATTTCATCCGGTGAACATTCCAACTCCGTGATACTCAGTTCATCCAGTGAAGTTTGTATACATATCTAGTATTCTACGGACTAGCAAAACTCTCAGTTGTATCTTGTATACACCTTTAATACACACTTCTGTTAAGAAATGTATTTTGCCATCCTACTAACATATCTCATAAAATAAACTAGCAGTGTCACCCGCGCATTTGCGCGGCTAGATTGTTGTATTATATTTAGAGGACTCATATAATACTTAAGATACTTAATAACAACAAATATTAGGATATTTTTATTGTCTCCTTTTTCTCAATCTGTATGTTACAACTCTTGTAAAAAAATATTTAGAAACTACAACCTGAACATTTCCTCGTAATGTTCTTTATGTATCTTACATTTTCAACTTAACGTAGAATTTAAATACTATGTTATTCAATTTGTATGTAGTAGGAAAACAGAATCACTGAAGAATTATACATAAATATAATTATATTATTTAACCAACAAACATATATATTATGGATTCCATATGGATTCTGAACCAAGACCATGCCTACATGGAGTTTGTACAAACATCAAACTCCATTTTCTGAAGCTACTTTGCCAAGCTTCAAACCATACAGATCTAGCTTTTAGTATTTTTTTACGTGGTTGAAGAAACTGTTGGGTAGCTGTGTGCGAGGCCGACATAAAAAGAAGTGAATGTTATAAGCATGTAAATGTGACACTTTCTACAACATCGATGGATGACTCCCTTCTACCTTTCATAATATTTTTAAGTATATGAATAGAGTTATGTCCCAGTCTGGCATGTGTTCAAAATGCATAATCATGATATATACATATAAATATAATATGCATCATTTGGAGTACATTTTTTCCTATTGTTTGGCATATCCATTAAAAAATTATACTGATGTTATATCGAAGCACACAATTGTATGTATACAAAACATTGGTGCACTAATAACTCTGTAGCTCTAAGCAAATGGTAACACCAACCTTTTGTTTGAAGTAACGCGGCAGAAATTTAAATTTTGAATGAATCATGACATTGAGAAGTAATTAATGAGTATCAGTCTATTAGAACGTGAGTAATGGGAAATTACTCCTAAAATTATCAGTATGAATCCACAATGAGCGAAAGAAGAGATGATGTCACATTGTCACTTCTCACTTGTACATCACTGGGTGCCTGGACACCGCATAACGTTGAGTGATGCCACTATTGGCCTTCTAACATGCCGCATTGGCCGCACGATACGCTCTTGTTGTTGGTGTGATCAATGTTGAGCATGAGCTGATGCGAGGGATCGGATAGAATTGCTTGAAGGTGTCTTCCACAGTTCCCAATTGCAATAACGGCCGCCATTCATGTCGTTTAATTGAAACTTACATTGGTGTATTTGCTCCACTACATGATCAGCATGCACACATCTTTGGAGCAAGGGTGCACCATGGCACCATCAAACTCTTGCTCATCCACATTAGCCTAAATCTTCCATATCTGCGGATATCGCCCATTCTGAGCATTGTAAATGGATCTGACAACTGAAAAAACACACCTTGAATTTTAAATAACATTGTAGTATTCCTAGAATGTACAAAGCCATATAAGTCCACTTCTTTTGTCAGATACAGAGATTGAAGATTCCTCTATATCTCACATTACTAAATTTTCTTCAGCAGCCAAAAGTGTAAGATAATCATTTCTCAATTCTTAGTAACATAGATTCCACAACAGAGTATAATTGATGAATTCTGATATTGAAGGAAAGTATCGACGACAATTGGAATGGATGGGCAGCATGTACTTACCCTACTTGGTGACAGTATAACCATCCCCTTACCTTGCCTTGTGCCAACACATTCCGTATGTGATTTTTTGACCACCCAACTGAGGGCTATTCATCTGATGTATCTTACAATGTCTCTCGCTAACGTCGACTGGAGAAGGGCAGTCGGTAGCAGTAAGGTAGAGGAAGGAGTAATCTGCAGGCATCCGTAACGGCTAATTTGGAAGAGTGGTGGCGAGTAGAGACATCAGAGAGATGCAGACTAATATAATTTAGAAATCACACGGTGCACTTTCAGATTGGACATAAACTTCAGAAGTTAATCTATACCATGGAGAGCCAACTCAATCCTTTCACCAAACAGACAAACTATCTCAATGGAATTCAGTGTGATACAGGAATTATTAAGAATTATATTAGGCCAACAAAAAGGGAAAGCAAGAAATACCTGGACACTTGTAGAGTAGGACCTCCGTATTCTAGAAAAAGAATAGTCTCCCTTATGGGCAGCAGCATCGCCATGGTCTCTTTACTTCTCTAGATAACAACCATCGTTCCTATAATCATCTCAAACTGAATAGGTTTACAAATCTGAGATGTATCTTACCGATGCTTCGAAGATGAGAGCATGTACCAATGTACCATACCAGTTTTGCAGCCGAGGAAAGATGCCTACTCTGAAAAATATCATGATGGAGCTGGAGACGTAAACATTATCAGAGAATATAAGGATACATGATGCATGGTTGCATGCTAAGTTACGACAGACATCAAGAAGAAAAGCACTGGACAATCAGTCGAGGGTGCACAGAGATGTGTGGCATGCACCATAAACCTCGACCAGTGCAATCGATGAGAAATCGGCACCGTCGGAAGCAGTGTTGCATCCGGTGGAAGTAATCTGCGCCGTACTTCCATCATGATTGACCGCACATGTCCCTCCTCCATTGCATCAGCCATCGTGGATTGCATTGTTGTCTGAACTTGCAAGTTCTGGAGATTCAAAGGCTACATCAATTCACACTGGAAGCACTATATAATTGATTTCTTCAAATTACATAGAACAGCAATAACCGATCTGATTACTCACAAAAACAAACACATATGTTAAGCTCAGATGAATGAAATTATTCTTTCGTAATGAAAATCTGATATGATGGATTGGCACATCAATTTATCATTTGTTGAAGATATAGTGATTAAATTGTTTAGACATAGAAATATATTATTTCTCTGTTGCATATCACAAAAATATTTTGCATAATTAGATATTTATTCTACCATTATATTTTCATTTTTAAACGTAATAGAACTATCATCATTTGAATGGAGTTGCACTATACTTCTGTACATGATTTTTTTAGGCTTACCTTTGGCTTTTTGGTGACACATGTTGAATAATGCAGCCCAACTCGGCCTAAACATTGTAGCTCGTGCCCAACAGCCAGCCAACCCTGAGACCTAACTTCTTTGCGTTCATGCCGATTCATTCTCTATGGCCTTATAGTTCTTAATAAACAATAAAATATCCTTCGCCTCACCTGTTCTTTTGTTTCTGAGGGAACCCTCACCTCATTTCTTCTGTTACTCCTCATGCTGATCATTTGATAAAACCGGTAGAGTATAGCTCTTTTTAGACTTCCTATACTGTTAGATTACATCTGCTACATGCCCACATTCATGTTCTGTGTCGTGTGTCTGATAAAATGCAATGCTAATTAATCTAGTAATGCAACATGTTCAACAAAATAAATTCTTCTAGTTGCCATCTGACCGGTATATGGCTCTTCCTATATGTAGTCGATTAAGAATTTAAGATTCAGAAAATACGTGATATTGAAAATTTGAGTTGCTTAAGATCAAGAAAAAACACCTCAAATATACATACGCGTGTGCTTTGGACTGAATATGAAGTATGAAATTATAAGTGAATCAAGCGCCGATGTTCGTGAAACATTCCCTAAAAAGAGCACCTAAAATTAAATATATAAATAAAGAAGATGAATGGATAAATGCACGAAGCATGCATCCAGCTTCTTTCCTGTCCAGCACAATTTTACCGCGATGGTGGTCGTTGCAGCGAAGCAGGCATCCAGCTGCTTGAATGTCTTGTTCGATCTTGCCGCGATAGCCGTGGTGAGCTTAACTTGTAAAGGAGCAACATGCATTAGGACCTGCAAGTACTTTTTTCATATATAATCCCATAAGGAAATTAAGAAAAAAATCACCTCTGAAAAGTAGATTGACAAAGATGCATGACACTGCTACTACCGTGGATGGCTGATTTTGTGTAACTTAAATGGTTGGGAATTTTTGTCAAACATTGAATGGTGTATAGTATATATACACCTGCAATAGGACATCAGCACCAGTGTTCAGCCAGTTCCGAGCGTGTGTCTGCCAGCAATTAAGAGAGATGAAGCGCGACTTGACAAACAACAGAAAAACATTATTTGCTTACCTCTAGACATGGATTAGAGAGGCTAGAGAATCCAGCAGCGCTACCTGTCCGGATTTGGCATGCAGTGCAGGTGACAGCAGTGGCGAGTAGCGCTGGGGTCTGGTATAGGTTAGAGTCCACGGCGGTTTTCCTGTCCAGCCAAAGCATAAGGAGAACAGCGGCGACGACGGCGTTGAACTGGCGGCGGCGGGGTGGTGATAATATGCGGGACTCTAGGATTTTTAGGGCATGAGACGTGGGGTGGGGCGTATACTATAGAGGATGTGATTTTTTTTTTTACAGCAGCAGACGTGATTGAATCGTTAGGTAGTATGAATCTGAGCCATTTTTTTTTTGGACAGCAGCAGACGTGATTGATTATATAACTGGTTCTGGTCTATAGCGAATCGTTTCGTATGAATCTGAGCCATTATTTTCTTTGGTGTCCGACGGTAGGCTAATCCGAGCAGTTATTTGTCTTGTGTTTTAATTATATAACTAGCGGAGTGGCCCGCGCATTCGCGCGGCTAGATTTGTGAGGAGTTTCTACATAAATGATATTCATTTTTTGTATTAATTTTATTTTCTTATTTTATTAATTATTTGTAGATTTATTATAAATTATTTAATATAATGTATACATGATGACTGCTGATGCACATTATATCATCGATTAAAATCTTATAAGAACATTAAAAAAATTGTTTACTCCTTTTATTCGGGTACCATCATTTTCTATAAATATCCTTAATTAATACTCTTATAATTGAGCTATATGCTTTCTGCATTGTTAGGTGATACAAAGTAAAATGATAAACTGCTACCTCCATCCCAAGGCTTAAGGCCTATATTTTTTTCAGAAAGTCAAACTATGTTAAGTTTGACTAAGTTTTTATAAAAAATCATTAACATGTGAAATAAAAAATTAATATTATTAGATAGATAATGAAATATATTTTCATGTGCTATCTACAAAGTATCATATTTATTGATAGATTATTCTAAAAATTTGGTCAAACTTTACTTGCTTTGACCTTTCCAAATAAATATAAGCCTTAAGCCTTGGGATGGAACTATTGGCTACAGAAATTGGCTACAGAAATACAACTATGTATACCTTATACCTATGCATATTATAAAGTTCAGCTTTTCAACCAAACATATATAGCCATTGATACGAAACACAAATACTTGAAGGCATGATACATGAATGACCATATAATATCATTATTGAGCTTTTAGTAAGGATTTTTTTTGCATCTTCTCATCATATTTTTTGGGGGGGAACTTATGTTCTTCATATATGACCCATGAATCGATCATTAAAGTTGAACACTTTCTCAGGTAGGAGGCTATCCCATCTAGGTCTATGTTAATTCGTTATATAATGGCAAGAATACAAATTCAAAATTATCTGCACTGAAAAAATAAAATAATATTAATTTAGTTTATAAAACATAATCTAAGGAGATTCCTACATGGAGGAACCTTATTTTGTGTCTAGAATATTAAGCGTAACCATATAATGAGAAGATATATCTCAGTTTCTACGTGTAAGAGGCAAGGTTTAGAAAACGAAAGCATGCTTGACGGTGAGCTGAGTGAAAGGTAATCAATTTGCAGGAGAAATATTGTACGCGATGAAGAAAAGGGAATAGCATCCATCTGCTGTCCCCAAACCTAAGCAACCCTCTTCATCATGGTGGTTGCAACATAGGTAGCTGATCACCTCTGTAGCTTATTCCAGCCGAGAAAAACAATTTAAAATTGGGAATTATGGAGCGCGAATGAACGCATGGAGGCCTCTCCCGCGCGAAGCCCCGCCAAAGTTGCCAGGGTGTATTATATGTATGGCCCTGCAATTTCTTTCTTTTTATCTTGAAAAAAATCTCCGACTGACAGATCTAAATGGTTGATCCCGATTACATCGCGCCATAATCACAAAATCCTCACCTTCCCGGTTCCCGGATAAGAGGGTCCTTGAAAAAAACATAAAATTTAGTTGTGTTAGCTATTAGCATTCTAACCTAGGGAAGAAATACGCGAGCGCACCAAGTAAAAGTACTTGGTAAGCTCATTTAATTGGAACCCATGTTGCTGCATAAATATTTGGAACAAACTAATACACAGGCTGGCTGTAATAGTAGTATTTCAATGACCGGGTCCCTTTTATGTTTTATGTAAAATGCAAAGGAAAAGACGAAGATAAGAAACGTACTGTGATCATTTTCTTTAAGGTCCAAATCTCCTGTCGAGATTACTCAAGTTCCTGGAATAACGGAGTAGAGAGCTTTGATCTGAGCCTCAATACTTGTCATAGATTGCTTGTGTATAATATTTTTTTTAATTCATCTTCAACAATGCAAATCAAGATACAATAATTTAGCAACTCGTGCTGCAACATGAAAGGATAATATGTAGAAGTTCCAATCCATTAACCAAAACAACCAATACAAACCTGGTGAGGACTGGGGAACACCACTATCTGAATAGAGCCCAAGAACCCATGGTTTTGTTTCATCCGTCCGCTGCCCATGCAGCTATTCTCTGATTCCTTTGTGGCCCTTTTGACATCCCTGGTTCATTGCTCCAGGCCGACGGCCTCGATGCATGCAGCAAGCTTAGTAGGAAAATCATGCACCCTTGGAGCAGCGGGGGACAGATGAGTTTTTCTCGTCCGTCATTGTCTTCTCTGTACCTTAGATAAAGAAATTGCTGCGCTCCATCTCGTTGGTGTGGCAGATCACTGGTGACGACATATTAGATCGTGCATGGAGCAGATAAAACTTTAAAAACACCGATGCTCCGGATAAATTGGAAAATAGTGGTCTGCGAATGGCCTGTCTGGGCTCTCCAGATCACATAAATTCATGAAATATATGAACTTGCTTCATTGCTGTGAAAAGCATGGCCCTACCTATTCCATCGAATTTGAACTAACCATAGTGACTACATATCTGAAAGAAAAGAAAAACAAAATCGTATATTAGCTTAGGTAACACCTAGGTTCTTCTGTTGCTAGAAAACATGTGTGTGCCACAGCTGAGAACTTACCTCTGCCCATTCGTCTCACGTACTCAGCTGCCGGAAGCCTAGAACAGCCAGGCGAAACATTAGCAAGAATTGGCGATGTTTGTTGGCCAATACTACTGAAAGCGCACCAGCATCCAACATAATCTAGATTCGTTTCAATGCTTGTTGGCCAATACTACTGAAAGCGCACCAGCATACCTTGCTTTCAGATGAACCTAATAAAAAATGGTAGAAGTTGAAAGCATGGCTATACCTGGTGATCTACTTGCTTGGATATCGAGATAGTCCGCAGAGTGCAGAATAGGGTACCTGGCCAAACCTACGGCACATTGTCGTGCTAGCTTTGTGTTGAGTTGGCGGCATTGGTATGCAATCTGCAGGGCACACAGAGGCCGGACATCGGACACAGAGAGCAGACGAACATAGCCCTAGGAGAGGCGGCAAATCGTGGTTCGCTGGGCTGAGAAAATACACTTCCGGAAGAAGACAATCGAAATTCCAAGCCGATCTTGATTCCCATGTCCTCCTCTAGCAGGGCTCCCGCCGTGAGTGCTTGCGCATGCATGAAAATCTTGATTATCACACTATGCATGCAAAGCCTGATTAGGCTATTAATTCGAAAAATCCTTGGCACACACGTACTACATGGAGTGAGTGTCTTGCCTGCATCTGCATCCTTCGTGTGTCCTTGGACCTTGACTGACGCTCCCGAGATCTGAGCCAATCCAATCATGATAAGTGTGGAGACGTGAGCTGTGGCAGAGACGGAGAGGCCCGAACGTCTAGTGCCATGCGCAGCGGCGGAGACGGCGAGGCCCGAACGTCTAGTGCCGTGCGCAGCGGCGGAGACGGAGGCCGCAGGACAGGCGGTGGCAGATTAGGGTTACAGGCGTAGGGAAAGAAGAACAATCGATATGCTGATCTTAGATGAGATCGACTTCGGCCGGACGTTAGCAAGTTATTTCGGGTCTGTTTTTGTTTTAGTATATCTATACCTAATAATAAAGGAGCTAAGGTTTCTGCCAAAAAGTTTCGTCAACGTTTTTTTTAGGACCGTTTTGTCCTTCCACCAAATCGCATAATACAGTAAAATGCCACCGTACAGGTTCGGTGGTCTTTTCTTCCTTCTCTGCACCCCACGTTCGTTCGGTATCCCTTATCCTCTATCTCCTGTGCGCCTTGCTGCACCGGATCGGCCCCTTCCATCTCCCGCCCCGACTTCTTGGCCCACCCCTCCCTGGACCTGCTGCGGTACCACCGGCTAGCAGGAAAGTGGATGCGTACGGGCTGTCGTAGCGCCAAATTTCTCCAAGATCGATCCTTCCCCTGTCTGGACCTTCAGCGGTGCCTGACTGGAGCAGGGGGGTTGGGGACATGGTGCTTCTGCCGGCTCCGAGTAGAGAAGAACCCTGCGCTGGGCGGAGAAGGCAATGCCTGCGGCGGCCCCGAAGATGTGGTCATGGCATCACTGCTGAGTGCCGACCCTAGCGCCGGAGCTGCAAACGTCATGGACGCTCGTAAACTCAGCGCTGTAGAAAGCATCGTTGAGCTGCAGGCCTCCACGCCATGCCGTTTAGCTCTAGCCGCCTCGTCGAGCTACAGGCCGCCTCGCGTAATCAAGGGAAGGGGAGGGCAGTGGTCACCGCCGTGATGTCCATCGAGCTCGGTATCTGGAGAGGAAATGGCACGCGGCCATGATGAGTTGCGCTCGCCTGTAGGCCAGAGCGTGGCGATGAGCAGAACAGGACACATCGACTGGTGGGCCACTTGCCCGCGTGTGTTGGCAGGGGGCGCTCGCTCTGCTCCTGGTCTTCCCCTGCACTGTGTAAACGTGCTTTTCCCATGTCCGATTCTCTTGAATTGTCCCTTCTTGTACATCTCTACAAGGTACCATGTCTGAGTCTGAACTGATTTTATATAAACAGTAGTTCATGGTTGCACTTATTCAGTGGTCAATTCAGAGCATACTTGATATCAGTATTGTAGGACGACGTACGAAATCTTTTGAGCTCGGAAGAAGAAAGAACGCTCTTGCTTCTAATCAGTGGTTGCAATTGAATGGTTGCTGTGAAATGTGCTATGTAGTGGACATAATTGTTGCTTACTACAAAATTGACTACTATTTATCACTGAAAGATTTGCATTGCGTTATTCTGTAATTGATATGTACCAGAAGTGTGATAATTTTAATTATTGGATAGTTCGCGTATATAAAGTTATTTAGTCCCTACTAATCTGGAGAAATGGAAAATGGGCAGTTTCGCAGACCAACGAGCGGGAACAAAGGGCAGAGCCATGTGACGGAGGAGGTTGAGGAGGCTACGCGCAAGTGAATAGTTGTCGCACTCATCTGATGGGCGATGGAGAAGTTAAATAGTTTTTTTTTGTTGTGGTTGGGTCGTTTCGATCGGGACGGACATGTGAATTGTGGGTTTTGAGAAGAGATTTGTGCCCTAAAATATGCCCAAAATAAAAGAAATTTAGATGTCTGTGTTAGACACCCAAAAAGTAACAAAAATATATTCTCAAATATTCACGACGGTTGTTGCATTCTCGTAAAATAATATTCAGTAAAATAAAGCCGCCGCAACGCGCGGGCATGTTTCCTAGTCCTAACTAACACGGGAGAAGGACAATCCATAGGCTGATATCGAGATTGACTTCGGCCGAACCTGTAGCAGTTAATCGTGTTCGCTCTTTTTTATTTGATTATTTGTAGCTAATCTACACCATTGGTTGTCTGTTGTTTTAATAATATAATAGATAGATATGTAGCGATTACTAGAACAATGCGCATAGACTATAAGCATCACTGCTGAAGATCTAATATTATCGCAGTCAACTATTTGAATTTTGTCGTAAATGATGTTTTGACAAGTCGAGCTTCTTCAAGGATATTATATCCAAGTCTATTAATTTTATAGATCCATTGACTTTCAAAAATTATTTATTCCTTCAAAAGGTTTACCAAGCTCTAAGCTTGATTATAGATACTATTTTGGATTTCATGGCTCTTAGCCATTTTAACGGAGTCAGGGCCCATCATAGCTTCTTTGTATGTAGTTGGTTTATCATTGTTCAAAATCAATCCTTTGTCCATAAATAATTTATTTAATCATAAAGTAAACCATACCTACAAGGTTCAATAGGTACTTCGATCTCCATGACTATAACACTTTGTAGACATGGGAGCCATGATCGTCGTGGCCACTTCCGGAACCATTTCCGATGCTGCGCTACTCTGATCATCATGCTCAGGTTCATCAACCTTATCAAGTTCCATTGTCCTCCCACTCAAATACTTTGCTAGAAACAATTTCTTGGAAATAAGCAAGAAAACATTTGACAAACACTTTTGTCTTTGACTTCATAGTGGAAAGAATTCCCAGTTTGTTCTCTGGGATAACCAACAAAGACATTCATCCAATTTTGGTTGTAAACTCATTTACTTATGCTCGCATACCAAAATTTAAGAAATGACTATATTAGGGTTTATGCCCATGCCATAAATCATATGGTGTCATTTCAATGGATTTATGATGACGCTCTATTTAGTGTAAAAGCGGTAGTCTCTATAAAGCATTATCCACAAAATATAATGGCATTATTTTATTTTATCTCATCATTAATCCAAAAACGCTTAGATACGTCTTTCGAATACTCCATCATAACTATGGTGTTCCAAGAAACGTGAGTTGTGGAACAATTTCGTAACTCTCTTAGATGTTCAGTAAAACTCGTAATTGAAATATTTTCACCATGATCTAATCATAGATATTTGAATTTTCTATTACGATGATTTCCACTTCATGCTGAAAATTATTTGAATCTATTCAAATGTTTCAGACTTCTTCCTCATCGAATAAATATATCCATATATATACACTCAATTCATTGTTGAAAATTTTCATGAAGTAGAAGAATCTTCCGCACACAACTATACCCAATAAACCACATACATCATCATGTATGTTTTCACTAAGTTAGTTTCCCGTTCAACTCTTGGCCTATGCGGTATTTCAGTCATTTTCTTTAGAAAATATTTGCAAGTGCCAAACGATTCAAAAATCAAATGACTCCAAAAATCCATTTGCATGGAGTTTCTTCATGCATTCCTTTCTAACATGACCTAATGGGGGTTCAACAAATAAGTGGAATTCAAATCATTTGCCTTATGACATTTTAACGTCAGTGTTATGCATGTGCGTTTCACCATTAAGATTTATAATAAGTTGTCCATCGTACATGGAGTATGGTCATAATTTGAACAACTCATTGTTTTCATTTGATCAGAGCAAAATAACAATTATTAAGTTCTTCATAATAAATCTGAAAAGCTAGGTAGAATGCCAACGACGAACACAATAACACTTTATTTTGTTCCAGACGTGCATTATTACCACATTCCTTGTCAGTCACTTAGGCCATTGTATTCTTGTATTGCGTTGTGTTGCATGACACCTCATACCAACCAATATGAAACTAATACCCGAGAATTCCATTGTCTGACCAATCAAAGAATACATTCATAACATGTGTATAATCTATATACACATGAGATAGACTTTCTAGTCTTTTCTTTCTTTTTGCCAAAATCTTTTGTTGTTTCTCTTTCAGCTTTCCTCGTATTTCATAAATCACTTCAACATCAATAACTTCTAGGCTTGTTGGTCAAATACCAATAACCTTGAGGTTCGTACTTTGAAGTTGATCATCACATGGCAAATGTTCTGAATTTCACTATTAGTAAATTTTAATGTGATGAACAATTTTACTCATAATTTTATCCATCTAATCATGACAACTTCATGATGAATCTACTATGGCTCATATGGATATGCGAATAACGTTAGTGCCCAACTAGTTGGAGGATCGGGACGCCTAGCATCTTCAACCTTCATACATTCCCAGAAAACTTATGAGTTTATGTAGTCTCACTAAATTATATTCTATTATCTTGTAATAAGGTCTTAGATATCACATATATCTCACACCTTGCTTATTTCTGAAAACAAACTTTTCAGCTCCTTACTTTTCAAATGGATTGGAACATCAAGTTTCACGGAGACAAGATAATTTTAGGTACTAATTGAAACCATTGCTCTTCGAATTATCAATTTGAGTATTACTAAAAGTTTACAATAGGACTTAATCATTTCTCGATTATTTAACAATACGGTACCAGTCTGTAAAGTCACTTGTCAGATTTAACAGTGTTTCTACCTCAATTACAAGCCTAACGCAAAGTAGAAAACGGATGCCAATTCTACAAAATTTAATTCAAATATAATTTAGACTAAGTTCATGATAATTTGAGTTTACTATTAATTCTTAAATTAATTAGGTAAACTCCGACTGAAAACAACATCCCTCACGTTGCTTTAGTGATTACGCAAACCAAATCCACTACACCAAATCTGATCATCACGAGAGATGATGTAGCTTCAATGGCGAACATCGACATGTTCATCATATCATCTATATGATTCATACTGAACCTTTCGGTTTGCCGTGTTCCGAGGCCATGTCTGTACATGCTAGGCTCGTCAAGTTAAACCTTAGTTTCCGCATGTGCAAATCTGGCTTGCACCCGTCTATCACACCCGATCATCACGTGATGCTTCGAAACAAAGAGTTTTAGCAATGGTGCTAACTAAGGAAGAACACTTTACTATCCTGATTTTTAGTGAGAGGGATCATCTTATAATGCTACCGTCGCCATCTAAGTAATACAAGATGCATAAAAAGGATTAACATCACATGCAATTCATAATGTGATATGATATGGCCCTTTTATCTTGCGCCTTTGGTCTTCATCTCCAAAGCATGGGCATGATCTCCATCATCGTCGGCGGGGCGTCAAGGTCCATGGAGCCGTCTTCATGGTTGTTCAGCACTTGTAGTAACTATTACAACTACTTTGAAATAAAACTACTACATGATGAATCGATATGAAATTAAGGCAACCATGAGGCTCCTGCCGGTTTCCACAATACAATAAGGATCATCTCATACATCAATCACAATCACATCATGGCCAAATCACATCACCAACCCCGGCAAAAACAAGTTAGACACCTCTAATTTGGTTTGCATATTTTACGTGGCTTAGGTTTTCGAGTAAGATCCGATCTACCTACGAACATGAACCATAACGCTGATACAAGTGTTGTCAGGTGCAGATTGTAAATTGGATCTTAACTATGGTGAGAGAGATAGACACCTGCAAAGCCACTTATACAATACAAGTTGCATGTCGAGCGTGAAGCAAGTATCATGAATGCGGTCATGTAAGGTTAGCCCGGGCCGCTTCATCCCACCATGCCACAAGATGCAAAATATACGATAAGCAAACGACAACAAAAGCATCAAAGCCCACAAAACCATTGCGTTATACTCGTGCAACCAATCTATGCATAGACACGGCTTTGATACCACTGTAAAGATTCATAGCATAGAAAACAAAAAAATTACTACCGCAAGAACGAATAACAAGCAAAGATCTAATCTAGTAGATGGTAGCAACGAGGTGAAGATCAACATACCCTCGAAGATCTCTAAGCGTTAAAGAGATAAATCTTGTGGTGGAAGTAGTCGATCACTTGCAGCTTTCAAAAGCGCGTAGAAGATCTTGACAGTGCCACAATCGGGTAGCACCTCCGCACTCGATCACACGTACGGTGTTGATGACGATGTCCTTATCCCCGTTCCAGCGGGCAGCGGATGTAGTATATCCTCTTGGGAATCCCGCTAGCACGACTGCGTGGTGATGGTGGTGGTGGAGATCTCCGGTAGCGCTTCGCCGTAAGCACCGCGGGAGAAATATGAGGAGGGAGTAGCTAGGATTTGGGAGAGGGGGAGCACTTGGGGCGCCGACCTGGGAGCCCCTTGGTGGTGTGGCTGTATTGGTGTGTTCGGCCCCCTCCCTCTCCTCCTCTATATATAGGTGAAAAACCTAGGGTTCCCCAAAAACCACTTTGGAGTCCAACTCCCAAACTTACCAAAATTGGAAACCTAGATGGAAAGGGATTTCTCCCTTTCCTTCTTCTATGGCCGGCCAAAAGGGTGGAGTCCACCATGGACTCCACCTTCCCACTTGGTGGTTTGGCTAGGGCTGGTGGAGTCCCTCCGGGACTCTACCTGCCATAGTGATTTATTCTGGACGATTCTAGAATCTTCTACAACCTTCCATAAATGCACCGGACCATTCCCAAACTTGGAATGTGACTTCCTATATATGAATATTATTCTTCGGACCATTTCGGAACTCCTCGTGATGTCATGGATCCCATCTGAGACTCCGAACAATATTAGAACTCCCTTCCATATTCCATATCTACTTAAAATGACATCGAATCTTAAGTGTGTCACCCTAAGGTTCGTGAACTATGCAGACATGATCAAGACTCTTCTCCGAACAATAACTAATAGTGGGACCTGGATATCCATAATAGCTCCCACATATTCAACGATGACTTCGTGATCGAAAGAACCATTTACATACGATATCGATAACCTTTGTCTCGCGTTATTTTACTTATCCGAAGTTTGATCGTCAGTATCTCCATACCTAGTTCAACTTCGTTACCGATAAGTACTCTTTACTCGTAACGTGATATGACATCCCTTTTGAGCCAGTCACATGCTTGCTAGCTAATTGGATGACATTCCACCGAGAGGGGCCAGAGTATATCTATCCGTCATTTGGATGGACAAATCCCACTATTGATCCACGTGCTTCAACCTATAGTTTCCGAACACTTAATGCCACCTTCATAACTACCCATTTACGAAGTAGTGTTTGATGTCATCAAAGCATCCATACGGTGTAGGTGATTAACATGATCTCATGGTCGAAGGATTAGGTTACTATGTATAACAATAAACACTTTTATTGTTTCCTCTTGGGCATATCTCCAACAGGTGGTGGTGGTGGTGGAGGAGGAGGAGGTGGTGGTGGGGGAGGAGGAGGAGGAGGAGGTGGTGGTGGTGGTTGTGGTGGAGGAGGAGGAGGAGGAGGTGGTGGTGGTGGAGGAGGAGGAGGAGGAGGTGGTGGTGGTGGTGGAGGAGGTGGTGGTGGTGGTCGCCGGAGGAGGAGGAGGTGGTGGGTGGTCGTCGGAGGACTAGGAGGAGGAGGTGGTGGTGGTCGCTGGAGGAGGAGGAGGAGGAGGAGAAGGTGGTGGTGGTCGCCAGAGGAGGAGGGGGTGGAGGAGGGAGAAGAAAGGAGGATAAGTGGAGGAGAAGGACGGAGGAGAAGTGGAGGAGAAGGAGGGAGGAGAAGTGGAGGAGAGGAGGAGGAGAAGGGCGCCGCCGAAATTCAAATTTCGGGCTAAGATTTTGGTGGCACATGTGTAGATGGTGCGCCACGGATTTTTTTTCGAGTTTTTCATTTTTTTCAGGAAAAATCTTGGCTTACCGTAAATTTTTTCTCTTTTCGTATTTGGCGATTCTAAAATTTGGCTAACTGGGTAAACCCAGGTGAATTCGGATGTACAATTTTCTCCCGGTCATTTTGATATATTGTGGGTTATTTTCGAGTTCGTATGCAACTAGAAATCCAGTTTGATGATTTTGCAACCCAATTTTGCAGAAACAGTCGAAATTCATGTTTGTTAATTCTGGTACTAGATGACATAATACATGGGCACCTCCAAGGATTTAATTTTTTTATTTTTTGATCTATTTCTTTTGTAGAGCTAAAAAAGACGATCCACGGGGGGGGGGGGGGGGGGGGGGTGGAGTTGCGTGGAGGGAAAAAAATAGTACACTTTCTATGGCGCGTGATACGTCCATTTTGCATCACTATTTTATATCATAATTTACTGTTATTCATTGATATATTTCATATTTAGAGATGATACTTATGTTATTTCATCTATTTTGCATGTTTCATGATTATTGGAGGATCGCGCACCGGAGTCAGGATTCTGCTGGAAAAAGCACCGTCAGAATGCAATATTTCGGAAGATCAGCAATTGACGGAAATTATATGAAAAATCCTATTTTTCCAGAAGACGAAGAGAGCTAGAAGGAGGAGCCGAGGAGGGCCGCCATGGGCCCCCCTCATAGGCCGGCGCGGGCCCTACCCTGGCCGCGCCGCCTTGTGGGGAGGGGGCCCACAGCCCCCTCTGGCCTCCTCTCCTTCGCGTACTTCTTCGCCCCGAAAACCTAAGCTCCAGAGGATAGTCGCGAAGAGTCACAGCCGAATCTGCGGAGCGGAAAACACCAGAGACAAAAAGAGCTCTCCGGCGGGCAGGAATCCACCGGGGAAATTCCCTCCCGGAGGGGGAAATCGACGCCATCGTCACCGTCATCGAGCTGGACATCATCTCCATTGTCATCACCATCATCTCCATCATCATCACCGCCATCTCCACCGCTGCACATCGTCACCGCTGTAACAATTTGGGTTGGATCTTGATTGTTTGATAGGGGAAACTCTCCCGGTGTTGATTTCTACTTGTTATTGATGCTATTGAGTGAAACCATTGAACCAAGGTTTATGTTCAGATTGTTATTCATCATCATATCACCTCTGATCATGTTCCATATGATGTCTCGTGAGTAGTTCGTTTAGTTCTTGAGGACATGGGTGAAGTCTAAATGTTAGTAGTGAATTATGGTTGAGTAATATTCAATGTTATGATATTTAAGTTGTGGTGTTATTCTTCTAGTGGTGTCATGTGAACGTCGACTACATGATACTTCACCTTTATGGGCCTAGGGGAATACATATTGTATTTGTTTGCTAATTGCGGGGTTGCCAGAGTGACAGCAACCTGAACCCCCTTTGGTATATTGATGCAGGAGGGATAGCAGGATCTTAGACTTTAAGGCTGTGGTTAGATTTATCTTAATTACTTTCTTGTATTTGCGGATGCTTGCAAGGGGTATAATCACAAGTATGTATTAGTCCTAGGAAGGGCGGTGCATTAGCATAGGTTCACCCACACAACACTTATCAAAACAATGAAGATTAATCAACTACATGAAGCGAAAGCACTAGACTAAATTCCCGTGTGTCCTCAAGAACGTTTGGTCATTATAAGTAAACGAACCAGCTTGTCCTTTGTGCTAAAAAGGATTGGGCCACTCGATGCAATTATTTCTCTCGCATTTTACTTACTCGTACTTTATTCATCTGCTATATCAAAACCCCCTGAATACTTGTCTGTGAGCATTTACAGTGAATCCTTCATCGAAACTGCTCGTCAACACCTTCTGCTCCTCGTTGGGTTCGACACTCTTATTTATCGAAAGTACTACGATACACCCCCTATACTTGTGGATCATCAAGACTATTTTCTGGCGCCGTTGCCGGGGCGTGAAGCGCTATTGGTAAGTGGAATTGGTAAGGGAGACTTTTACTGTTTTTGTTCTGATTTTATTTCTGCCTGCTGCTATAATTCATTATGGAGAGATCTTCTCTTGAATTCCTATTTGGAAAATCTACTACTACTGCAAAGGTAGTGGATGAGGCGCCAGGTGAGAAAGAGGTTCCATACAAAATACCTATGAAAATTATTGAACGTGTTATGGATAACCGCTATGAAGGGGATGGAACTGTCCATCCCGGTGATCATTTACTCGTTTTTACATGAATTATGCGGGTTATTCAAATGTGCAGGTATTGCTATGGATGAAGTTAGAAAGAAACTATTCTCTATATCGATGTCTGGTAAAGCGGCGCATTGGTTTAAATTGCTGAAGAATGGTGATTCTCTTGATTGGGAGGATATTGTGCCCTTATTTTATTCTAAATTCTACCCTCCAAGTGAAATTCACAAAGATCGGAACCGCTTATATAATTTCTGGCCTCATGATGGAGAGAGTATTGCCCAAGCATGGGGGAGATTGAAGTCTTTAATGCTCAAATGCCCCATTCATGAGCTTCCTGGTAATGTTATCATTGATAATTTCTATGCAAGACTTTCTTTTCAAGACAAGACCTTGCTGGATACTTCTTGTTCTGGATCATTTACACGCAACAAAGAAGAGTTTAAAAGGGACCTTCTTAATCGGATTCAGGAGAATACTGGAAGGATGGGAGAACGACAAAGATAGAGAGTCAGGTATAAATTATGATTATAAATGCATTGAAGCTTTTATGGATACTGATAAATTTCGTAATATGAGTGCTACTTATGGTCTTGATTCTCAAGTTGTTGCAAATATTTATAGAGTTTTTGCTTCTCATTATGAATTGCCTAAGAAGAATTTTGATAAGTATCATGAACCGTATAAAGATAAACTTGATTCATTTAAAAATAAATGTGTTGTAATTGAAACTGTTGATCATGTTGTTCCTGAAGCTTATATTGAAAAAACTCCTTTCCCTGCTAAAATGAAGGAGTACTCTGTTATAAATAGTGCGGTTAATAAAAGTGAAAAGAAACCTATAGAACCTGAAGAGCAAATAAAAGTTGAACCTGCTATTGCAATAGTTAAAGATCTTGTGACTGAAAATGTGGAAGATGGTCATATTATTTTCTGTGAAGATGCTTCTAATATTGTTTCGCATCCTAATAAGTCTAGGAAAACTAGTGTTCCTATGCTATCTGTTAGAATTGGTGATCATTGTTATTATGGTTTATGTGATATTGGTGCAAGTATTAGTGCTATTCCTTATGAGCTTTACAAGGAGATTATGCACGAAATTGGTTCTTGTGAACTTGAAGATATTGATGTGGTTATTCGGCTAGCTAATAGAGAAACTATCTCTCCAATTGGTATTGTTCGAGATGTTGAAGTTTTATGTGGTAAGATTAAATATCCTATTGACTTTTTGGTACTTGGTTCTGCTGCTAGTAAGTATTGTCCTATCATTTTTGGTAGACCTTTTCTAAATACTTGTGGAGCTGTTATAGATTGTAAGAAGGAGAAAATTTTGACTAAATTTGCTGGTGAATCTTATGAGTTTAATTTCTCTAAATTTGCCAAAACTCCTTATAAAGCTGATTTGCCTAATATAGATTTTAGAGTTGAACAGTGTGCATATATTGCTCTTGCTCCTAATAATCCTTTGCAGCAACATTTGGAGGATAGTGAGAGTGAAGTCTTTAGGGAAGAAAGGAATGAGCTTGATGAAATTTTCCTTCGTCAACCTATTCTTAAACATGACTTGCCGGTTGAAGATCTAGGCACAATACCACCACCAAAAGAAGATCCTGTTTTCGATTTGAAACCATTACCTGATAATCTTAAGTACGCTCATATTGATGATAAGAAAATATATCCTGTTATTATTAGTTCTAAGCTTTCAGAATTTGAAGAAGAAAGGTTATTGGAAATATTGAAGAAACACCGAGGAGCTATTGGCTACACTCTGGATGATTTGAAGGGGATTTCTCCTGCTATTTGCCAACATGCCATCAACATGGAAGATGATGCAAAGCCCGTTGTTGAACATCAGCGTCGTCTAATTCCTAAGATGAAGGATGTGGTAAGGAATGAGATATTAAAACTTCTTGAAGCAGGTATTATATATCTTATTGCTGATAGTAGATGGGTTAGTCCTGTGCATTGTGTTCCTAAGAAAGGAGGAATGACTGTTGTGCCTAATGACAATGATGAGCTCATTCCTCAAAGAGTAGTTGTAGGGTATAGAATGTGCATTGATTTTCGAAAGGTTAATAAAGTTACTAAGAAAGATCATTACCCTTTGCCGTTTATTGATCAAATGTTAGAAAGGTTGTCTAAAAATACTCATTTTTGCTTTCTTGATGGTTATTCTGGGTTTTCACAAATTGCTGTTAAAACTAAAGATCAAGAGAAAACCACTTTCACTTGTCCCTATGGAACTTATGCTTATAGACGTATGCCTTTTGGTTTATGTAATGCTCCTGCTACTTTTCAAAGATGCATGTCTGCTATTTTTCATGGCTTTTGCGAGAATATTGTAGAGGTATTCATGGATGATTTTTCTGTCTATGGGAATTCTTTTGATAATTGCTTGCGAAACCTTGATAAAGTTTTGCAGAGATGTGAAGAAACTAACCTTGTTCTTAATTGGGAGAAATGCCACTTTATGGTTAATGAAGGAATTGTATTGGGACATAAAATTTACGAGAGAGGTATTGAAGTTGATAGAGCTAAAGTTGAAGCAATTGAGAAGATGCCCTATCCGAGGGATGTTAAAGGTATTCGTAGTATTCTTGGTCATGCTGGGTTCTATAGGAGATTTATTAAAGATTTCTCTAAGATTTCAAAGCCTCTTACTAATCTTCTTCAAAAAGATGTACCTTTTGTTTTTGGTGATGATTGTAAGGAAGCTTTTGAAACTCTAAAGAAAGCCTTAACAACTGCTCCAGTAGTTGAACCTCCTGATTGGAATTTACCTTTTGAAATTATGTGTGATGCTAGTGATTTTGCTGTAGGTGCTGTCCCTGGACAGCGAGTAGATAAAAAATTGAATGTTATTCATTATGCTAGTAAGACTCTTGATGCTGCTCAAAGAAATTATGCTACAACTGAAAAAGAATTATTAGCTGTAGTATTTGCTTGTGACAAGTTTAGATCCTATATTGTCGATTCAAAAGTCACGATTCAAACTGATCATGCTGCAATTAGATACCTTATGACGAAGAAAGTTGCTAAGCCAAGACTTATTAGATGGGTACTTCTGTTGCAAGAATTTGATTTACATATTATAGATAGGAAAGGTGCTGATAATCCTGTTGCTGATAATTTGTCTAGATTGGAAAATACACTTATGATCCTGTTCCTGTTAATGATAGTTTTCCAAATGAACAATTGGATGTAATAAAGGTGAGCTCGCGAGATAGTCCTTGGTATGCTGATTATGCTAACTTTATCGTTTCGAAGTATTTGCCTCCAACCTTTTCAGCTCAGTAAAGGAGGAAATTCTTTTATGACTTGAGGCATTATTTTTGGGATGACCCACACTTATATAAAGAAGGAGTGGATGGTATTATGCGAAAATGTGTTCCCGAATATGAACAACAAGACATATTGAGTAAGTGTCATGGTAGTGCTTATGGAGGACATCACGCCGGAGATAGAACCGCGCAGAAGGTTCTACAATCAGGTTTTTATTGGCCGACTCTCTTCAAAGATGCAAGGAAGTTTATTTTATCTTGTGATGAATGTCAAAGGGTTGGTAATATCTCCAGACGCAATGAAATGCCTATGAATTATACTCTTGTTATTGAACCATTCGATTGTTGGGGATTTGACTTCATGGGTCCTTTCCCTTCTTCAGAAGGTAACACTCATATACTTGTCGCTGTTGATTATGTTATTAAATGGGTGGAAGCTATACCCACAAAAAGTGCTGATGGTGAGACTTCTTTAAAAATGCTTTTAGATATTATTTTTCCTAGATTTGGAGTACCTAGATATATTATGACTGATGGAGGTTCTCATTTTATTCATGGTGGTTTTAGAAAAACTCTTGCTAAGTATGGTATTAATCATAGGATTGCTTCCGCTTATCATCCTCAAACTAGCGGTCAAGTAGAATTATCAAATAGAGAGATTAAATCTATTTTGGGAAAGACTGTTAATAAATCTAGAAAGAATTGGGCTAGTAAATTAAAGGAAGCGCTATGGGCTTATAGAACTGCTTATAAAAATCCCATGGGTATGTCACCTTATAAAATGGTTTATGGGAAAGCTTGTCATTTACCTTTACAACTAGAGCACAAAGCTTATTGGGCTGTAAGGGAACTTAATAAAGATTTCAAACTTGCCGGTAAGAAGAGATTGCTACAATTGAGCTCTTTAGATGAATGGAGAAGTGAAGCTTATGAAAATGCTAAACTCTTTAAAGAGAAAGTTAAGAAATGGCATGATAGAAGAATTATCAAAAGAGAATTTAATGTTGGGGATAAAGTCCTATTGTATCGGTCTCGTCTCAGATTTTTTGCAGGAAAATTGCTCTCAAAATGGGAAGGACCATATGTCATTGTGGAGGTGTATCGTTCAGGGGCAATTAAAATTAGTTCTCTGCAAGGTGATGCCACACAAGTAGTGAATGGACAAAGACTCAAGCACTATATTTCTGGAGATTCTTATAATGAAGATGTTGATGTTATCCAAGTGGTGACTCCGGAAGCTTTCATCAAAGGGCAAATTGACAGTTCTGCAGAGCTCGACTTTGAATAGGTAACAGTACTGGTAATAAAATGTTCGTGTTTAACTTTACGAACAATGTTTTTGCTATTTTCGGAAAATATGAAAAATTACGAGATCGAAACGGAGTGGAGGAGACGCACGAGGGCGTGCCCCCATAGGCCGGCGCGGCCCCAGCCTGGCCGCGCCGCCCTATGAGGACAGCGCCTCGTTGTCCCTCTCCGACTCTTGTTCGACCTGGTACTTTCCTTCTGTCGTGAAAATTACTGCTATATAATCCCCCGGACCCCTGGAGGTCCGTATATCGTTTTCTCGTCGTGTTTTGTTTCGAGTTGTTTCTGCCAGGAACTGCTTCGGATCTAGAGCCAGCATGTCTTCGTCGGGGACTCCGAAGGACAGCTTCTTTGAGGACGTCGTCAACCCGTACATGAACGAGCTGAAGATGCACCCCAAGGAATTGCTGCTCGTAGATGGAGAGTTGCAGATCAAAGATGTCCAGGGTCCTAAAGGAGAAGGAAGCTTGGAAGACAAGGTGGAGAAACTAGAGCAAGAGGTCTTCAACTACAAGATGATGGCTGAGCGTGAAGTGGACATCTTCCACAAGATTGTGTCTGACACTACCAACAAACTCCAAGCTCAACTCTATGATGTTCAGAATCAAAACTGTGAGCATGAAAACAGGTTTAAACACATAAGTTATGCTCCTAGTTTCAGGATTTCGGAGACCAAGATGTCGTTTGTTGATGGAGAGCCTCTTCCTTGGAAGTCTGATGATGGGAAGGATTTACCATCATCACCGAAGGAGTAATTCATCATCGGTATTGGCATCCCCTTGGTTTGTTCCAAGCTTCACATCATCACTATCTTTTACCTTTTTACTATCAAGTAGTGTCATATCATGAGTAGGGAAGTTATCATATAAGATGGTATGCAGTATGGAAGTATCTCTCTTTAGTTAGTTATCTATGTATCCCTTGGTGTGAGTTATCGTTATGGAATATTAATGAGAAGTTTTATCATTTACATATTGCACATCTTATTTTAGTTTGCAATCTCTATTATGTGATTGATCTTGTTGTTAGTATTGATATCACTTTGGGAGCATCAAGTAAATCTATTTGGTTTTGGCGAACTTAGCATTGGTCAATAGCAACAACACTTTGAGTTTAAGAAGAAAAGAGGAAATACATGTAGATATGTTAGTTCATTATACTTCTTTCTTGATTAACTATGAGCTTGGTATTTTGAAGATAAAATTGTTTGTGCTTACAAGTAAGATGCATGATTGTTTCTATCACATGTATATTTGTTTGTTTCCCTCAACTCTTATGCTTGCTAATCAACCTTGCTAGCCAAAGACCTGTACTGAGAGGGAATGCTTCTCGTGCATCCAAACCTTTAAACCAAAACCCATGCCATGAGTGTCCACCATAACTACCTATTATGTGGTATTTCCTGCCATTCCAAGTAAATACTTCATGTGCTACCTTTAAACAATTCAAAACTTTATTACTCCTTATTTGTGTCAATGTTTTATAGCTCATGAGGAAGTATGTGGTGTTTTATCTTTCGATCTTGTCATTTACTTTTGACAGACTTTCACAATGGACTAGTGGCTCATCCGCTTATCCAATAATTTTGCAAAAAGAGCTGGCAAAGGGGTTTCCAACCCCAATTAATTAACTTGCATTAATGATTCTCTTCACATGCTTTGCCCTGATTAATCAGTAAGAAACTAAATTTTACAAAAAGGCACTCCTCCATGGAATGAGAATGTTTTAAGGCACCCGAGGATTCGGTTAGCCATGTCTTGAGAAAGAAAAGGTTGGGAGGAGTGTCACCTATAAATAATGAAACTAAAACACATGTGTAAACAAAAGAGAAGAGGGATGATATACCTTGTTGGTAGAGATAACGTCCTTCATGGGAGCCGCTCTTGAAAGTCTGGTTGATAAGGTAGTTAGAGTGCCCACTACCATTCGTTGACAACAACAAACACCCCTCAAAGTTTACTTTTATGCTCTCTATATGATTTCAAAACTTGAAAAGCTCTAGCACATGATTTAATCTCTGCTTCCCTCTGTGAAGGGCCTATCTTTTACTTTTATGATTGAGTCAGTAAACCTATTTCCCTCCATCTTAAGCAAGCAATTGAGTTGTTGTGATCCAACCATCTATATTGTGATCTATTTAATCATGCCTTTTATTCTTCCTTGTTTAAGTACGAGTTTTATCCGAATGAATATAGCTTTGAGAGTTATCAATGATTATGAGGAGATTATTATGATTTAGTATGCAAGTTGTGCTATATAAGCTTTAATATAAGAGCGCTGCTCGACGAATAAGGATAATATGTTAATTGTTCTTTGACCAAGAACGAAGTTTGCCATCACCAACTATGATTACCTATGCACCTTTAACTGTGATTTCCTTTTACTTGCTTCAAGTTGAATTATATGAGGGAGTTGTTCACTAGAATGTCTTGTGTGAATTAATATGATGCTTCTTGTCCGTATTTTATTTATCGACTCTTCACTCCATAAACATGTGGTCTTGTTTACTGAGTTCAGTTTCGCTTGGGGACAAGCGAAGTCTAAGCTTGGGGGAGTTGATACGTCCATTTTGCATCACTATTTTATATCATAATTTACTGTTATTCATTGATATATTTCATATTTAGAGATGATACTTATGTTATTTCATCTATTTTGCATGTTTCATGATTATTGGAGGATCACGCACCAGAGTCAAGATTCTGCTGGAAAAAGCACCGTCAGAATGCAATATTTCGGAAGATCAGCAATTGAAGGAAATTATATGAAAAATCCTATTTTCCAGAAGACGAAGAGAGCCAGAAGGAGGAGCCGAGGAGGGCCGCCATGGGCCCCCCTCATAGGCCGGCGAGGGCCCTGCCCTGGCCGCGCCGCCTTGTAGGGAGGGGGCCCACAACCCCCTCTGGCCTCCTCTCCTTCGCATACTTCTTCTCCCCGAAAACCTAAGCTCCAGAGGATAGTCGCGAAGAGTCACAACCGCCTCTGTGGGGCGGAAAACACCATAGACAAAAAGAGCTCTCCGGCGGCAGGAATCCGCCAGGGAAATTCCCTCCCGGAGGCGGAAATCGACGCCATCGTCACCGTCATCGAGCTGGACATCATCTCCATCGTCATCACCATCATCTCCATCATCATCACCGCCATCTCCACCGCTGCACATCGTCACCGCTGTAACAATTTGGGTTGGATCTTGATTGTTTGATAGGGGAAACTCTCCCGGTGTTGATTTCTACTTGTTATTGATGCTATTGAGTGAAACCATTGAACCAAGGTTTATGTTCAGTTTTTTATTCATCATCATATTACCTCTGATCATGTTCCATATGATGTCTCGTGAGTAGTTCGTTTAGTTCTTGAGGACATGGGTGAAGTCTAAATGTTAGTAGTGAATTATGGTCGAGTAATATTCAATGTTATGATATTTTAGTTGTGGTGTTATTCTTCTAGTGGTGTCATGTGAACGTCGACTACATGATACTTCACCTTTATGGGCCTAGGGGAATACATCTTGTATTCGTTTGCTAATTGCGGGGTTGCCGGAGTGACGAGCAACTCTGAACCGCCGTTGGTATATCGATGCGGGAGGGATAGCGAGGATCTTAGATTTAAGGCCGTGGTTAGATTTATCTTAATTACTTTCTTGTATTTGCGGATGCTTGCAAGGGGTATAATCACAAGTATGTATTAGTCCTAGGAAGGTCGGTGCATTAGCATAGGTTCACCCACACAACACTTATCAAAACAATGAAGATTAATCAACTACATGAAGCGAAAGCACTAGACTAAATTCCCGTGTGTCCTCAAGAACGTTTGGTCATTATAAGTAAACAAACCGGCTTGTTCTTTGTGCTAAAAAGGATTGGGCCACTCGCTGCAATTATTTCTCTCGCATTTTACTTACTCGTACTTTATTCATCTGCTATATCAAAACCCCCTAAATACTTGTCTGTGAGCATTTACAGTGAATCCTTCATCAAAACTGTTCGTCAACACCTTCTGCTCCTCGTTGGGTTCGACACTCTTATTTATCGAAAGTACTACGATACACCCCCTATACTTGTGGGTCATCAGCGCGTATGCCTACATGCGTGCCATATACACCACATAATTGTGTCCTCGTACTGTCGGGGGTGGGCCCCCACAAGAAATTCTGTGGCGCATATACCAACATGCGCCAAAGAATTTTGACTTACTGTGGCGCATGTGGGCAGATGCGCCACCAAATTTCCATCGCGCATGTGCAGTACTAGACCCCACGTAGGCCCCATATAGATTATGTGGCACATCCATCCACATGTGTCACAGAAAGCCACAATTATGTGGCGCACCAGTATTACATGCGCCACAGAAATTTAAAATTATGTGAAGCATATTTTTCTGTGCACCACAGAAATATTTTTTTGGAGCACGCACTTTTAGGTGAGCCACAGATACATTCCTACCTATGATGATTTTCCTAGTAGTGTATGATACATAAGAGACCAATTATATAGGTTGATACAAATGTGCAGATAGCAAAACTTCTACAAGAGGAAAAGCTCAAATGGTATCAATGATTTAGAATCCAATTCATTCTTGAAGAGAACTCGAATACAAGGTACGATTCATAGTATTATCAACGACAGATACATGAAGAAACTTATTCATTCTCTAGTTCAGGATGAAGGCATGGTCGAATGCCATGAGCAACTAAAATCGCATATCAGTAATTATTACAAAGGTTCGTTCGTCGCAATCCGTGGAAGATAACTTCTCTATGGATGAGTCTCGAACATATGATATCCCTAAATTTCAGACGAGAAAAATAGCTTACTTACGACACCTTATACCGAGGAAGAAATTAAAAAAATGGTTTTCCAAATGGAACACAATAAGTCCCCTGAATGGCTTCTCGGCTGAGTTGTATCAGAATTTCTAAGATGTGACCAAGTGTGACCTTACAGATTTGTTCGGCTTCCTTCATAGTGGATAACTAGAACCGTCTGATATGCTCGTCGTCATGATTGAATGCATAAAGTCTGATGGCTAAATTGAAGGTGTGATCCCTCATCTGGTTGATGGCGGACTATCCATTGTTCAATATGTCGACGATACAAATTATTTGTATGGAACATGACATTGAAAAAGCAAGAAACCTAAAGGTAATTCTTTTAGCGTTCGAGCAATTATCGGGTCTAAAGATAAACTACCATCAGAGCGAGCTGTTTTGTTTTGGCGAGGCTCAACACGATGCCATCATGTATGCTTAATTATTTGGCTGCAGGCAACATCATTTCTTATTAGCAAGGTATTCAAGTATTCCGATTCATTGTCGCAGGCTTACAAACACTGAATGGAAACTAGTTGAGGAGCGATTACAAACTTGTTTATCTAGCTTGAAGGAAATTATTATCCTTGGGTGGAAGATTGATTCTCATTAATTCAGTACTAAGTAACATGGGCATGTATGTAATGTTCTTCCAACTTCCAGAAGGAGTCTTAAAATAATTGGATTATTTTCAATAAAAAATCTTCTGGCAAGGTGATAGGAGAAAAGAAAGTGTCAACTGACTAAGTGGAATGTGGTTTGTCGCCCCAAAGACCAAGGAGGACCTGGGATTCAAGACCTTGAGGTCAAGAAGAGAGCCCTCCTTGGTAAATGGATTTTTAAGCTTCTTGCAGAAAAGGGGGTGTGGCAAACCATCCTTGGGAGAAAGCACGTTGTCTCATGAGCACTGTCTCAGGTTATTTGGAAACCTTGTGTCGCACACTTATGGGCTGGTCTTATGGTGATGAAAAAATTGTTCTTCCCATATGAGTCTTTCTCTATTAGGGATGGATCAGAAATTAGGTTTCGGGCGATAAATGGCTAGGAAATTCCTCGCTCCGAGAAAAAATATCTGGCATTGTACAACATTATGTGCCACAAAGGTGACACACTCGCTAAGTTGATAAAAACTTCCCCACCAAATGTGTCGTTCGGAAGAAGTATCATTGGTCCTAGACAAACATCTTGGAATGCTTTGTTATAGCGTATTGATTCGGTCCATTTGACAGAGGGATCCAATGAATTTCAGTGGAAATCTCAATGGGAGTGGAAAATTCTTGGTGGATTATATGTACACGGCTTTAAGCCAACCTAAGGTACCAGTTGATAGCAATGAGAAAATTTGGAATATGAAGATCAAACTTAAAACGATGGTGTTTGCGTGGTATCTTGGTCAAATTCTTACCAAAGACAACCTTGCATAATGCAATTGGCATGAAAGTAAAATGTGTGTGTTTTGTCACAAGGAGACCATAAAGTACTTATTCTAAAAGTGTAAATTTGCTAGATCTATATGGTCAACCGAACATCCATATAGGTTCTACCATATGCCCACCTAGAAGCATTGCGAATATATTAGCCAATTGGCTCAATGATGTGGATCCCAGGTTTAAACTAGTTATTAGGGTGAGAGCGATTGAAGTTATTTGGTCGCTTTGACTACTAGAAATGGCAAGGTTTTTAACGATAAAAATTATTCTCTTATGCAGGTCTTCTACCGGTGCACATCTACAGTCCTCTTATGGTCGTCTATACAACATGTGGAGCATCACGAGCTATTTGCAGAGGTGTCTACATGGTTGGAGGATGTGGTGATGTATACTTTTACCCTACATGTATGGTAGCATAATCTAGTGATTGGTCCTCCATCTCCATAGGTCCTCTCGAATTTCAGCCATGGCTTTGTCGTGAACCTTATGTTTTTAATTTTTTGCAACTCGTGTTTAAGAACGGTTGTGTTCACCTCAGTTATGTGGAGGCAGGGTGTAATTCTTAAAACTTTAAGTAATTAATCGCCCTTTATCGAAAATAAATACATTGATACAAACAAGGTAGCCAGAGTTAGGATCCAGTTTAATCTAACCTTCCAAACAAACAGAGTACATAGTTACATGTACATGGACTAGGTTTGGATTCTACCAGCTTCTCAATCTCAATTATAAAATATATGTTGATATTGCGCTTAGACGCTTCAAATAACAGAAGTGGCAGCAACTTCGTGAATTTATCAGCGGGTTGATCTTTAGATGACACAAACGAAGCCTAGGGTAACTTCTTAGCAAACCACTTACAAACAAAATGATAATCAATATCGATATGCTTAGTCGATGCTTGAAAGACATGATTCGGTAAGAGATAGGTGGCGCCAAAATTTTCAGACCATAGCATAGGTCTAGACTCCAGTGAAATACCAAGTTGTTTCAGCAATGGTTCAACCCAGATGACTCCAGCGGTCGCATTGGCAATCGTCTTGTACTCTGACTCGGTGGTAGAATGAGACACGCAAAGCTTGTTTTTGAGCACTCTAGGCGACCAAATTACCACCATAGAACAGTGTGAATCCCTGTGTGGATCCCCATTCATCAACACCCCCTGCCCAATTGGCATCATAAAAGGCCGACATGTACTAGACTCTAAAGGTCGAACAAGTGATTAGGAGAACCATAGTGTTCTTGATATACCGTAGTATCCGATTGATAGAGGACAAGTTATTAGGAGAACAAGGAAAATAGCAAACACGATTGTCCGCAAAGAATATATGAAAGGTTGAGGCTAGCGACTAGAGAGGGGGTGAATAGGAGCTACACAAGTTTTTATCTTATTCAATTTTTAGAGCAAAACCGGGAAAGTAAAGGTGGTAGCTTGAAGTAAATTATGAACCTATATGCGATGCAAAGGAAATGGAAACACAAATAAGATCAAGAGAGAAGGGGAAGCGGTCCAACCGGGAGCACACGGAGACGAGACACGATTTTTTCCTGTAGTCCCTTCCAAAATAGGAAGTACGCCTATGTTGAGGAGGTGTGACACCATAAAGGTGACAACCACCACAAAGGTGTCACCTTATTCCTCATGAGCACACCACAAAGGATTACCCACCTTCTCCACTAAGCAAGGCCAGTCGAGGCAGCTAACCTTCACACAAGGTTGGGGAACACTTGACAAAGGACAGATGCTCCCAAAAACATCACGAACTAGTCTCAACAAGATTGGGTTGAGCTGTTCTCAACAAAAAGGACCCACACAAAGGAGATTTAGGGTTTCCAACTCCACAAAGCAAAAGTATGGGGATCCCATTATTATACTCCTCAATCATCAAGAAATAATCCATAGCCGGTGCCCCAAATAATTTCCTATAATATGTAGTGATGAAATTTTTTAGATAGGTCTCGCCAACTATAGTTTCATCATCTTGTCCTATCAAAAAAATTCTTCTTCTTTCTATGTTTACCATTTGCAATTAAATGTGGTGTACCCATTTTGTCTCTTCATCACGACTTAACTTAGCTAGGCATTCATCGGCAAACCTCTTTGCAACCCTCTTAGCTACACTTAGAGGAATTGTTTCGGCTTTTATATCGAGCTCATCAATCAAAAGGATCAGCCTTTTTTTTATAAACTCCACTTAGATTTTTCGCCCATCCCGGGAAAATTGTCGAAGATGCCTAATGTTATGTTGCCATCTCTTCACCGTGTATTTCCAGAGCGGATATAAATTCATTGCTAGTTTACCATATCTTTGAAAACCATCATGGCACAATCTAGATAGCTCAATAGAGAAATGAGATTTATTGCCGCCCACTGTCTCAGGTATCCTCTTGTTTACCATCTGAGACTGATAATCCCTCTGTCCCTATGCAAGTTTTGGTGTAGTAAAGGAATATGTGTGAGAGGACTATTTCAAAGAAAGACCGGTCTATGATAGTTTCTGGCAAGGACGTAGTACCAGTATGTGTGGGTCCCCTGGATTAGTAAGGATTGGCGTGTGATATGACCCATTCGAGTCATTGCATGCGCCGTGACCGATGAGTAATTTTGCTCCCACTCAACACTTGCCAAGATACGGTCCAACTTCTAGAATGTAGGTGTGTCCTACGTGGGAGCTTCACAGCGCTTCCTGTAAAACCAAACGACCATACAAAAAACACGGGTGCCCACCGAACAAATCCCACCCAATCTAGTAAATTCTAGGCATAAATCACCCACTGGAGTTAGCCGGCGGAGCCTTCTAGGACACTACACGCTAGCTAGATCAATGGGGAATCACATCCGGCAGATCATCATCTTAGTGTGAGTTGAAACCCTAAGACAACCACCTTTATTCAAAGCCACGCTAGTAGTCCCCCACGCCACCAGCCGGCAACCGAGGAGGAGGCGGACCGTCGGGATGCCAAACCGGAGCAACACTCGGTTGCCAGACGCAGAGCAGACTCGACATGCAAACACCCGAACCAGAAACATGGGCCCGGAATGGGCCCAGACCAGGCCCGTGCAGACCTTGCTAGCGCCTCTACTTTCGCTCCTAGCCGCACCACCGTGCCGCCATGGCCGGCCCGGTTGCCTCGCCCCACTTCTTCTGCTCCAGCTAAGGATGGAAATTTTACCCACAGGTATGTGTACTAGTGTGATGAGTCCAAATTGTAGCATTTTTACCTTATATTTTTTGCACTAATTTTATTATGATTTTCGTATTTTATCACGCTCACTCACACCTTTCTTGGCTTGTTTCGGCAGGATCCTGAAATCTTAAGGTGCGATGGAAACTCCTTTTAAAGCTATTACTTTTTAAGAATAAATCGCCAAACGGAAACTGCAGAAGTGCTCTGATATTTATTCATGTACCTGGGAGAAAAGCCATCAAGGATACAAGCGCTAGGGACTTTAATGAGCAATGATACGGGCACAACCCGCCCATATCGGTGCCCGTATCAGGTATCAACGTAGCCGCCTTGTCAAATACCTTCACCCCCTGCGGACGGATTAGAGATCCAATAAACAAAGACACCAGAACTTGTGAAAACCTAACCTCCCGAAGGGATCCGGAGGGGGAACTAACAAAGGGTATCAATCCAGGCAACCAAACGGATCCTTGGAGGCTCAAGCATCATCTTCATCATCACCCCACTACCATCCACCACCGTCGTCATCAACATCTACATACATTAAGCTCCATTCTTGTTGTAATCCCTAGATCTTATTGTGGATTTGCACAAGTATTCATTCATCCATTTTTTGTACCATGCATAGTATCATGTTGATTACCTCCATGAGTGAGTAGTTTTCCTTATTCTTGTGGAGATAGAGAAACCCTAGAAACATTATGATATGAAATAAAGATGATTCATTTCTTAATTTATAATTGGTTGCATTAGTTGTCTCCCTTGATCTTGTGTGAAGTCGACCACACAAGATTTGCCTACAGAATGAGAGAGGGAACTATTCTTGGGTAGAGGGTGTTGTTGATGGTGCTAGGTGACATGTCGCATCGGATCTTCATTTTATCTATTCAAAGGGGGGGGGGGGGGTATGAGGAGGCTCACTGAACCTATCCATAACCACGAAGAAACCCTTAATTATAGTCGGATTGAAGTGGCTGACTATCAATCGCTATGGTACCCATACCCGTTATGTCATGGGTAGGGCACGTGTATATCCTTGTACACATGGTTATAACTATACCCTATCCATTTATACTGATATGTCGACATATGCAACTAAATAAACAAGTTATTAAGTTTGTAATCCTATATTAAGTTGTCATCAGTTTTATCAATATGTCACCTAATCTTGTTAGTTTTCAGTATGTCCTCGTTATTTTGATAATTTTGATAATTATTTGTGAAATATAATATCGATGAATGTAAAATTATGAGTAACGTGTGTACTAATTGATCTACCCGTTCTTAGGTACGGATATCCGTCAGATATGGGTGTGGGTATAGTTTTATATCCATGGATACGGGTATGGGTAGAAATTTCTACCCATTGACTATACTGGTATGGGTATGACAATGCTCTACCCTGCACATACCCTACCATAGCCATCCTTAGCTCCAGCGCGCGCTCAGAACACCGCCGCCACGTGCGCCCCCCAGACCGCCGTCACTCCATGCGAAGATGAGCCGTCGGGATGCACCTCCCCACCCACCCGTCGTTTGACAACCGGGCGCTACCACCACTGTTGGCACTGGCCACTAGTAGGGAAAAGGTTATAGGGGCACGACTAATGGAAGCAGGCTGCAATTTGCGCACACGACTGCTATTTATAGCAGCGTGTAAGGAAGTGGCACGCGACTAGTAACGGCTTTATGGCAGCGCGTGCGCCCATGGATCGCACACGACTAGTATATGGGGACCACCTTTACATATGACAAGAAATTTACTACATTGGGCCTTGATGACGGCACGCGACAGGTATGAAGATAGTGGCGGCGTGCCCCCATTCGGCACGCGGCTGGTATTCTGTGCTCGTACCTAATCAACGCAATATCATCTCTTTTTCAAGAGTGCGCACGATGCGTCAAAATGGCTGCACTGTATGAGACAACAAGAATAGTGTAAGCGCACAAATTTATGTGCTATATATATGCCTGTTCTCTTGTCATACTCTCTCAAAACATAGAATATAGCAAAGATTTTCGTCGATTGATTGTGAAAAGCTCCTATGGCAGAGCTTCTCAAAGATATCTTATGCTTATAGCTATTTAACTACCACTTATAAGACATCTTTGAGGAGCTCGTCTCAGGGTTAGATCCACACAGCAGGGAGATCATAGGGGCTAGACTATTGGCAGCATGCATCAGCAGCTGCTTGCGGTTAATAGCTTATCCGCAACGTGCTTATGTACGGCACGCGGCTACTAAATTAGCCGCATCGTGCCCTCTTCTTTCACACGTGGTCAGTAACTTACCCGCAGTGTGCCCTCTTCTTTAACACGCGACAACTAACTTATCCGCAGTGTGCTGCTCTGTGGGCACGCAACTATTGTGCCAGCAGGGCACACGACTAGTAGTTAATACCACTGGCAAGGTATCACTCGCGGGCCGCCGCCCACGACAGGTAGGCCAATTTAGCACGCAAGCGGTAGGCTTTTTCCTACTAGTGGGCGGCAACGGTCTGGAAAGAACGGGATTCGAGGACCTATAGGAGGAGGTGGCGGCCCCTCCGGAGTCGCCCGCGCGGATGGGGTGACTAGCAAGTGAAAACGTCGCCTCAGCTCTTTATTCTGGGATGGAAAGGGAATGTTATATATCTCGGGAGGTGTGCTTCGGTGCGCACCCTCTCCAAACTCGCGACTTATCGCCCAAGGGGTACGGTGGTCCCGATTTTGTTTTTTTTTGCTGCCCGCCGAAACCCATATCCAAGCCCAGTGCAAGACTCGTATGGGTATACAGGGCCTGGGCGTATCTATACGGACGACCCCACGTGGGTGGGTCCCACGTGCTAAGCTAATCATCGTGATTAGCTCCCATTGCATGCATCGTTTTCATCGGCACGTACTGGAGATCTGATCGAGCTGTTCCACGCCGTCGCTAGGTTAAACGCAAGCGGTTGTTGCCGGCCCGGCCGTTGGCGGTTGTTGCCGGCACGTCCGTCGCCGCCGGTGGTTGTTTCGCATCTCGACGCCACCGACCGCGCGCGAAGCCCCCCCGCAGATCGACGACCTTGGAAAGGCGCGCCGCCGGCTCGGCATCTTCCCCGCTAGGGTTTAAAATCACAGGTACCATGACTTCATCTTGTAGCATAGTAAGAGGACGCAATTCTGCCGGTTTTTCAATTCTAATTATGGTCCAATACTACAGAATATGGAGAACTCTATATCTGGTATGATTGAGGAACAAAACGAGTACGTCGGCTATAATTCCGATGACTCGAAATGGAGGAAAATTTGCAGCACGAAGCCGAGCTGGAGCGAAGACGAGTTTGATGTGAGCCACTATTTTTCATTTCGATTACCAGCAGTCCAGCATCATCAAATTATATATGGTTCCTCATGTCATAATTTATGCAGATTGCGTAAGATGAATTTGATAATGATGACAACCATGGTAAACACACAGACGATCAAAATGATGAGAACCATGGTGAACACACAGACAGTCTAAATACTAGTGAGGTATGTGTAGTGACTCATACAATGACATAAAATGATGCATGAAATGATGGCAAGCTGTAAAATTTACGGTTAATAAATTTCGCAATGCATTAATAAATTTCAGGCACAATTTGACACGCAGCTTGAGTACGACTATTACGGTGAATCGACTTGGACACGGGCCACACTTGATGATGTGGAAGGTGCATCAGTTCTCGAGGATTACTGTTGACATGAGCCAGGTTGTTATCTCTTTTTTATCGAGTCTTATATAGCTGGAACACATAAATTTATAGTTTTAATTAATGCCTACGTTTTCTACTTGCAGGCGACGCCAAGCGCTAGTCAGCCTGAGAAACCACAGAAAGGTAGCAATGGCAATGAATATCCTGATAGTGATCGGGATTTATACTGGATGATAAAACAGATGACTTTTATTTCTGAAGCAGCACCATATTCTTTCTACAACAGATATGCTTTTGATTATGGGTTCAGCGTCCGGCTTGACCAGGTTAAGCGGTTTGATGATGGAGTAATTCGGTTAAGGCGTTTTGTGTGTTCCAGACAGGGCAGACGTCCGAAAAACCAACTGACCACGGAAGGCCGTGTATATAGGCACAGACCTGAGTCTCGCTGCGGCTGCAAGGCACGTTTGGTGGTCAAGTTTGATGGAAGAAGCTGGTTTTACGGGTTGTTGAAGATTTTCGTGACAAACATAACCATGACCCGAGCTGAACCATGTCGGACTCCGTTTCTTCGGTCCCATAGGACGATCAACGACGCGCGGAGATCCGAGATATTATCAATGGGATCCATGGGGATCGGGAAGCACCTCATTATGAGAAAATTCATTGCAGGCTCCGGTTCATTTGTCTGGTGTTGGATTCACAAGAAAGGATTTGTACAACATGTGCTCTAGGGAGCGGAGGAGGCTGCTTTTCGACGGTGACGCTACCACAGCCATCCGCATTATGTCAAAGAGGAAAAAGAGGGACCCTGAATTTTTCTTTGAATATGACGTTGATGAAAAAGGCCGTCTGAAGCACATGTTACGGTGTGATTCCCGAGTCACGTAGGGATTACCAAGACTACGGAGATGTGCTGGTGTTTGATAGCACATACAAGATGAATAAATATAAGATGCCATTTGTTCCTTTTGTGGGCTTGAACAACCACCGTAGGACAACGGTTTTTGGGTGTGCCATCCTTTCAAGTGAGAATGAACAAACATATGTTTGGCTTCTAAAGACTTTCCTCAAAGCGATGTGTCAACGAAGCCAAAGGCAGTAATCACGGATGCGGATGCCGCGATGATCGCCGCAATCGGCGAAGTATTTTACGGTGTGTCGCATCGCATCCGCAGCTTCCACATTGAAAAAAATATGGAGATGCATCTACCTAACAAGTCACCGAACGAGTTCAGGACTCTTTTGTATTACACCACCTCGGAGCAAGTATTTGAGGAGCGATGGCATGCATTTTACGGAAAATGGCAATCCCCAAAAACCAGAACATGGATGAAGAGGATGTACACCAAGAGGAAACTTTGGGCTGCAGCGTATCTCTCTCAAGGATTCTGGCTGGGTATGAAAAGTAACCAGCGGAGTGAAAGTTTAAACTCTTGTCTGCACTTTGCACCTAGATGGGGAAATGACAATTGTTGATATGATTATGCACTACGACAACGCAATTGTCCGTCTCCGTGAGAACGAAGCCCACGACGACCGCACGGCTTCACGGACTACACCGGTGGCAATTACTAATTTCGGAGAACTAGAGGTTGTTCGCTGCAAAAATCTTCACTCCTGCTTGTGTTCTATATTATTCAAGGTGAGCTTTCAAAGATTGGCGGCATAGAGATCTTAGAAAAAATGCATGCGGGAGACTCAAACATCTTCATTGTGGCATGGAGGAATCATGTAAGGACCAGGTTCTACGTGGAATATAGACCCAAGGAGGCAGAAATTATAAGGTGCAGCTGTCAAAGGATGATTAGAAAGGGGATACCTTGCAAGCACATACTGCATGTGCTGCATTTCTTGAAATTTACTGAAATTCCACAATGTTGTGCTCTACGACGATTCACAAAAAATGCCAGGTTAGGGTTGCCAGCTAAACGCACCAGCGACATGTTTGGGTGGGGTTGGTGCAGGGCGAGAGGAGCGGATGAAATACGGCAGGATGAATATTAAGGTATCACGAGGCTATGCATATTGCATTAAACAATTCAGAGGAATATGATCTGTTGAATAGTACCATTGATGGCATAATTTCTAGAAGAGAGGGTATGCTAAAGGTAAAGCATATGGTCCCCTCGGGTCGGTGCATGAAAATGAAGATGCTAGTGGACCATGCGATATTGTTGTTGGTGATCCTTTGAAAGTGTCCACTAAAGGTGCACCTAGGCAAGAAGCGCAGAAATCTCCAATGACAAAAAATGGAAGACCACTAGGACACAAGGAACGCGAGGTGCAGGTGTGCGGGGCATGCCAAGGAGAAGGGCATAACAGAAGAAACCCAATATGCATATTTCATCGAAGTAAGTTTTTCTGCCATTTTGTTTCATATATTTTAAAAGATTCATATGAGTTGTTGTGTAATTTTATGTCTGTGAACATGTGCATGAATGTGCTGCAGCAGGAAGGGTAGTTCTTTCATAGTTATCTAAAGGGCAGTAAATTTCCTTAATTATGAATGGGACGACTATAGCTTTGTATTTGATGGAGTTGTTAATGTTTGCAACGTCTTGATGTTTTTATTTTGTACTCGATGTTCTTAATTCTCCGGTGTTCTTTTGTAAAAATGGCAAAAGACATTATATATTGTGAAGTAGGCATTTCCTTATAATCATCATAGCATGCATGTACAAAGATAAAAATAATTGCATACTTTCGATAATGGGAAATAAAATCAATGTTACAAAAATTTGTACATAATCATAACCGAATAAATATTGTTTACAACCGAAGACAATTAAAAATTCAATATTACATGTGTCCGGAAACCTTCTGCGGGATCAAACCGAACAGTCACACTATCAAATTTATATTTTCCTGGTCTTTGCTAGCAATCTCACTTTGTTTTTCACGCTGTCAAGAATGTTGTGTGGTGATAAAACAATGTTTGCAACTGTACTTTCTCTCGATTCATCGATCGTGGCCTGCCAAAACATTATAAGGTGTTATACACATGGCTTGTTAACATTGTTAAAATTAACCGAGTGCATGGAACATAGTATAGCCAACCTGAGAAACCGGGCAAGTCATCTGATCTCCGTCCCAGTGCTCCATACATTGCAATACCCATAATCCGCATGAATTGCTGGTATATAATGTGACAAAATTTAAAAGTGTCCGCATATACAAAACCGACTTTCTTTATGTGTAATGCAATATAGGTACTTACGTATCGGTTTGCTTAGGGATGTCATAGCTTTTAATAGGCCATTCGTCGACATCAGGATATTCTGTGTCACAAGTATTGTTTGCTTCTTGTATGTCCTGTGAAATTTGCCCAATCTACGAAACAACAAATATATTACTGCACAGACATGACAAAGTACACAAAGACATGTATGTAGAGAGAGTGTAATACCAAGTCTTCCACAACTGATTTTGACAGCCCTAAAACAAACAGAGGATCAAGGACCTGGAATTCCTTCTTCTTTGTATGCATGACAACAGTTATGTAATGAGTTTTCCGTATGTTCAGTGCGAAAAATGTCTACAAGAGAAGGAAAAAACTTTATCAATTATCATATTGTTTTATTCTAATTTCGCATGAAACATTGAAAGAAACTGCTGTTACCTTCTCACGCTTGAAATATTCATCCATAACCCTACCTAAGGCTCCTGGTCTTGTAACTACCTCATCTATATTTCTAATATTGTATTTTTTTTGTATTGTTTTTCTCGCTTGTTCAATGAGATAGTTTGACCTCCACGCAGGAAGTAACATTCGATCAGACCCAACACGGAGAGACAAATACCCAATAGCAGCATCAATAATCTGATAGCAACAACAATATTTTCAAATTCAAATAGTTTAATTACGAGTATAACGCAAACTTTTGGTTTTGAAGACTTACATCATCAGATAGCCATTCGTGCGCAAGAACGACGTTAAGCTTTTCTGAAGACAAGCTGGCGCCATATTCATTCTTGTACACTCCTTTAGATGCTTGTTTTGGTAGCTTGGATATTGTTTTAACATATAAAGCGGCAGCTTCTATTTCCTGCTGTGTTGGCACTGCCGAAGATACCCCAACTTCATGGTCTGCAAACAACCCTGATGCACATAATAGTAATAACATATGTGTTACAGGTTGCAGACATCATTTATTTGCCAACAAAGAAATAACGAATAAATGGTGTTACCTTTCTTTACACGGCTTTGACGTTTTGCTCTAGGTTTCGCGACCACATATGGTGATCCATATTTTTGATTCGTCGTCCGTTTCCTTTTCCCTCCAACTTGTACCGCCGCTGCGTTTCTCCTTCTACCATTACTATTTGCACACTTTGCTGTATTGCCCTTCTTCCTACTAGCCTCTCGTCCCATTGTTTCAACACTATGAGTACTCATAACTTCATGTTCACCGTCATGTAGGTCATCCTTCTGTCCAGCATTCACCTTGGTGGTAGATCTTGCGAAAATGTCATCCGGTATATCCGAGGATGATGCCGGTTTTGTGGTATCATTTAAGATAAAAGGATTATCTTGTGTACCCTCCGTGTTACCGAGGTTTCCTGGTGTGACGTACACATTACCTCCTGCCTCCGGCACCCCATTATGCTTAGGAGGTGTGACAAACTTACCAGAATTCTTTGTTAAATTGCTAACTAAAGCATCTAACTCGTCAGAACTGTTCTTGTACATGAATTCTTTCTTAGACGAATCATCGATGTGATTAGAAGTCTCTTCTTCCTCATCTCCTCCTTTCCCTGACTCTGATCCTTCAACCGGTTTGTACATGACACCATTCTTATTTAGCATTTTTAGGACTTCCTGCAAAACAAGTAGTACCATAATTATTCATTACCGATAATGTAATACTTTCGTGTTTGTAAAATGTATGGCTCCTCACCTCTGCACATCTCTTTGGTACAAGTGCTAATTGTTTGTCAATGTGATCCGTCAGTTCCTTCTTCAAACTTTCCAATATTATGTCCTTGTTACTAAGCCTCTGTCTCGAACGTGCCGAACGTGACTGTTCACCATTGTGCGATGTGTTTTGCTTTGTTTGCGCTCTGGCATTGGCTTGAGTTGTAAGATCATTAATAATCTGCATGTCAAATTAGAAAACAAATGTCATAAATTAATATAACAACACAACGTCGACTATGATATAATGTAGCTACAAGTAGTGATAAAAACAAAACCTTCACTTTGCCTCTCCCACGACCATTTGCATAGTCGTACTGCGACCTCCTTTCCGCTTCCGCTTCAGTCCAGTTTTTCATTAGTGGCCGAATAGACTTGTGTGGAATATACGTAGGATCATCGACGACTACCACCTTTTCCCGAGTATAGTAGCTACAAACAACACATTTTAAATGAAATAAGTTTCAAATTGTCACATACATCAAATATAGTGCTAATCATGTTTGCATACCTGAGTGAGACAAAGATTTCCAATCGGCCATCCCCTACCTTTTGCTGCTGATCTTGTGTAAGCAGACAAATTATCAAGGAGGTAGCGCAGTGTGAAGTGATTCCAGTTAATGTTAGACAGTCTAGGAACATCCTCCACTAAACAGTAGTGATCTCTATCGACTGTTTTTGGGCCAGATGGCGCAAGAACCGTGCCAATTAGCACAAGCACCGCTTTCCGCACAAAGTCATCATCGGAAGCTTTCTCTCTCTGTATGTCAGCAATCAAGTCGGAAATAACTAGATTTCCACTAGACTTGCTGAGATAACTAGGCGGTATTTTCCTTCTACTTGTTAGACATTCTTGATCAATTATATCAAAAGCGGAATAACCCTCATTACGTAGACCATAAATGCATTCTATGTCTACAGAGGTTGCGATTATCGCTCCTGCCTTGTCTTGTACGACGAATGTCTCAGTTTTAGGATCATATAGCTCTATCATAAATCTAATCATATTTGTGCGCGTGGCGAAGGCTGGCAGTTGCAACATCGTCCGCAAACTAGTAGAGCTAAACCTCGCACGTTGAGGTCCTGAGAAAGTGGCTACGAGATCCGTCCACAATGTGTAGTCACAATAGACCGGGCCATCTAATTCATCCATTCTCCAAATAACATATACAAACAACAATTATTGCCGACATAGAAAATCTCCTAACCATCTACAGCGTAAATGTCAACCTAAAACTTACACGTCCGGCAAAGAATGAAGGTTTAGATCAAGCGCACTCTAGATCAAGTGGGCGAAAGGATCGATGATAAACGAGATTGCAAACGCGCGCACCTGGAAGGCTGGAACGCGGATGTTGCCGTCGTTAGATTGAGCTGTAGGCTCCGCCGACGAAAGGACTCCTATCTTCTCCAGACGGCGATGGAAGGCGACGTTGACTTGAAGAAGAAATCGTGGGTAGTTAGACGTTGTGCGTCGGACGTGCCGCTAACTAGGGCATCTGCTGTTAATACTATAATTAGGCAAGCTCTCGATGGATATCTGGGCCAGCCCGTTAGTACCCAGCCCATACACGGAGGCCACTCTATGCATGTGATAAGACACTGCTTTGCATTCGGCGGACACGCATCGATAACTTACTTCTCCCTCTCTCTTTTGGAGCAACAATACATGTTCAAAGGTGCTGATCACCTACAAGCATACCATGGTTCCGCATGGCACCACACAACAATGGCTTGTAGCTAGTATGACGGTGCAAAAAAAAATTTAATTACGATTTCAATTGTTTGTAACGAAGAATTTTAAAAAAAATATGGTCTTTTTTGCACATTACTAGATCTGCAATGTACATAATTGACATTCTATAGTGCCACTGTCGAGTGGGGCATCAACAAATTTCACAATGCTACAACCCTCATACAACACTTGTAGAGAAATAAGCTGGATATAATTAATAAGCATTCACGATCGAACTCTTCACACATTGTCATAAAAGTGTGAAACCATTAAAAATGACATAAATTTGCACCATACTAAAAGTGTACCAACGGACATGACATAAACAAAAAAATTAGATAGCTATAGTAGTCTTCACGAGCGAAGTCTGATCCGGGCTGCTCTCACACACAGTCAAGCATAATCTTCAGACCACCTTCTCCTTGCTTACGGAACCAGAACACGTATTTCTGATTTTTCTTCATGCCATTCTGCCTCACCACATCCATCCAAGTGTGATGTTATCATGGCACCTCCTTTTGGTACTCCTTTCACCGTTGACATGTTCATCACCATCGTAACTTCGTAACATTGGCACCTGGTGAGTAGAGCTTTATTGTTGCTTGGTAGCTGAATATTGGGCGAGAATGTGCTTGAGGGTGAACCTCCTTGAGAAGTACTGCACATAAATTTGACAGATCAATTATCGGCATATCTTGGTTAGTAGTAAGAAATGATGGAAATCAAAATTAATTACCATCTTTGCTTTATTCTTCACGATGTGTGATTTCTTGATGGTGCACACGTACAATGGAATTACTCGGTAGGGTTTTCGCAACTAGTCGTTCGAGTGCATCAAAATCGTCATAATTCATCTTAACTCGATTTGCATACTCTATGAAAGCTTCAAAATCATACTCTTCCTCTTCTCCAGGACCTACATGTAATATTAAAAAACATAAGGGACATCAATTAATTCTAAATTAAGTTGTTCATAACACTGTGTTCTCATTGAGTGCCATAAACAGACTTACCCCTTATAATAGGCCTTTTCCTCCAATTCGGTAAAGCACGAAGCTGGGCAGGCGTAGCAAGGAATGGCTGATCAATGTCAATGTTCTCATATGTCATATACGCGTACGATCAAATTAACCACTAGATCTAATTAAGTCGGCCGATATGTTTTTCCCAAGCGACCCAACCAAGGGAAGTAAGATTAGACGACCAGATCTAACTTGGCGGGCAGATCAAAGTAAAGACGATCTACCGCGTATACATATGTTGTCAGGCAAGAGTTCATAAAAAAAATTAGGTGCATGGCACGAGGTGAGCGAACTATACTTACATCCATGGCGATGAGATCCGAGTCAGCTCGTAACCAACGTCTTCGAGGACGCAGTCGGCGTCCAGTCGTAGATCAGAGGAGGCGTTGAGGAGATAGATCGTTTGGGAATTAGATTTGAGGCTTAGTACGGCAGTTAAATACCTAAATAAAAGGCTGGGCCAGGATGGGCCTCAATTGCGGCCCACGAGGAGCATAAAGAAGCATACCACAAACGAAAAGATGGATCCCTCGGCCCGTTATCTCATCAGCATCTCCATCCTGCCTCCACCTACAGGTCGCCGCCGCCATGGTGATTTCGGCTATGGACGACATCGACCGCGTCGAACCCATGCACAACTCATCGGATGAGGTATGATTAACGTCTTCATCTCATGGGATTCTAAATATCTTGAAGAGTCATCGGTATGTGCAGTTCATAAGTTATGTCGAATTTAATATGTTTTCCATTTTATTGTAGGAATCAATATGTGAGTGTGGTATTCGGGATGGCTGTGCCCAGTTTCAACATTGTCTACAAGCAAAAATTGTTCTCCTAGAAGAACTAAATTTTAAAAGAGAGGAGAAAATGAAGATTGATGAAGAATTCAGGATTGTCAAAGAGAAGCTCGGGGTGGCTCATGAGACAATTCGGAAGATGGAACAAGCATTGATGACTACCAACAAAAAAATAGAAACACTTCTGGAAGAGAAAGGCCGAATCGAGTTGATGATGGCTGATATCATCGATGAACACAACATTAGTAAAAACGAAACAAGGGCGACAACAAGGTTGAAGATAAATAAGGTCAAAAAATATGCTCTCCAACGGGAATTGTTTCTTCAGTACGCCTTGTGTGCTATTATTATTCTAGTAGCCGTTATAATCGCGATGTCAGGGCTTTTAAAATGCTCGGCCTAGATGTTATGGTTGGGCAACAGTGAATTCAGTAATGTGATCATGTCCAGAAATAAAAATTTCTTTTTCGACAGTGAAAAGCTGAGAGGAGAAGTACATAGCATAATTATCTCTTACAATAATTAAAATGCAGAAAATATATGGTCCGCACACAATACTACAAATGCAGATAAAAATGCAGATAAAAATATAGAGGAGCTGCCTCGTCGTCTACTTGGAACGTTTGTACGACGACTCTGCCTCGTCGTCGTCCGGGCGCCCCCGTTTGCGAGAAGCCTTCTCCGACGCGGAGCTGTCGTCGTCCGACGAGGTGGACACCGACGAGTCATCTTCTGACGAGGAGTACTCCGAAGAGCCGTTGTACTCCTCCTCCTCGTCCGTCACCTCGGCCCGCGCCCGCGCCCGCGCCACGGCTGCCTTCTTCGCGCGAGCCTTCTTTTTCACGGCCGCCTTCTCATCGGCGGCCAAGGCCTCCTCCAGCCGCGCCCACTTCGCGTCGGAGTCCTCGTCCTCTTCAGCATCGTCGGCGGCGGGTTCCTCGTCGTCCGCGTCGTCGACGGCATGTTCCTCCGCGTCCGTGTCGTCGGCGGCGCCCTCCTCCTCGTCCGCGTCGTCGGCGGCGCCCTCCTCCTCGTCCGCGTCGTCGGCGGCGCCCTCCTCCTCGACCGCGTCGTCGGCGGCGCCCTCCTCCTCGTCCGCGTCCTCGGCGGCGCCCTCCTCCTCGTCCGATTCGTCGGCGTCGTCGGGCTCCGAGTCGTCGGGCTCCGAGCCGTCGGGCTCCGAGCCGTCCGCGGCGTCCTCCTCCTCGTCCGACTCATCGGCTCTCCGCGGTGGTTCCCTTTCCCACCAGTGGCGCCACCCAGGCGGCTTTCCTTCGCTGTCGGAGTCGGACGGCCAGGAAACGTCACTCATGGTCGCGCCGCGGGAGGTTGACGACGGTGGGGAGCGGGTCGGGAAGATATGCGAACCGCTAGCGTTGGCACCGTACTTGTATGCAAGGCAACGCGGTAATGGTAGAGGGCGGCCGTTGCCATTCCGGTGTTTAAAGAGCCACGACGCCTCAGGTCGTGCGCGCGCGGTTTCAAGTAACGAGGCGCGTGGTAATTTCCGCCCGCGTGGCGCACACCGTGGCACTTTCTTCTCACTATCCCTGGCGCATGAAAATTTGCTTTTGAATTTTTAAGCTGTGTTGTTGTAGCACGGACTGTAAAAACATTGATAGATAGAGCTAGATAGTACAAACACCTTACATAGGAATTCCATCACACGTACGATACCGAAGCACACAACAAACCCCGGGCCCACAGACACGACAACAAGACATAGATAATAAAACAGCTCTAAAAACACTCATGAAACTAGATACTTGATAAATATGAGGCAACGCCGTCGTCCCTCCTAGGATGTTCATTCCCCTTGCTCCTCCTTCGCTGTTTTACTCCTCCTCATCACCGACGGGGCCGTCAATGTGGTAGCGGTATGGGAGGCAGTGCATGTTGAAACGGTCGGGAAAGATGACGTGGAAGTTGGTGAAGATATTGTAGGTAGTGAAAGCGATAAACTCACAACCACACCGAACACCTGCCCGAGGAGGTGGTGCGCGTCGAAGGGGTTCCTGAAGTGGACGAAGAGGCCTATCTCATGGTTGCTGTTGCCGTCGAAGTGGGACTCGATCGTGTACATGGGCGGCGAGCCTAGAGGGAGGTTGAGGTGGCGGTAGCCCTGCGAGAGAAAGAACTCGGCTAGCGCCCTGTCGCTCCTCCACCTCGATATCGCCCAGATGCGCAGCTCGTTCTCCACGATGACACCCTCCGGCCACTCCCTCTCGCGCACGGTGGCCGGGCGACGGTAAGTTGGGCCAAAGAACTCCATGGTGCGCGGCTAGGGTTTGGTGTTTCTGTGGCTAGTCCACGGATGCGGTGGTAGATGGATGAAGCAGAAGAGTGCGTGAGATGTGTGAGAGAAGAGGAAGAAGAGGTGCCCTTATATATAGACGGGGGAGTTTGTAAAATTCACTTAAATAATGCACACAAATTTCACTTTAATACTGATGCCAGCCAACTCGATGGCACGCTGAGACGAGGGCAACCTCTGAGACGATGTCACGGTGCTGAAACGGTGGTTGGCATGCATGAGAGCGTGCCGCGGGTAATTTAATAGCGTGCTGCATGGCGCATGCATGTAAAGGTGGTGACCTGATCGAGGGCTGCATCAGGCGGAGGCAGGCCTAGACGGGCCAGTTGGCAAAGCTTTGACGCGCGAGCGGCCCAGCGGTTATATCTCTGTCTCTGCCTTTCTCAAATTAAACAACCTATTACGCCCTAAAAACCGTGTGACATTAGAAATAGTCTGAATTACAAACAATTGTCTGAATTAAAAATAGTCTGAAAGTAAGAAGAAGATAAACTTTTTCCTAGGTACAGCCGCCGCCTCCTCTCCAAAACCCTAGCCGCCTCCACCTCAGTCTCCTCCATAGATTGGGTTCCCCCTCTTCCGGCCGGCTTCGTCGCTGTCGGGAGGAGTGGGGAACCCGATCTATGCGTGGAGTTTTTTAAAAAAGTAGTGTTTTCAGTTGATTATGTTAGGTTTTTGGTACTCATCTTTTTGTTGAGGTCACCCAAGGGTTGTGGGCCCACTTTGTGGCCTGGGTAGAGCCGTTTTGCACGTAAACCATGTCTGCGGGCTCCCGTGAGGTAGGTAGGCAAGGAGCACAAGATTTCTTCCATGGATGGTGATGTAAGTGGTGTTTGGATGCCATGGTGAAGCAGATCCCAAAAGATGGGACCACCATGCACACGCGCCGTCAGACGATCCACTGTTTTGGCACCTCGTTCTGACGAGAACCCTATATTTCAGGGGTCTACACCACATGAACATGGGCATTGACACATGCACAACCCTAAACCCATGGCTAGGAGTGGGTGGGATGACATGGTGCACCAGTGCCCACCACATGGGGTCACCCAAGGGTTGTGGGCCCACTTTGTGGCCTGGGTAGAGCCGTTTTGCACGTAAACCATGTCTGCGGGCTCCCGTGAGGTAGGTAGGCAAGGAGCACAAGATTTCTTCCATGGATGGTGATGTAAGTGGTGTTTGGATGCCATGGTGAAGCAGATCCCAAAAGATGGGACCACCATGCACACGCGCCGTCAGACGATCCACTGTTTTGGCACCTCGTTCTGACGAGAACCCTATATTTCAGGGGTCTACACCACATGAACATGGGCATTGACACATGCACAACCCTAAACCCATGGCTAGGAGTGGGTGGGATGACATGGTGCACCAGTGCCCACCACATGGGGTCACCCAAGGGTTGTGGGCCCACTTTGTGGCCTCGGTAGAGCCGTTTTGCACGTAAACCATGTCTGCGGGCTCCCGTGAGGTAGGTAGGCAAGGAGCACATGATTTCTTCCATGGATGGTGATGTAAGTGGTGTTTGGATGCCATGGTGAAGCAGATCCCAAAAGATGGGACCACCATGCACACGCGCCGTCAGACGATCCACTGTTTTGGCACCTCGTTCTGACGAGAACCCTATATTTCAGGGGTCTACACCACATGAACATGGGCATTGACACATGCACAACCCTAAACCCATGGCTAGGAGTGGGTGGGATGACATGGTGCACCAGTGCCCACCACATGGGGTCACCCAAGGGTTGTGGGCCCACTTTGTGGCCTGGGTAGAGCCGTTTTGCACGTAAACCATGTCCGCGGGCTCCCGTGAGGTAGGTAGGCAAGGAGCACATGATTTCTTCCATGGATGGTGATGTAAGTGGTGTTTGGATGCCATGGTGAAGCAGATCCCAAAAGATGGGACCACCATGCACACGCGCCGTCGGACGATCCATCTGTTTTGGCACCTCGTTCCGACGAGAACCCTATATTTCGGGGGTCTACACCACATGAACATGGGCATTGACACATGCACAACCCTAAACCCATGGCTAGGAGTGGGTGGGATGACATGGTGCACCAGTGCCCACCACATGGGGTCACCCAAGGGTTGTGGGCCCACTTTGTGGCCTGGGTAGAGCCGTTTTGCACGTAAACCATGTCTGCGGGCTCCCGTGAGGTAGGTAGGCAAGGAGCACATGATTTCTTCCATGGATGGTGATGTAAGTGGTGTTTGGATGCCATGGTGAAGCAGATCCCAAAAGATGGGACCACCATGCACACGCGCCGTCAGACGATCCACTGTTTTGGCACCTCGTTCTGACGAGAATCCTATATTTCAGGGGTCTACACCACATGAACATGGGCATTGACACATGCACAACCCTAAACCCATGGCTAGGAGTGGGTGGGATGACATGGTGCACCAGTGCCCGCCACATGGGGTCACCCAAGGGTTGTGGGCCCACTTTGTGGCCTGGGTAGAGCCGTTTTGCACGTAAACCATGTCTGCGGGCTCCCGTGAGGTAGGTAGGCAAGGAGCACATGATTTCTTCCATGGATGGTGATGTAAGTGGTGTTTGGATGCCATGGTGAAGCAGATCCCAAAAGATGGGACCACCATGCACACGCGCCGTCAGACGATCCACTGTTTTGACACCTCGTTCTGACGAGAACCCTATATTTCAGGGGTCTACACCACATGAACATGGGCATTGACACATGCACAACCCTAAACCCATGGCTAGGAGTGGGTGGGATGACATGGTGCACCAGTGCCCACCACATGGGGTCACCCAAGGGTTGTGGGCCCACTTTGTGGCCTGGGTAGAGCCGTTTTGCACGTAAACCATGTCTGCGGGCTCCCGTGAGGTAGGTAGGCAAGGAGCACAAGATTTCTTCCATGGATGGTGATGTAAGTGGTGTTTGGATGCCATGGTGAAGCAGATCCCAAAAGATGGGACCACCATGCACACGCGCCGTCAGACGATCCACTTGTTTTGGCACCTCGTTCGACGAGAACCCTATATTTCAGGGGTCTACACCACATGAACATGGGCATTGACACATGCACAACCCTAAACCCATGGCTAGGAGTGGGTGGGATGACATGGTGCACCAGTGCCCACCACATGGGGTCACCCAAGGGTTGTGGGCCCACTTTGTGGCCTGTGTAGAGCCGTTTTGCACGTAAACCATGTCTGCGGGCTCCCGTGAGGTAGGTAGGCAAGGAGCACATGATTTCTTCCATGGATGGTGATGTAAGTGGTGTTTGGATGCCATGGTGAAGCAGATCCCAAAAGATGGGACCACCATGCACACGCGCCGTCAGACGATCCTTTGTTTTGGCACCTCGTTACGACGAGAACCCTATATTTCGGGGGTCTACACCACATGAACATGGGCATTGACACATGCACAACCCTAAACCCATGGCTAGGAGTGGGTGGGATGACATGGTGCACCAGTGCCCACCACATGGGGTCACCCAAGGGTTGTGGGCCCACTTTGTGGCTCGGGTAGAGCCGTTTTGCACGTAAACCATGTGCTGCGGGCTCCCGTGAGGTAGGTAGGCAAGGAGCACATGATTTCTTCCATGGATGGTGATGTAAGTGGTGTTTGGATGCCATGGTGAAGCAGATCCCAAAAGATGGGACCACCATGCACACGCGCCGTCGGACGATCCACTTGTTTTGGCACCTCGTTCGACGAGAACCCTATATTTCGGGGGTCTACACCACATGAACATGGGCATTGACACATGCACAACCCTAAACCCATGGCTAGGAGTGGGTGGGATGACATGGTGCACCAGTGCCCACCACATGGGGTCACCCAAGGGTTGTGGGCCCACTTTGTGGCACTGGGTAGAGCCGTTTTGCACGTAAACCATGTCCGCGGGCTCCCGTGAGGTAGGTAGGCAAGGAGCACATGATTTCTTCCATGGATGGTGATGTAAGTGGTGTTTGGATGCCATGGTGAAGCAGATCCCAAAAGATGGGACCACCATGCACACGCGCCGTCGGACGATCCATTGTTTTGGCACCTCGTTCCGACGAGAACCCTATATTTCGGGGGTCTACACCACATGAACATGGGCATTGACACATGCACAACCCTAAACCCATGGCTAGGAGTGGGTGGGATGACATGGTGCACCGGTGCCCACCACATGGGGTCACCCAAGGGTTGTGGGCCCACTTTGTGGCCTGGGTAGAGCCGTTTTGCACGTAAACCATGTCTGCGGGCTCCCGTGAGGTAGGTAGGCAAGGAGCACATGATTTCTTCCATGGATGGTGATGTAAGTGGTGTTTGGATGCCATGGTGAAGCGAGATCCCAAAAGATGGGACCACCATGCACACGCGCCGTCGGACGATCCATTGTTTTGGCACCTCGTTCGACGAGAATCCTATATTTCGGGGGTCTACACCACATGAACATGGGCATTGACACATGCACAACCCTAAACCCATGGCTAGGAGTGGGTGGGATGACATGGTGCACCGGTGCCCGCCACATGGGGTCACCCAAGGGTTGTGGGCCCACTTTGTGGCCTGGGTAGAGCCGTTTTGCACGTAAACCATGTCTGCGGGCTCCCGTGAGGTAGGTAGGCAAGGAGCACATGATTTCTTCCATGGATGGTGATGTAAGTGGTGTTTGGATGCCATGGTGAAGCAGATCCCAAAAGATGGGACCACCATGCACACGCGCCGTCAGACGATCCACTGTTTTGACACCGTATTTGAGGGTGTACACCACATGAACAAGTGCATTCACACATGCAAATTGCAAAACTCATGGCTTGAAGTGTGTTAAATGACATGTTGCACCACTGCCGACAATATGGGGTCATCCCGGGGTTGGTCAAAAAAGTGCCGAAACGAGGCTCCAAAGGTAGGGTAAACGGCCTCATTTCTAAGCATGTTTTTTTCGACCTTGTCTAAACGACCCAAATAAATTTCCTAGACAGTCTACTTGATATGTATAGACTGTTTTTGAAGATTTTATTTTTTTAGATTTTCTCTGAAATTTTTAGGAATATTTGAATATACGGCAATCTGATTGGCTGGACGCCTTTTTTCCTGAACACGGGTGGGGGTTCCGAGCGGGCACGCTAGATGGACTGTTGGGCCGTGTTGCGGTCTGGCCTTGTGCCCGTTGTGCAATGCGCCGGCCTAGGCCTGCATGCGCGGGAAGCGACGACGACGGCATGCATGCGCCCCGCAGCAGTGACTCAGCTATGCATGCATCGCCACGCCGTCGCCATGAATGAGCCAGCAAGCCCCGTTTAAGTGCGGTCGATTCAGCTGATAGCAGACGCGCCGCCCCGTTTCAGTGTAAAACGACAACGACACGGGACACCCCCTCGATTAATGTGCGAAACGGCAACGGCTACATGCACGCGTCACTCGCGTCGTTTCATCGCCAAACAACAATCTTCGTCTCCCACACCACATTTTCCTAGCCTATTTATACGTCTTCATTCCTCTCCCACACACCACCCAGCTCCACTCCAGACACGACGCCCTTCATCCTTTCCTAGAACGCCAAAGCACCACCAGAAGATGCAGTACGTCGGACCGACCTTCGTTCGGCCGCCTACCGGTGCCGGAGACTGCGGTACCCGTCGGGCATCCTCGTCGAGCGCACGCTCCGTGTGTGGGCGCAATCCAGGTGGAGGAGCCCCGTCGAGCTCGCCGACGCATTCTTCACCGCCGGCTTCGCCCACCTCCCACCGGGCTCGCCGCCGATGTTCCACCTCGAGGAGGTTCGTGACGGCGTCGCCCTCAAGTTGCTCACGGTCACCCTCACCAACCCGTGGGACGCGTACGAGCTCCTCGGCCAAGTGTTACTGGTGCGGCTGCGAGTCAATCTTCTTCACGACGTACAACATCTACACCAAGCTGCGAGTGCATCTTCCCCACCGAAAACCGGATGCACTGCCTCCCTACCGGGAGTGAGGTGTTGATGACGTACGGTGGTCGAGTAGCGCGGCCAGGGTGGAAGAAACCAGATGCACTGCCTCCCCTCCCCTGCGAGTGCATCTTCTTTAGTTTTATCGTGTTTATTTAAAATGCCGTGTTTTTATATATTGTGTCGTGTCCCTGGACTTATCTATGTAACGACGGTGGTACTTGTTTACATCCTTATTTATGTAAGTGACATATTTATGTAATCTAAGTGAGTCTCTATGTGTGTTCAAACCTGTTCGTCCTCAAATGACTACTATTTCTTGTACCAAATTGTTTACAAAACCCAACAAAAAAACAAAAAATTCTAATCCACTAAGACTAGAATTTTAGCTATTTTCAATTTTTTAAGTTTTTATTCATATATATTACAAATTTAGTGTTAAGATTCATATTGAATTATCTATTTCATATTCAATTAGTGAACTAGTGAATTGTATATAACTACACAAAGATCTGTGTGTTGAAAAATGTACAAACATGCATTTAATAACCTAACGGAAGTGATAAAATGACTATAGATATCATTATTACTTGTGAGTGTCAATATGTATCTATCCGTCCCACTGGTTACCAGACTACCCCTGCGAGACGACTTCCCACGAGGTGTGCGGTTCGAGTCGCGGCAACACCCATTTTTTGCTTCATTTTTTTTGATATTTAATATGTACCACCTCAACTAGCCTAATGGGCCTAATTTGGTTGGAGATGGCCCATTAGTCAAATCTAGATTGGGCTATCCGCTGCGATTATTGTTGCTTGTTAAATGAGATAGTTGTTCTGTTTTATATGTAGCCTAATGGGCCTAATTGGATGGAGTTGGCCCATTAGTCAAGTCTAGATTGGGCTCGCTGTCTGCTGTGAGTGTTGTAGGCTGTGAAATGAGCTATTTGTTGTTGTTGGTCGAGAGATTTGTTGCGAGTCAAGTATCACATAAGATAACAACTCCACCCTACTGCCAACACGCCGTCTTTATTTTAGATTACCGGAGGTTTTCCCCATTTCCTTTGGAAAATACCTTATCAATTATGTACAAATCGTACGCAACACAAGCGAGCAAAAGCTGACAATACATTTCCTATAATCAAACGCTTACTTTGGCAAAATCTTTGTCACTTGGTGAATTGAAGCATGAGAGTTGTGCTACTGTGTCCTAACTATCTGTTTGGTTTGTGTAATGGATTTAGATGGCGGTTGTTTTCAGTGTGTGATCACTGCTCTAAACCTGTTCCAGGCTTTTCTGGTATTTCGGAGTTGGTTGGGATGGCAGCCAATCTCCCCAGTAAACCCTGTTTTCCTTTTATTTTGTTGGTGTCTAGTTTTAATCCAGTAATACACTTGACTTATTTTTCAATGAACAGGCTAGATCAACAGCAGCAAATAGAACATGCTTACCTAGCATCCAAGCACACAACGAGGGCCAAGCATGCACAACACATCGAGCATATGTAGTAAGCACATCATACACATGCTTAAACACTAAGCATACTTAATTAGAAACATAGTTCACACATACTTAAATAGAAACATAGTTCACAACAGCATTAACCAAGTTTTAACACCACAAGCACGACGGAGTTTAACATAAACACACAACTAAAGAAAGAGGCATCGAGGCAGGGTCGGCAGGCGGGTAGGCGGGCAGGTCGGCACCATCCTCCGCATGCTCCTACTGCCGGGGGCGTACTTCTTGAGGAACAGGCCGTAGGCGGCATGCTTGGCCACTGAGGTGTGCGGGTGTCCGCCCGCTGCCAACACCGGTGTAGGTGGCATCTTGGTACATGCCGAGGAAGTCCGTCGGCATTTCCTTGCGGCTGCACCAGGGGCACTTGAACCTCCCTGGGCCAAGAAGGTAGCGAATCTCCCCGAGACCTAAGCCTGCGGAGAACATGCCTGCTCTTCGGTCCCTATCCTCCCGGTCGGAACCGACTTCATCCGAAGGATCCTCCTGTTAGATGAAGTAAATTAGGTTAATTAGCTGCTATTGCATACAAACAATGTAATGACTATAAATAGAAAAGGAATGAAAACAATGCAAAGTAATTATTTGTATAAATGCACATTAGTTAGTAACTATACATACCATATCTAATTTAAACAAAAACTAGTGTTTGGAATGGAACAAGCGGCAATACCATCACGGAAGAAAAACACTATGTCTAGATGCTTGGAGAAAGGTATACTTGATACTGGAAAGGATCCAGAGGATCCAATCCATCAATATGCATGCTCAAATCACACCAATGAGCGAGATGCTCAAAAGGTATTAGTCATCACTTCGTATAGACCAAGTGATGCTAGCAATATTTGAGGCAAACAAAAACTTGGAGTGCCCAGTTGATGAAGATATGCAAAATAGTATGAAATACAAGCATATCAAGTACAAACCCCAGATACACACAAAGCTTTGACAGCCACATACACCACCTAGCACCACCTAGCTATTAAACCATCAGAAACCCTTATTTTCTTCATAAAACAATCATAGTGGCATTCATATGTATGATACCCTACTGTGAGGATCTCTATTAATAAAAACCAACAGTTTATCCATCAAGGTGAGCAACCAGTAGCAGTACCAAGAGCTACTGAGGTCACATCAAACCTAGTAAGCCACAACCATAGCATCAATCATCATAATATGGACAGATTCAGATTGTGATGAATATTAATCCAACAATAGTTGGCATCCATCCATTCTTCTCAAACAAATTGAATCATTACCAATACACAGTTCATCAATAAAGAATTCCAGTGAATATCCTTACACAGCAAGCAACCATAGTTCAATTAGTAACAATAAGAACACCAAATGATCAAGTTTACAGTAGCATGACTTGCACATGACACTCTAGTGAAGGCAAAGCTCAGTCAAGAAATCAAGAAATCAAGGCGGTGATTAATTAACGAGGCAACATCTGCAAGTATTGGAGCCACATTTCAACTTCTGTGTCCATACAATGTAGTAGCAGTTAATCTAAAATCTGTCTAGACATTAATTGCAAGCAGGCACAAGTGATAAGTGAATCATCCAGTGCCTAGATCCACATAATTGCTAGGAACCAGTCATAATAGCAAGCTAATCAAACTAGATAGCCTTATTTATCAGCGAGATAGGGATTACGGGGAACCCAACCAAGCAAGAACCTCGGATGAACACTTGAGCAAGCTCAAATTCATCTACTGGAACTACTAGAAATATCAAAATGGCTTGGTACTACAACAAATTCACAGCATATAGATTAGCCAAATCCACGGATTTCGTACAAGCTTGCGAGCGAGCAAGGCATTCCTGCATGTCGTCGGGGTCGGCGGAGAAATTTACCTCGGACGGGTCGGCGGAGTCGGATTCGTCGAAGG
>NC_061510.1:283736078-283858959 GCF_022539505.1 Lolium rigidum
GTCCTTCCCATTTCGAGAGTAATTTCCCCGCAAAGAATCTGAGACGAGACCGATACAATAGGACTTTATCCCCAATATTAAACTCTCTTTTGATGATCCTTCTATCATGCCATTTTTTAACTTTTTCTTTAAAGAGTTTAGCATTTTCATAAGCTTCACTTCTCCATTCATCTAGAGAACTTAATTGTAGCAACCTCTTATCACCGGCAAGTTTAGGATCTTTATTTAATTCTCTAACAGCCCTATAAGCTTTGTGTTCTAGCTCTAAAGGTAAATGACAAGCTTTTCCATAAACCATTTTATAAGGCGACATTCCCATGGGGTTTTTATAAGCAGTTCTATAAGCCCATAGTGCGTCTTTCAATTTACTAGCCCAATTCTTTCTAGATTTATTAACAGTCTTTCCCAAAATAGATTTAATTTCTCTATTTGATAGTTCTACTTGGCCACTACTTTGAGGGTGATAAGCGGAAGCAATTCTATGATTAATACCATACTTAGCAAGAGTTTTTCTAAAACCTCCATGAATAAAATGAGAACCTCCATCAGCCATAATATATCTAGGTACTCCAAATCTAGGAAAAATAACATCTAAAAGCATTTTTAAAGAGGTCTCACCATCAAGCACTTTTTGTAGGTATGGCTTCCACCCATTTAGTAACGTAATCAATCAACGAACAAGTATATGAGTGTTACCTTTTGAAGAGGGAAAAGGTCCCATGAAGTCAAATCCCCAACAATCAAATGGTTCAATAACAAGAGTATAATTCATAGGCATTTCATTGCGTCTGGAGATATTACCAACCCTTTGACATTCATCACAAGATAAAATAAACTTCCTTGCATCTTTGAAGAGAGTTGGCCAATAAAAACCTGATCGTAGAACCTTTTGCGCGGTTCTATCTCCGGCGTGATGTCCTCCATAAGCACTGCCATGACATTTACTCAATATCTCTTGTTGTTCATATTCGGGAACACACCTTCGCATAATACCATCCACTCCTTCTTTATATAAGTGTGGGTCATCCCGTAAATAATGCCTCAAGTCATAAAAGAATTTCCTCCTCTCGCTGAGCTGAAAAGGTTGGAGGCAAATACTTGGAAACAATAAAGTTAGCATAATCAGCATACCAAGGACTGTCTCGCGAGCTCACCTTTATTACAGCCCAATTGTTCATTTGGAAAACTATCATTAACAGTGAACAGATCATAAGCAATATTTTCCAATCTAGACAAATTATCAAGAACAGGATTATCAGCTCCTTTCCTATCTACAATATGTAAATCAAATTCTTGCAAAAGAAGTACCCATCTAATAAGCCTCGGCTTAGCATCTTTCTTTGTCATAAGGTATCTAATTGCAAGCATGATCAGTATGAATTGTAACTTTTGAATCAACAATATAAGATCTAAATTTATCACAAGCAAAGACTACAGACTAACAATTCTTTTTCAGTAGTAGCATAGTTTCTTTGAGCAACGATCAAGAGTCTTGCTAGCATAATGAATAACATTTAATTTTTTATCTACTCGCCGTCCAAGAACAAACGCCTACAAGAAAATCACTAGCATCACACATAATTTCAAAAGGTAAATTCCAATCGAGAGGTTCAACTATAGGAGCAGCTTGTTAAGGCTTTCTTTAGAGTTTCAAAAGCTTCCTTACAATCATCATCAAAAACAAAAGGTACATCTTTTTGAAGAAGATTAGTAAGAGGCTTTGAAATCTTGGAGAAATCTTTAATAAATCTCCTATAAAACCCAAAATGACCAAGAACACTACGAATACCTTTAACATCCCTTGGATAGGGCATCTTCTCAATAGCTTCAACTTTAGCTCTATCAACTTCGATACCTCTCTCGGAAATTTTATGTCCCAATACAATTCCTTCATTAACCATAAAGTGGCATTTCTCCCAATTAAGAACAAGGTTAGTTTCTTCACATCTCTCGCAAAACTTTATCAAGGTTTCGCAAGCAACTATCAAAAGAATTCCCGTAGACAGAAAAATCATCCATGAATACTTCCACAATACTCTCACAAAAACCATGAAAAATAGCAGACATGCATCTTTGAAAAGTAGCAGGAGCATTACATAAACCAAAAGGCATACACCTATAAGCATAAGTTCCATAGGGACAAGTAAAAGTGGTTTTCTCTTGATCTTTAGCTTTAACAACAATTTGTGAAAACCCATAATAACCATCAAGAAAACAAAAATGAGTATTTTTAGATAACCTTTCTAGCATTTGATCAATAAATGGTAAAGGGTAATGATCTTTCTTAGTAACTTTATTAACTTTTCGATAATCAATGCACATTCTATACCCTACAACTACTCTTTGAGGTATGAGCTCATCATTATCATTAGGCACAACAGTCATTCCTCCTTTCTTAGGAACACAATGCACAGGACTAACCCATCTACTATCGAAATAGGATATATAATACCAGCTTCAAGAAGTCGTAATACCTCATTTCTTACCACATCCTTCATCTTGGGAATTAGACGACGCCGAGGTTCAACAACAGGCTTCGCATCATCTTCCATATTAATGGCGTGTTGGCAAATAGAGGGAGAAATCCCCTTCAAATCATCAAGAGTATAGCCAATAGCACTTCGGTGTTTCTTCAATATTTGCAATAATCTTTCTTCTTCAAACTCGTAAGCTTAGAACTAATAATAACAGGATATATCTTCTTATCATCAATATGAGCATATTTAAGATTATCAGGTAAAGGCTTTAAATCAAAAACAGGATCTTCCTTTGGTGGCGGTGTTGTACCCAAATCTTCCACCGGTAAATCATGTTTGAGAATAGGTTGGCGAAGAAAAATCTCCTCAAGCTCCTCTCTTTCTTTCCTAAAAATTTCACTCTCGCTATCCTCCAAATGTTGCCGCAAAGGATTGTTAGGAACAAGAACAATAGATGCACACTCGCTCCATTTTAAAATCATTACTAGGCAAATCAGCTTTATAAGGAGTTTTAGTAAATTTAGAGAAGTTAAACTCATAAGATTCACCAGCAAATTTAGTCAAAATTTTCTCTTTCTTGCAATCTATAATAGCTCCACAGTATTTAGAAAAGGTCTACCAAAAATGATAGGACAATAATCACTAGCAGCAGTAACCAAGTACCAAAAAGTCAGCAGGATATTTAATCTTACCACATAGAACTTCCACATCTCGAACAATACCAATTGGTGAAATAGTTTCTCTATTAGCCAGCTGAATAACCACATCAATTTCTTCAAGTTCACAAGAATCAATTTCGTGCATAATCTCCGTGTAAAGCTCATAAGGTATAGCACTAACACTTGCACCAATATCGCATAAACCATAATAGCAATGATCACCAATTTTAACAGATAGCATAGGAACACTAGCTTGTTTGGGTTTATTAGGATGTGAAACAATATTAGAAGCATCTTCACGTAAAATAATATGACCATCCTCCACATTTTCAGATCACAAGATCTTTAACTATTGCAACAAAGAAGTTCAACTTTTATTTGTTCTTCAGTGTTCTCTAGGTTTCTTTTCACTTTTATGAACCGCACTATTTATAACAGAGTACTCTTTCATTTTAGCAGGAAAAGGAGTTTTTTCAATATAAGCTTCAGGAATAACGCGATCAGCCAGCTTCAACTACAACACACTTATTAATAGATGAATCAATTTTATCTTTATACGGTTCATGATACTTATCAAAATTCTTCTTAGGCAATTCATAATGAGAGGCAAAAGCTTTATAAAGGTTTGCAGCAACTTGAGAATCAAGACCATATGTAGCACTAATATTACGAAATGTATCAAGTATCCATAAAAGCTTCAATGCATTTATAATCATAAATTATACCCGATTCTCTATCTTTGTCGTTCTCCCATCCTTCAGCATTTTCTTGGATCCGATCAAGAAGGTCCCTTTTAAACTCTTCTTTGTTGCGTGTAAATGATCCAGAACAAGAAGTATCCAAGCAAGGTCTTGTCTTGAAAAGAAAGTCTTGCATAGAAATTATCAATAATAATATTACCAGGAAGCTCATGAATGGGGCATTTGAGCATTAAAGACTTCAATCTCCCCAAGCTTGGGCAATACTCTCTCCATCATGAGGCCAGAAATTATATATGCGGTTCCGATCTTTGTGAATTTCACTTGGAGGATAAAATTTGGAATAAAATAAAGGCACAATGTCCTCCCAATCAAGAGAATCACCATTCTTCAGACAATTTATACCAATGCGCCGCTTACCGCACAGCGATATAGAGAATAGCTTCTTCCTAACTTCATTCATAGCAATACCCGCACATTTGAATAACCCGCATAATTCATGCAAAAACAAGAATGATCACCAGGATGGACAGTTCCATCCCCTTCATAGCGGTTATCCATAACATGTTCAATAATTTTCGTAGGTATTTTATATGGTATTACTTCCTCACCTGGCGCCTCATCCACTACCATTGCAGTAGTAGTAGATTTCCCAAATAGAAATTGAAGAGAAGATCTCTCCATAATGACTTATAGCAGCAGGCAGAAAATAAAATCAGCACAAACAAGAAAAGTTTTCCTTACCAATTCCACTTACCAATAGCGCTTCACTCCCCGGCAACGGCGCCATAAAATAGTCTTGATGACCCACAAGTATAGGGGGTGTATCGTAGTATCTTCGATAAGTAAGAATGTCGATCCCAACGAGGAGCAGAAGGTGTTGACAAGCAGTTTCGATGAAGGTTTCACCGTAAATGCTCACGTACAAGTATTCGTGGGGTTTTGATGTAACAGATGAAATAAGTACGAGTAAGTAAAATGCGAGAGAAATAATTGCAGCGAGTGGCCCAATCCTTTTTAGCACAAAGGACAAGCCGGTTTGTTTACTTATAATGATCAAACATTCTCGAGGACACACGGGATTTTAGTCTAGTGCTTTCGCTACATACAGCTAATTAATCTTCATTGTTTTGATAAGTGTTGTGTGGGTGAACCTGTGCTAATGTACCTCCCTTCCTAGGACTAATACATACTTGTGATTATACCCCTTGCAAGCATCCGCAACTACAAGAAAGTAATTAAGATAAATCTAACCACAGACCTTAAACTCCGAGATCCCGCGATCCCTCCCCGCATCGATATACCAACGGGGGTTTAGGTTTCGTCACTCCGGCAACCCCGCAATTAGCAAACGAGTACAAGATGCATTCCCCTAGGCCCATAAATGGTGAAGTGTCGTGTAGTCGACGTTCACACGACACCACTAGAAGAATAACACCACAACTTAAATATCATAACATTGAATATTACTCAACCATAGTTCACTACTAACATTTAGACTTCACCCATGTCCTCAAGAACTAAACGAACTACTCACGAGACATCATATGGAACATGATCAGAGGTGATATGATGATGAATAACAATCTGAACATGAACTTGGTTCAATGGTTTCACTCAATAGCATCAACAACAAGTATGAATAGATACCGGGAGAGTTTCCCCTATCAAACAATCAAGATCAAACCCAAATTGCTACGGCGGTGACGAGGTGCTGCGGAGGAGATGGCGGTGATGATGGTGGAGATGATGATGATGGTGATGGAGATGATGTCCAGCTCGATGGCGGTGACGATGGCGTCGATTTCCCCTCCGGAGGGAATTTCCCCGCGGATTCCTGCCCGCCGGAGAGCTCTTTTCTCTCTCGGTGTTCTCCGCCCCGCAGAGGCGGCTGTAACCCTTCGTGAGGATTCCTCTCTGGCTTCTGTCTTCGGGACGAAGGGTTTCGCGAAGAAAAGGAGGCGAAAGGGGTCGTGGGCCCCTCACACCACATGGCGGCGCGGCCATGGCCTGGGCCGCACCGCCCTAGGGTGTGGGCCCACCCTGGCTCCTCCTGGCTCCTCCTTCTGGCTTCCTTCGTCATCTTGAAAAATAGGATTTTTGGTATAATTTCCTTCCACAGTCGATCTTCCGAAATATTGCGTTCCGACGGTGCTTTTTCCAGCAGTAATCTCGGCTCCGTGCTTGATCTCCAAATAATCATGAAACATGCAAAATAGATGAAATAACATAAGTATTGTGTTCCAATATGAAATATATCAATGAATAACAGCAAATTATGATATAAAATAGTGATGCAATTTGGACGTATCATTGCCTAGTTGTGCCAAGTAAAGTCTTTGATAGTAAGGTTCATACTAGATTTGGATTACTGCGCAGAAACAGATTTCTTGCTGTCACGAATCTGGGCCTAATTCTCTGTAGGTAACTCAGAAAATTATGCCGATTTACGTGAGTGATCCACAGATGTGTACGCAACTTTCATTCAATTTGAGCATTTTCATTTGAGCAAGTCTGGTGCCTCAATAAAATTCGTCTTTACGGACTGTTCGTTTTGACAGATTCTCGCCTTTTATTTCACATTGCTTCTTTTGCTATGTTGGATGGATTTCTTTGTTCCATTGACTTCCAAGTAGCTTTGGGAAATGTCCGGAAGTGTTAAGAATGATTGTGTCACCTCTGAACATGTGAATTTTGATTATGCACTAACCCTCTAATGAGTTTGTTTCGAGTTTGGTGTGGAGGAAGTTTTCAAGGGTCAAGAGAGGAGGATGATATACTATGATCAAGAAGAGTGAAAGCTCTAAGCTTGGGGATGCCCCGGTGGTTCACCCCTGCATATTTTAAGAAGACTCAAGCTTCTAAGCTTGGGGATGCCCAAGGCATCCCCTTCTTCATCGACAACTTATCAGGTTTCTTCTCTTGAAACTATATTTTTATTCGGTCACATCTTATGTACTATACTTGGAGCGTCTGTGTGCTTTTGTTTTTGTTTTTGTTTGAATAAATGCTTGTGTGGGAGAGAGAAACGCTCCGCTGGTTCATATGAACACATGTGTTCTTAGCTTTACTTTTTCATGGCGAAGGTTGAAACTGCTTCGTTAATTGTTATATGGTTGGAAACGGGGAATGCTACATGTGGTAATTGATAAAATGTCTTGGATAATTTGATACTTGGCAATTGTTGTGCTCATGTTTAAGCTCTTGCATCATATACTTTGCACCCATTAATGAAGAAATACATAGAGCTTGCTAAAATTTGGTTTGCATAATTGGTCTTTCTAAAGTCTAGATAATTTCTAGTATTGAGTTTGAACAACAAGGAAGACGGTGTAGAGTCTTATAATGTTTACAATATGTCTTTTATGTGAGTTTTGCTGCACCGGTTCATCCTTGTGTTTGTTTCAAATAACCTTGCTAGCCTAAACCTTGTATCGAGAGGGAATACTTCTCATGCATCCAAAATCCTTGAGCCAACCACTATGCCATTTGTGTCCACCATACCTACCTACTACATGGTATTTCTCCGCCATTCCAAAGTAAATTGCTCGAGTGCTACCTTTAAAAATTTCCATTCTTTACCTTTGCAATATATAGCTCATGGGACAAATAGCCTAGAAACTATTGTGGTATTGAATATGTACTTATGCACTTTATCTCTTATTAAGTTGCTTGTTGTGCGATAACCATGTTCCTGGGGACGCCATCAACTACTCTTTGTTGAATATCATGTGAGTTGCTATGCATGTCCGTCTTGTCTGAAGTAACGGAGATTTACCACTCATTTATTGGTTAGAGCATGCATATTGTTAGAGAAGAACATTGGGCCGCTAACTAAAGCCATGAATCATGGTGGAAGTTTCACTTTTGGACATATATCCTCAATCTCATTTGAGAACATTAATTGTTGCTACATGCTTATGCATTAAAGAGGAGTCCATTATCTGTTGTCTATGTTGTCCCGGTATGGATGTCTAAGTTGAGAATAATAAAAAGCGAGAAATCCAAATGCGAGCTTTCTCCTTAGACCTTTGTACAGGCGGCATGGAGGTACCCCTTTGTGACACTTGGTTAAAACATGTGTATTGCGATAATCCCGGTAATCCGAGCTAATTAGGACAAGGTGCGGGCACTATTAGTATACTATGCATGAGGCTTGCAACTTGTAAGATATAATTTACATGATACATATGCTTTATTACTACCGTTGACAAAATTGTTTCTTGTTTTCAAAACCAAAGATCTAGCACAAATATAGCAATCAATGCTTCCCTCTGCGAAGGGCCATTCTTCTACTTTTATGTTGAGTCAGTTTACCCATTTCTCTCTATCTTGGAAGCAAACACTTGTGTGAACTGTGCATTGATTCCTACATACTTGCATATTGCACTTGTTATATTACTTTACATTGACAATATCCATGAGATATACATGTTATAAGTTGAAAGCAACCGCTGAAACTTAATCTTCCTTTGTGTTGCTTCAATACCTTTACTTTGACTTATTGCTTTATGAGTTAACTCTTATGCAAGACTTATTGATGCTTGTCTTGAAGTACTATTCATGAAAAGTCTTTGCTTTATGATTCAGTTGTTTACTCATGTTGACGAGGGAACACCTCGGCAATGCCTACGTATTGTAGACTAGGGTTTCGGGAGAGAGCGACGATGGAGATTCCGGGAGCGAGATTAGGCACACGACGTACCCAGCTTCGGGTCCCCTCGGTGGAGGATCCCTACGTGCTGCTAGCAATCCACTATATGAACACAAGTATCTTTACAGGGTGCCGCCGTAGCAGAGCTATGTTGTCTATCTCTATGTCTATATCTTGGCCTCCTTATTTCGGATGCCCTGGCTAGCTTTATATATGCAACCAGCCTAGGGTTTTACAAGAGTCCTAGTCGACTACTTCTTCGGGTTGCCTTGTTGGGCCTTCTCCATATTTGGTCTTCTCCATATTGGGCCGAGCCGGGTATACTAATAATGGGTACCCAAAGGGTATGCCCATGTCAGTAGCCCCCGAGTTTATAGGGAAGTCGAAGACTTGCGTAGAAACTCTAAGCATAATCATCTCCGATGTCGAAGAAATACAAGGCGAGGTCCATGTCGTAGATCATGTGTAGCGTAGATGATGTCGACGATTCTTGAAATTATCGGGTGCGCGGCAGCGCTCCCGATGGGAGTAGCCCCCGAGTCTATGAGCAAGTGCTTGCACTTGGGCATAGACTCAAATTGTACTACTCGATGAAGAACTTAACTATATTTCTGGAGAACTTGATGAAATCCATACGCTCCCGATGGGAGTAGGCTCCACTCGAATCATAGAATCGAGTTGAGTCTACAAATCTTAATTGCCGTAGATGCTGTCGAAGTTATTTTCTATCGGGTGCGCGACCAGCGCTCCCGATGGGAGTAGCTCCCGAGGCTACAACCAAGTGTTTGCACTTGGGTGTAGGCTCAACTTGCTTTTAATCGACTCCACAATTTTTCCTCTTTCTTGTATCTTATCGGGAGGGTGAACAATACACTCGATAAGAGTAGCCCCGAGCCTATGGGCAGGTGCTTGCACCTAGGCATAGGCTCAAGTTGTACTACTCGATAAAGAACTTGACTATATTTCTGGGCGCAGCCCCTCTTTTTATCGACTCCAGGCCATTGCTATTTTTATTTGACATCCATATCTATATTGTACAGGGATAATGGTAATTGGGGCTAGTTCATCTGACGGATCAGGTACTAGTTAACTGCTCTAGTGGCAATCCGCAAAAACCTACTTCAAGATCACGTCCCTGGACATGATCCCGGGATACTGGTGTTAACTCGACAGGTGCCGCTTAAGGTCTTACCATTCTGTCGAGTCCCAGTCATGTTTTATCGGGTACCTAACGCGTCCGTTAGGATTTTCTTCGTATCTGTTGATACGGAAAAAAGTAGCAAACCGACGTCAGAGACGGTGCCACGCCGCTCAGAACGGATCCGGGGTCTTACCTTCGCAGAGTTTTGCGGCATTCAGAGATTATTCGCGACTTTGGCGCTCTAAGAATATTTTTTCAAGTGCCTTGTTCGGCTGATGCAATGACCCATTTTGCGGGTTCTTCTATTTTTCTCTCGGGCTTGATGAGACAGCCGAATATATTGGTTATTCTATATTGTCGGGTACATCACCGATGCTCTTGCTCGGAACAATATGACGAGTCAATGAACCCGAAGATTTGTCCACCTTTTTTTTTTTTGGTTCCTCCTTGATGAAAATTTCGTCAAGTTCCTCCTTCAGGAAAATTTCTTCGGGTCCTCTTTGAGGACAATTCTTCGGGTCCTCCCTGAGGACAATTCTTCGGGTCCTCCCTGAGGACAATTCTTCGGGTCCTTTTTGAAGATAATTCTTCGAGACCTCCTTGAGGATAATTCTTCGGGACCTCCTTGAAGATAATTTTTCGGGGCCTCCTTGAAGATAATTCTTCGGGACCTCCTTGAAGATAATTTTTCGGGTCCTCCTTGAATAAGATTTCATCGAGTTCTGTCTTGAAGACAATTTCGTCGGGTTCTCTCAAGATTTCGTCGGGTTCCTCCCTAAAGAAGATTTGTCGGGTTCTCTCTTGATTTCGTCGGGTTCCTCCCTAAAGTAGATTCGTCGGGTTCTCCTTGATTTCGTCGGGTTCTCTCAAGATTTCGTCGGGTTCCTCCCTAAAAAAGATTCGTCGGGTTCTCCTTGAGGATAATTTCTTTGGGTCCTCCTTGAGGATAATTTCGTCGGGTCCTGTTCTTTCTTGAAGACAATATCGTCGAGTTCTCCCTGTAGACAATTTTGTTGAGTTCTCTCTTATATAATTTGAAATTTGCATTTTCCTGCATAAATAAACAAACTTTTTCTATCTTTTCCTTGACTCTCTTTTTCGCATGCGGTGTCAGATGCTCGGTTTCGATGATATGCAAAGTAAATTTATGCCGCACAGCCCCCGAGTGTCGTGTGCGGCAAAAGTAAATGATAATCAACTTTATGTAAATTAAAAGGAAACACTTAGCTTATTAGATACGACGGAGTTAACGGAGATATGCCGTGTAGCTAAGTCGATGAAGCCTTGGAGTGAAGCCAAGAAGTCGAGCCGAAGTAGGAACCACCAAATAGCAAAAAATAGATGGCGCCAAATTGTTGATGAAGAAATAGCCGAGCCCCCGAGCGTTACTGGGGTGATTTCATGATTGTTGCTTAGACGCCGTGTCACCGTTGTTACCCGGGGCGAAGTCGTTGTCGAGCCCCCGAGTATTATCCGTGCCACCGAAAGAAGGCCATTAAGGACGAAATACTGAAGATGAAGTCCGAGATGAAGTACTTGAGATGAATCCATATTAAAGATTACACCATTATATATTGAAGATGAATCCGCCGATATCATAGAGGATGAATCCATTGACCCGAAGAATCCAGTAATCACCATAAAAGATGAATCCGTTGATATCATAGAGGATGACTCCATTGACCCGAAGAATCCAGTAATCACCATAAAAGATGAATCCGTTGATATCATAGAGGATGACTCCATTGACCCGAAGAATCCAGTAATAACCATAAAATATGAATCCGTTGATATCATAGAGGATGAATCCATTGACCCGGAGAAAATAGTTCTAGTAATAACCATAGAAGATGAATCCATTTACCCGGAAACGCGTCGGGTAATATTGTATAAGTGAACCAATAATAACCCAAAGAAAACCAATCCAGTAATCCAGAGAGAATAAATCCACTGAGCCGAAGAAGATAAATCCACTAATTCGAAGAAAATAATTTACCATGAGCCGAAGAAAATAATTTCACTGAGCCGGAGAAGATATATCCAGAGCCGAAGAAAAGAAATTCACCAAGTAGCTGAGCATATTTGCGGTAACAAAATAATGGAACATCGCCCAATGTTGGGTAAATTTGCTCTAATGATGTAATGGTGCAGCCCCGAGTATTCGGGTGTGGCGAAAGTAAATAATAATTGACTATTTGAAGAGGAACACTTAACTTTGTTGTCAGCTGCGGCGAATCCAACGTGAAAACAGGTCGTGCAGCGAACAGAGTCGATGTAGTTGCGCGGCGCCTGGTCAGAAGTAGTCGCCGAAGAGGACGTAGTTGATGTAGTGGATCCGCGGCGGGTTAACACCCAAGTGCATTGAGTCCACAATATCAAGTTCGCAACAGGTGAGCCCCCAAGCATGGCAGGTGCATGATGTCGAGTGCGCAACGGTGGGCGCGTGATGGCAAACGTGGCCGACACAGCAAATTAGTCGAAGCTTATTGCCGATCTGCAGTTATATTACGACGCCAAAAACTGCGCGCAAATAATAGCACGAGCCGGAAAAAATATTTGGCCGAATATATTTATGAATAATATTTAACTGAAAATATAGCACCTGGTATTTCTTGTGTCGAATGACTTGCAGCATAAACACGCCATCAGCTTCCTGAAGATGACAGTGCATAATGGCGAATCGCAGAGCGTACAAGTGCGCCGAATCTGCGCCGGGCGGAGTTGTGCGAGAACGTTCGGTTGTGGCAGCCTGGTACAGCACGCCAGCTGATGTTGGTCGACGCGTTGCCTTGCGGGTGTATGCGTCCGTACTCCATATTTCGCCAGAATTTCTAGCGATGGGTTCGTTCTCGATGGATTCCATTGTTCCGTACCGTGCAAAACAGACAAACATGCATGCATCGCGGGTATCAAATCCAGGGTAAATTAACAGTTGATGGAGTTATGAATAAGAGAGAGAAAGAGATGGATTGAATAGAAAAACTAGTCTTCCGTGTCTCTCAATTGACTTAGGGCTCCACCGATTTGCTAATGTTTTGGGAATTGAATTGGCCTGAACCGATCGGGCACTGTACAACATAATTAAATAACGAAAGCATCAGGTTACCGATTGGTGTGTTGTTTCCGTGGACGCAGATCATGCTTGAGCCTGCAATGCTCTATCGTACGGGGCGTATCGTAGCAGCCTTCGCCAGGACTTCGATCCAAACACGCTGTCGCCAATACGTAGCCCGATTTGATCTCCGCCGCCGATAAGTAACCATATGGTGACGCGAAAAAATCCGGCTGATCGGCCGATGTAGCTGATGACGAACCCGACGATTTTATACCCAGATGTGATCTCAACATTGTTGATGATGAACTCGATGGATCCCGCCCGGATGACAAAATCCAGTCGCCGCGATCCCCACAGACGGCGCCAATTGACGAGGGAACACCTCGGCAATGCCTACGTATTGTAGACTAGGGTTTCGGGAGAGAGCGACGATGGAGATTCCGGGAGCGAGATTAGGCACACGACGTACCCAGCTTCGGGTCCCCTCGGTGGAGGATCCCTACGTGCTGCTAGCAATCCACTATATGAACACAAGTATCTTTACAGGGTGCCGCCGTAGCAGAGCTATGTTGTCTATCTCTATATCTATATCTTGGCCTCCTTATTTCGGATGCCCTGGCTAGCTTTATATATGCAACCAGCCTAGGGTTTTACAAGAGTCCTAGTCGACTACTTCTTCGGGTTGCCTTGTTGGGCCTTCTCCATATTTGGTCTTCTCCATATTGGGCCGAGCCAGGTATACTAATAATGGGTACCCAAAGGGTATGCCCATGTCACATGTCATTATCATTGTTTTGATCGCTGCATTCATTACATATGTTTACAATAGTATGATCAAGGTTATGATGGCATGTCACTCCAGAAATTATCTTTGTTATCGTTTACCTGCTCGGGACGAGCAGAAACTAAGCTTGGGGATGATGATACGTCTCCGACGTATCGATAATTTCTTATGTTCCATGCCACATTATTGATGATATCTACATGTTTTATGCATACTTTATGTCATATTTATGCGTTTTCCGGAACTAACCTATTGACGAGATGCCGAAGGGCCAGTTCCTCGTTTTTCGCTGTTTTTGGTTCCAGAAATCCTAGTAAGGAAATATTCTCGGAATTGGACGGAATCAACGCCCAGAGTCTTATAATTGGACGAAGCTTCCAGAACACCCGAGAGCCGCCAGAGGGAAGCCCTGGGGGCCCCACACGCCACCCTGGCGCGGCCAGAGGGGGGGCCGCGCCCCCCTAGTGTGTGGGCCCACCAGGCCCCCTCCGAGGCTGCCCTTCCGCCTACTTAAGGTCTTCGTCGCGAAAACCCTATCCCGTTCGACGAAACCAGAGAAAACCATCCAGAGCCGCTGTGATGACCCAGCGTACCACTGCATGGTGTAGTACACAAGTTGTTGACATAACACAAGTGAAACACCGTTCCACTCATATTACATCTCTCAGAGTGGTACAACAGAAACATATGCGAGTCCAAGGTATGTCTATAGAAGTACACACGAACTGCTTACATAAGATTAACATAGCCTCTTACTTTACAGTGAGGTAAAACTTCAAATAAAGCTCCAGAAGAACGACTCGTAGTCTATCTTATTACTAACTCAAGTTTAAGAGCTAATTGGCTTGCTATAGAACTCTAGCTACTTAGGTGCTAGGATTAGGGAAAGGTTCCCTTCTATTACTAGTCTAGGCTTCCATAATAGCTGATGTAGAAGTTGATTCCATTGACTTCTTTGATTGGATTCTTCATCTTGTCGCAGTTTACTTCTCTGTCTTCGAGTTCCACGATAGTTTCTCCTTCGGTGCCTTGATCTAAGAAGGGGGTTCAAATGGGAGGGAATGAGTACGAGTGTACTCAGCAAGTTCATATTAGCAAATAGGTGTATCATGCACTAGCTACAGCCATAGACCAGAAAGTCATAGGCCAATGCAAGTTTTCATAAACATTTCTTCAAAAGGTTTATTTTATTCTGAAAACTATGCCCGTCAGTCTTCACAGGTTGACTAGAACTTCATGGAGTTTTTTTCCTGCCGCGTTCGCAGTTCCCTTCCCGGAACAGGGAGTGACAGTCACAATTCAGTATCCTCTGCAGAGGTGCGTTACTTTTCCCATAAGAGAACTTATCCTTGTTGACAACCGAGTAGCATGCTCGTCCACACTTCCTTTGGTGTGAGGCCAGGTGTAAGATCCAAGCCCACACCGCCTTCTCCGCGACTGCAAACCCACCCTTTTGTCCGACCGTACACCCCCAGTAGACTTCTCCCGATAATACGGCTTTACTCATGGTGTACTCCGGACAATCCTTCATAGATCGTAGAGCTTATCATCACTAATGGATGGGGATTTAAAAGGATATCCCAACCTATTGCGGCGGTGCCTCCAACACCCCACCGGCTCTACAGATCCGTTGGCGTGCGAAGGGAAAAGATACGGCTGGCTTCCCCGCAGCCATTATAGATCTCATGGTCAACGCGGTTTGTACGGCGCTAGAATCACTGGACGGCATTGGTAATTAATCCTAGGGTGATATAACCCATGCAATGGAACCTCCACCATAACAACACATACCATGGTTCCATTGCCCACCACATAGTCATATTCATAATTGTAAAATAATACTTTGCTTTCAATGCATGAGTGATAAGTATAGTACTTTGCATATAGTTTGATACAAATAATCAAATGACATGAGCAAGCGATGAACTTGCCTTTCTTGACTGCAAGATTATGCAGGCAAAAGCTTCGATACGTGAGAACTCCAAATGCTGAAATACCATCATCGTCCGGTAAGGACCATGTTTAAAGAACTGGCAAGATGCTATAATGCATAGTATGAGATGCAATCGTCCCGGGCGTAACCTGATCCCGATGATTTAAGATTGATGAGTTGTAAAGATTTCTTTAGGGTGTGTTGCACTTTTAGAATGGTTCTCAAACAAGGTTCTTATTAGGGTTTGGTTATATTAGCATCATAATCAAGTGATATAAGACATCATAACAAGTACACACATAAAGAATAGTGGTGGAACAATATGTAAAGAACAGTGGTCAATTTTAAGTTCTACAGGACATGGTTGATGATTATTTATATTATACTTCAAAAGAATAACTTTTGAAGAACATGTTATTTAAGAAATAAGAAGTATTTCAAATAAGAACTATGGCTTCTATGGTTTGATTGACATTTGTACTTCAAAAGAATAACTTTTGAAGAACAGGTTAAATAATGATATGAACTAATATACATAGGAGCTATGGCTTTCTAGGGTTTATTATTGGATTCAATTAATTTCACTAATAGGAACTAGTTGGTTCTTAACTTGGAATGATTTCTATATAGCAAGTATTGGTAGGGTTATTACTAGGGTTTTTTCTAAGCATCATATCAAAGGATGGTTATCAAGATGGTTCTATAAATTAGCTATTAGGGTTTACTATGGTTTCACAATTGCTTTACTAAATAATCTCTAATGGTTTCTAAGCTAAGTGGCTGATCATTTCCTAAGTAAGGTTTAGTTGGATAGGAACATGTGTTGTGAATTATTACACAAGGTTGGTACTAGGGTCCATCATTATGGTTCTACTAGGGTTTGATGGTTGAGGTTGATGCTAATGGTATGGTATATAGGAGTGGTGATCAATGATACTAATCCATTTAAAAAGTTAGGGTTTGCTCCTAAGTGATACTAGGGAATCATATAGGTTTTAATTAAGAATAGGGACATGAAATGATAATCTCATGTGGCTTGGTTTTATGCTAGTGGATCATAAGCATGCATTCATTTGTTTCTTACTAGGGTTTTATAGGTATAGATGAAGCTTATATGATCACATGGGCTAAACCCCTAGGGTTTTAGATTTGAAACAATTTATGATGTGAACACATAAAATAATGGGTTCAAGGTCTTACTTATATTAGAACTAGGGTTTCTAAGTTATGGTACAACTCTTAAAATGATCATTGACAATAGTGATGTGGTCACTAATTACTTTGAAATAAAATCAATAAGGAATTTAACATTATATTATTTTTACAAAACTTAAGTAAAATATGATAAATACTATTAGGGTTTAGGATTTTAAATAATAATTGAAGTAATGATCAATTTAGGATTTTCATAGGTTTAGTTATAACCATCTAGAAATATTTGTTGTTTTATATGGCATCTTAATGCAGAGTAATATTTAATATTTTATTTATGTAAAAAGATAAATTAAAACAAGAAATTATATGTTTAGTATTTAAGACTTAATGATTTAAGATTTAAATTAGCCTTCTAACATTTAGAAGAAAATTCAAATTATTGTTCCTTTGATTTTAAAGTATTTGCTTTATATTATTATTATAAAGGTAAGTTTATGTTACTCACTTTTATTTATGGGTTGTTATTTATTTAATCTTTAGATGATATAATTTTTTTTAGGGAAAAGAGAATAAAACAAAAAAAATGGACCAAATGGCCCAATGGGCTGGCCCAGCTAGTCTGGCTGGACCAGACCGACTCACGCTGGTCTGGGTCAAACCCAGACCCGACGCTCCCTCACTTGTTGCCCTCTCCTTCTCTCATCTTCACGCACACGCATGCGCACGCTCCCATGGCCCCTGCTGCCTCGCCGATCTTCCCCGGCCACCACCGGCTCATCCTGGCGTCGGCGAGATGGGGATTTGCTCCGCCTTGACCAGCCCTGTAACTCCTTCTCGCCGATTTGATTTCCGTGGCTTTTTCCGTTCGCCCCAACCTAGGAACCCTAATTCCCCCCATGTGATTCCGGCCACCGCTGTCTTTCGCCGCCGCCGCTCCCCGGCGTGGCTCCGCTCACTCGCTCTAGACCGCCTCCTCTGCTGGCTCTGCCCTCTGCGCCTCCGCTTGGCCCCGGTTGAGCCCTAGGGTTCGCCGGCGCTGCACCATGGCTCCTACATCTCCGTCTGGTTCCCTGCGGGCTGCGGCATACACGCCCCCCTCCCTGAATTCTTGGTCGGATGGTGGCGTGGGCTCCTGGTGCGGAGGTTGTGGTGATGACAGTGGTGATGTCGGGGTACTCTTGGCTGTGCTGTGATGGGGGTGCTGCTGCTTCAGGCCGTGTGTCGACCACCGCCTCGACGCCGGCGGACGGCAGTGTCTGCAACCCCGGCGCCCTCCACCTGCCGCTCGGTTGGTTTGGTGGTGTATTGTTGGCGATGTGGTGTTGTGGTTTGCTTCGTCCCCGACGCCGGAAGGATGGTGCCGTAGGCGCAACCCCGGCGTCGACTACATCGCCTACTCCCTAAGTATTTCATTGTGAGTTATTTCCTCTCCATTACTCTATCTATGATTCCGCTGTCATGAGCTGTATCTGCTTGATGATCCAGTGCTCCCAGTTTGGATAATTAACTACCCTGGCATGAATGAATGACTCCTAAAACTTTGACAGTTCAGTTAACACTTGCTTACCCTTTTAGTGAGATATGCAAGATACAAGTATTATTGCTCGCAGATTGGTGCTTTGCTTGATGGCTTTATCATGAGCTTGTATGTATGTTTCTATTGCCTTTGTTGCAGTTGATTTCACTGGATCATGTGCATATATGATCTGATCATTTGATTCTATTTGTGGTGATAGGATGGATAATTACAGTCCTTGGACAGATCTGGTACTAGATAGTTAAACTGATAAGGTCAGATGCTTTACTTGTTGGCTGGCTGATGAGCTTGTGTGCAAAGATTTACCTAAAACTGATAAGAACTGACATGTGCTTGATACTTGGCTGGGCCTGTGATGCATAGGCTGAGGCAACAATACTGGATAAGAACATGTACTAAAGTGTGGCTTATAATTTCTCTGTGATGAATTTGCATAGCATCACTATGCAGATCTGAGAGAAATCCATCTCTCAATTCTCCTAGGTAAAAACCTAGTCGAAGGGTAATTTGATGGAATGATTTTTATTCCTTTTGTTTTCCCCGCAGATTTGTATGCAACCTAAAGATAATATACCATGATCTATTAATGACAGTGATAAGCTTCTACCTGTTGCTTTCTGTATCCTGATCTTGCTCTTGTAGCCTCTGAGATACCCTTGGCATGCTTGCTCCTACTACCTTCTTGATAGCTCCTAATGATTTATTTGTTGATCTTGGATTCTAGTTGATATGCATGTATTCTGCTAGAACCGATGATATTATGAGGTGGATTTGGCTAGATGAACTACTGATTGATTTGGCTGAAGTGTGTGTGCTCAAAAGCTGTTGATACTGCATTTGGCAATGAAAAGAACAAAGGGTGCGGCTGGAGAGGTGTGTATGTGCTAGCAAAACTGCTAGTACTACTACTTGTACTATTTATACTTCGTTGGGCTGCTTGTTTGTGGTGTTGACAACACATGTGTTTGCATGTGTGTGTAAGCTGCTTGTAATGACATCACCTCGATAGTACAAGTTTCAATGTTGCCTCACTTTTCCCTTGTTGCAATCATACCACTACCCTTGCCTTATCCATGAAAATATCTCTCCCTGGGCTGTCAGTTTCCCTTTGTTTACTGAACTAGTAACATGTGAGCTCAATCATTGTCTAATGGACCAAGTGTCTATGATTTAATTAGACCTTGCTTAATTAATATGTGGCTTGAGGATAATTGTATTCGGATCATATTGACTTTTCCATGTCAATCATGATTCATTTAATCAACTATGTGGCTTTTGAAGGATTCTAGCTAGATTAGATGGATATGCAAATTGTTGCCTTGTTGCCTAAGAATGAATAGAATTATCTTATGGTTTCCTTACCATTCTCTGATGTGGATCAGCTGCTGCCACTTGTTCCTGATGCCTACTTGTTGACTGTTGCCTGATGATCAAATTGATCCAGATTGACCCAAACATACTTAGCTGATCCAAATGTTGCCTAAATATGAATAAATCCCTCTAATCACCCTTTGAGGACTAGGACAAGTTCCTAATTCTCATTAGCTAGTCTCCGATATTAAAAATGTCTCCCAAATATGGAGACAAACATTTTAACATTAACCCAATGTTATTTCTTCTTTGTTTTTGCTTTATTTTTCTTTTGCAGCAGAAGAATAAGAAGATTGGGAGATAGTTGGAAGATGAAGATTTAGTTTAGGATTTCCCCTTTATTACTTTTGTAATCTTCTATTTCTTTTCCAACATGTAATATTCGATAAATGTTGTAAATGAAATACTTATGTGAAATATTATTTATAATATTTGATTCTCATTTATATTTATATTTACCTTGTAATATATAATTGTTTAGAATTCAAATTCCAATTCAATTTATTATTTGAATTATGTCTTTCATATTTGAATTTGAATTCGAACTATTTCCCTCGAAAACATAATAAATCAACAAAGGTCATGTCGAAATTTATCACACTTGTGTGGATGACACACATCAATTCCATCGACACAAGAGAAACCTCGATCACTTTGTGTTTTAGATGAACGCGCGAAAATCCCCCGGAATTTCTATGCATGAATGCAATGCACACTCTCGTGTTCTCTTTTTTTCTTGCCTCTAAACCTGGGATATTACAGCCGCCGCCATCACGAAACTCCAATTCGGGGGACAGAAGTCTCTGTTCCGGCACCCTGCCGGGACGGGGAATTGCCCCCGGAGTCATCTCCACCGCCGTCTCCACCGCCATCTTCACCGCCATCGCTGTCTCCATGATGAGGAGGAAGTAATTCACCCCCGGGGCTGAGGGCTCCGCTGTAGCTATGTGGTTCATCTCTCTCTTTATGTGATCTAGTTGAATATCATCTATGTGCTACTCTAGTGATGTTATTAAAGTAGTCTATTCCTCCTGCACGGTGTAATGGTGACAGTGTGTGCATCGTGTAGTACTTGACGTGGGTTATGATTGTAATCTCTTGTAGATTATGAAGTTAACTATTGCTATGATAAGTATTGATGTGATCTATGCCTCCTTCATAGTGTGATGGTGACAGTGTGCATGCTATGTTAGTTCTTGGTGTGATTGTGTTGATCTATCTTGCACTCTAAGGTTATTTAAATATGAACATTGAATATTGTTGAGCTTGTTAACTCCGGCATTGAGGGTTACACAGTTAGTGGTGTTCATCATCCAACAAGAGGGTGTAGAGTAGTCCTATTATGTGATCATTGTTGAGAGTGTCCACTAGTGAAAGCGGGATCCCTAGGCCTTGCTTCCAAGCATCGAATCTCCGTTTGTTTACTCGTTTTGTTGCATGTTTACTCGCTGCCATATTTTATTCAGATTGCTATTACCACTCATACTCATCCATATTACTTGCATCTCACTATCTCTTCGCCGAACTAGTGCACCTATTAGGTGTGTTGGGGACACAAGAGACTTCTTGCTTTGTGGTTGCGGGGTTGCTTGAGAGGGATATCTTTGACCTCTTCCTCCCTGAGATCGATAAACCTTGGGTGATCCACTTAAGGGAAACTTGCTGCTGTTCTACAAACCTCTGCTCTTGGAGGCCCAACACTGTCTACACAAGAATAGAAGCTCCCGTAGACATCACGGCGCGAGATCGCCAGAGAATCGCCAGATTCGCCGGAGCGTGGGTGGAGCGTGGGTGAAATAATTAATCTAACTATTCAAACCATTAACCAAGCCCACACTCCGGTTTCCAGTTGATGACAACATCTCTAGTGTGAGGACACTATCCATTAATTTCTTTATGAAGAGACTGTTGATAGGAATAAACCAACAATGGAGATGGAGGCGTTCGCGGGCTTGCGGGATAATTTTCCCGAGGCGGAACTTCCGAAGATGTCAGATGGCGTGCAGTCGACACGTCCGTTGGGAACCCCAAGAGGAAGGTGTGATGCGCACAGCAGTAAGTTTCCCTCAGTAAGAAACCAAGGTTATCGAACCAGTAGGAGTCAAGGAACACGTGAAGGTTGTTGGTGACGGAGTGTAGTGCGGCGCAACACCAGGGATTCCGGCGCCAACGTGGAACCTGCACAACACAATCAAAGTACTTTGCCCCAACGTAAGAGTGAGGTTGTCAATCTCACCGGCTTGCTGTAAACAAAGGATTAGATGTATAGTATGGATGATGATGTTTGTGTTATCACCAGAATTTGACCGAGTCAGAGGTGGGCCGCGATCAGGATAGGCTTGGAGGATTACACGTGGAGGATCTATGAAGCGGCCCTGTTCGGTGGAGTTGGGCCAGATTGCCCATGTATCTTTAATTATAGTAGATTGTATCTAGATTAAAAGTAGAGTTTATCTCGTGCACGGTTTAGTGCACGCCCACATTAGAAAGTCCGCTGGACTATAAATATGTACCTAGGGTTTATGGAATAAACAACAACCAACGTTCAACCACAAACAAATCTCGGCGCATCGCCAACCCCTTCGTCTCGAGGGTTTCTACCGGTAAGCATCATGCTGCCTAGATCGCATCCGGCGATCTAGGCAGCACAAGCCTGCCTACGTTGTTCACGCGTTGCTCGTACTCGAAGCCTTTTTGATGGCGAGCAACGTAGTTATCTTAGACATGTTAGGGTTAGCATTGTTCTTCATGCTGCATGCTTTCGTAGTGCAACCCTTGCGTGTCTAGCCGCCCTTACGCCTATCTTAGGCGTAGGGGCGGCACCCCGCTTGATCATAGTTCAGTAGATCTGATCCGTTACGATTGCTCCTTGTTCTGCAAGGATTAGTTTAATATCTGCAATAGTTAGGCCTTACAAAGGGGGGAGGATCCAGCGGCACGTAGGGTGTCGTTCGTTGGCCCTAAGCAGGATGTTCCGAGGATCAACCTCGTGTTGGTTTTTAGGCCTTGCTTAGGATCGGCTTACGATCGCCGTGCGTGGCCGTGAGGCCCAATCTGGAGTAGGACGATCCGATTATGCGGTGAAAACCCCACATCGTCGTAGATCTCATTAGCTGTACCTTGATCAAGCAGGACCACCATATATTCGGACACCTCGTCTGAATCATGGGTGGATCGACTCTTTGAGCCGATTCACGGGATAACCCGAGAGCCGATCGAGGCTCGTATTTAACGTTTACGTGTGTGCCCTGCGAGGAAACTAAGCGAGGCATCATCCACACCTTCACGACCGGGTATAGGTCAGGTGGCACGCCCTTGTGATAAACATCGGTGCGTGCGACCGGGAGGCTTTGCGGGCCGTCGCTCGAGAGGACTAGGGCCAGCCGCAGCCCTAGTTGTTCCCGGCTCTACGGTGTTGCCCGTCTCTACCCGTCGGTGGGTTTCTGACGTCAACACATTCTGGCACGCCCGGTGGGACAACCTTCGACATCGACAACATCGCCATCTACATCCAAGATGGCGGAAGACACTCCGGTCACATACGCGGATCTGCCTGATGAGCTCAAGAAGAAGCATGACGAGATCAAGGCAACCCTCGAAGCCGAACTCATCGGCTCCTTCCACCGAACCCGCTCCCATGGCGTCGGGTGGAAGGGTTTCACACCGAAGGCGCGCTCGATGGAGTGGACCTGTCCGCCCCGTCGGAAGAACGCACCGGGTCGCTGCGGCAGGAGATCAACTACATGGTGGCTCATTCGCTGCACCGCCACTACGAGAGCTCGGTGAACACCTTGGAGCGTGTCGCTCCGCGCGTCGTTCGGGAAATCATGAGTCACCGGTACTCCCCGTCGGGACCGGCTGCGGGGACTTTCAAAGGAGAGATGCCGCTCCAGCCCCGGCCGTTCGCATGGGTAGCACCGGAACTGCCGAACTCATCGGCATACGTCGTCTACAAGATTGGTGGTGATCCTAGTGACTACCAATTCCTGCCTGAGCCACCTAAGGAGGTCCCGCACGGATACGCGTGCGCATACGTGCCAGACGGCAACGCCTTGGCACTCTCGAACCAGGCTGCAATAACAGCGGCCTCCGGAACGGCGGGAGGAACGTCGAGGAGCCGATCTCGAGAAGCGATCGTGGCTGGCTAAGTACGCCGCCCCGACAAACCTCCAAAGCCCAGCTCCTGCGGTTGGCTTAGAACCGAGAAAAACAAGCATGGCTGGTTAAGTATGCCACTCCGGCGAATCTTCGGGGTTCGACACCTTCAGCCATCACGGCGGATCAGATTTGCACAATTCTGAAAGATCAGTTCGGTATGATGCCGAAAAGGAAGGCGTTCGGCTACACCAAGCCGTACCCCAACAGCTACGAACTGATCCCGCTACCACCCAAATATCGGCTCCCGGACTTCACGAAGTTCAGTGGGTCAGAGGGGTCCAGCTCCATCGAGCATGTGAGCCGATATTTGGCATAGCTGGGCACGATCTCAGCGTCAGATGAGTTGCGCGTGAGGTTCTTCTCACGAGTCCCTCACAGGATCGGCTTTCGGGTGGTACACATCGCTACCACCGAACTCCATCCAAACTTGGAAGCGAGTTGGAAGAGCAGTTCCATGAGCGGTTTCATTCGGAAGCTTCCGAGTCTAGCATTGCCGATCTAGCACAACTACGTCGAAGCGCGGAGAAACTGTGACGAGAATACATCCGGCGCTTCGGGACCATTAGGAACCGATGCTTTTCGGTTCGTATAACTGAAAAGGAAGCGATCGAGTTGGCGGTAGCGGGCCTTGCAACACAGCTCAAGGACATGGCCTCCCAAGCGGATTATCCCTCGGCGGCGCACGTGGTTCGAAACTTTCAGCATATGAACGGCGCCACCCGGACCTGTACCAAGACAAGTTCAAGCGTGCGGTAGCCCTGGTTGATGCGAGAGGAAGACGAAGTTCCTGCGGGAGACCAAGAAGTAGCGGTGGCTGAGTGGACTCGGGGAGGAACCCCGTGTCCTGCAAGTGGGTAAAGCCACCGGGCCCGCCCGGGGATTTGATTTTGACGTGACCAAGGCCGAGCAAATCTTCGACCTCCTACTCAAGGAAAAGCGAGTTGAAGATACCTGAAGGTCTCAAGTTCCCCACGGCGCAAGAGCTGAATGGAAAGCCATACTGCAAATGGCATAACTCGCTCTCCCATACCACCAACGACTGCAGGGTGTGGCGTCAGCACATCCAAGCGGCGATAGAGAACGGGCGTCTAATTTTCAACCGAGTACGCCATGAAGGTCGACACACACCCCTTCCCCGCCGTAAACATGGTGGAGTATGCTTGCCATGCGGGGTGCCGGCCGGGTTTCTGTGCGGTATCAACATGGTAGATCTTGGACACCACGGCGGCAAGGATGGAGATGAGGGCAGCTGCTCTCATAGCAAAGATACGAGAGGAAGCCGCTCCACGCGATCGGCTCCGCCAATACGGCAAGCGCTACGTCACGAGAGGAGAAGTGAGGAACATAAGATATCGGCGACCTCTCTACGATCACCTCCTCAACAAGTATGTGAGTCGGTACGACCAACGCCGACGGTCCGGCGATGATGATGAAAGAGATCGTCCGGCTAGAGAAGCCGAGAAGACATCGTCGGCATAATCGCGATGAGGAGGAGCACGAGCGTTGTGCCAAGGGAAAGGCAAAGGAGCAAGACGACGAGGACGGGCCTTGGGATTGTCCTTTCTTCGGACATCTGGTGGGATTCGGGAATGAGCCGATTGCCAACAATCGGCAATTGCCCGGAATGCAACCGGAAGAAGAAGGAGGCAGCCAACGTGTCCGTGTTCGAGCGCTTAGGACCTCTCCCGCCACAGAGCAAACGAGCTGAGTCCCCTCGGTTGGAAGATCTCGAAGATTCGGAAGACGAGGGAGAAGAAGAAGACAGGTACCACCGGCCAAGGTGGTGCCACGACGGACTCGGCCGTTCCCGAAACGCGAGGGTTCAACGATTGCGCGGCCTGGAAGAAGCCGAGAGGTTATACTTGCATACATTGAGGAAGGCAAGGCCTGACCTGGCTGCAAAGGTTCGGCGAACCCTGGATGAAGAGGGTCGTCCACGGAAAATGGAGTGGCGCCCCAAGCAAAGGAAAGCCGATGATGAAGCATCGGTGGCACAAGCATGGTGCTCGTTCTTCCGGCAGAGCTTAGCGCTCCACGATCACACGATGCATTCAAGGTGGGCGACGGCAAGCATGCCAACATGATGAAGTCAGAGATTGGGCTGGTCTTATCTACCGGCCTGAACGAGTAACAAGAACACAGCAATGAGCAAACATGGCGAGGCTGATCCTTGTGATCGGCCCCAAAAGAAAATTTATGAAGGGACATCACAAAACCTTCGCCGAGCAAACAACGTGGAGGCCGATTCCAGCAATCGGCCAAAATTATCCTCACCCACCGTTCCGCTTGGGTTCAACATGTTATCCAACAGAGCCGATACCATCAATTCTCTTGACAGAATCGGCTCGGGGGGACACCGAGTGGATAAAATACGAGGATATGCAACGGAAGCATCCCGTCTCGTCTTTGGTGATGGGTATTGGAATATGGGGGCCGATGCACTAGTCGGCCGTAAAAAATAAAAATCTGAAAAATTCGAAAATTTTCGAGCACAGCCGATGCAGCAGACATCGACTTAAGGATATCGAAGCCGATGCGTGGCCATCGACTCAAGAGGAATAACTGTTACGATCAGAGGGTCGATGGAGCACTGATGTAAGAACTCCTCAATAGAGTGGTGTAAGAGCTCGGATCCTCTCTTCCAGGGCAAAGACCAAGAGCAGCCTGGACGTACAGATTAGGTCAAGGATGGAGCTGATCTGGCCGGCAAGAACTGAAGAAGCTCGGGGGGCAGCTCACCTTGAAGGCTCTCTGCTTTGAGAAGCCGATTTATGTTCAAATCGGCTGGCTCTGCATAGGGAACTTCCCCACACACGATCAAGCCCAGGTCCATACAGCTAATTCGCGTATCCTCGTCTCTGTTTTGGCTGAGACTCGGGGGGCAAAAGGCATATGGGTGCCCTGTTCTTAAAAGCCGATTGGAGTTACCTCGGTTGTTATTGCATCATGATCGTCTCAAGGAGGAACTGGGAAGGAAAAGCCGTCGTCTGGTACGAGGTTTGGACCGTGCTGGTGCTGCAAGAAAAGAGGAGATTGGTTCATCAAATTAGCCGATGGATAGTCATCGGCTGCGAGGCTGCAAAACGCCACAATTTGGGAAAATCAATGATAGCCCGATTCGTCATTATCGGTCTTGGTGTGGCAAGCGGAAGGATGGAAATTGGATTAATGAAAGGAGAAATTGGAAGAACGAGTTCTCATTAATTCAAAGGAGCAGCTTTACAAGAAGAGCCGATGGCTCTCAAAAGAGGGATCTAGTGCCTAGTGCACTCGCTCTCGCTAGTCCTATTCTACTAGTCGTCGCTGTCCTCATTGTCGCCATCGTCAAGGTCGTCGGCGCTGCTTCCAGGAAGCTCCTCGCCGCTGCTGCCCCAGCCGTCCGCTGGAGCCTCCTCCTCCTCCTCGTCATCATCATCGTCCTCGCTATCCGCCCAGCCGCGGAAGCGCTTCGTTGGAGGGTACCCAATGGAGACGGAGGAATCATCTTCCTCCTCCTCATCTTCTTCCTCGTCATCATCGTCGTCATCGCTGTCCGCCCACATGCGGGAGCGTTTCTTCGGCGGGAGCTTGGCGGAGGGGGAGGCCTTGGTCTTCTCCGCTTCTCCTCCCTTCTTCTCCTTGTCCGAGGAGATGGAGTGCTCCCCGGGGCGGAGATCATCCTCTTCTTTGCTCTTCGGCCACGGTTGGAGAGAGGTGCCTGAAGCGGAGGAGGAAGAGGAAGACATGGCTGTAGGGAAGAAGGGTTTTTTGGTTTGGTGAACAGAGCAGAGCAAGGCGATGGAGTGGTGAACCGTTTGGCACAGATAAATAAAGAGAGTGTAGTGGAGATTTAATGCCATACGGTTCTCGAGGGCGTGAGGCCGAAATTGACGATTCGTACAGAGAAGCCCGGGAGGCGAGGCGTAATGATGGAAGATTCTGCGGCAGCTCTGCTCTGCCACGACATGACCCGACGAGAAAAGAACATAATGATTTTGGAAATGTCATTTCCAAAACCAGGGGGGCATGTGTTATCACCAGAATTTGACCGAGTCAGAGGTGGGCCGCGATCAGGATAGGCTTGGAGGATTACACGTGGAGGATCTCGGAAGCGGCCCTGTTCGGTGGAGTTGGGCCAGATTGCCCATGTATCTTTAATTATAGTAGATTGTATCTAGATTAAAAGTAGAGTTTATCTCGTGCACGGTTTAGTGCACGCCCACATTAGAAAGTCCATTTGGACTATAAATATGTACCTAGGGTTTATGGAATAAACAACAACCAACGTTCAACCACAAACAAATCTCGGCGCATCGCCAACTCCTTCGTCTCGAGGGTTTCTACCGGTAAGCATCATGCTGCCTAGATCGCATCTGGCGATCTAGGCAGCACAAGCCTGCCTATGTTGTTCATGCGTTGCTCGTACTGAAGCCTTTTTGATGGCGAGCAACGTAGTTATCTTAGACATGTTAGGGTTAGCATTGTTCTTCATGCTGCATGCTTTCGTAGTGCAACCCTTGCGTGTCTAGCCGCCCTTACGCCTATCTTAGGCGTAGGGGCGGCACCCCCTTGATCATAGTTCAGTAGATCTGATCTGTTACGATTGCTCCTTGTTCTGCAAGGATTAGTTTAATATCTGCAATAGTTAGGCCTTACAAAGGGGGGGAGGATCCAGCGGCACGTAGGGTGTCGTTCGTTGGCCCTAAGCAGGATGTTTTTAGGATCAACCTCGTGTTGGTTTTTAGGCCTTGCTTAGGATCGGCTTACGATCGCCGTGCGTGGCCGCGAGGCCCAACCTGGAGTAGGACGATCCGATTATGCGGTGAAAACCCCACATCGTCGTAGATCTCATTAGCTGTACCTTGATCAAGCAGGACCACCATATATTCGGACACCTTGTCTGAATCATGGGTGGATCGGCTCTTTGAGCCGATTCACGGGATAACTCGAGAGCCGATCGAGGCTCGTATTTAACGTTTACGTGTGTGCCCTGCGAGGAAACTAAGCGAGGCATCATCCACACCTTCCCGACCGGGTATAGGTCAGGTGGCACGCCCTTGTGATAAACATCGGTGCGTGCGACCGGGAGGCTTTGCGGGCCGTCGCTCAGAGGGACTAGGGCCAGCCGCAGCCCTAGTTGTTCCCGGCTCTACGGTGTTGCCCGTCTCTACCCGTCGGTGGGTTTCTGACGTCAACACATTCTGGCACGCCCGGTGGGACCACTTTCAACATCCACCACATCGCCATCTACATCCGAGATGGCGGAAGATAATCCGGTCACGTACGCAGATCTGCCTAATGAGCTCAAGAAGAAGCATGGTGAAATCAAGGCAGTCCTCGAAGCCGAACTCATCGGCTCTTTCCACAGGACCCGTTCCCAGGGTCAACCAGGACACTCGTTCAGCATCAACATGGTAGAACTTGGGTACCGCCCCGGCAAGGGTAATGATGAGGGCAGCTGCTCTCATAGCAAGAATAAAGAAGGAGCCGACCCGCGCGATCGGCCCCGACACTGTCACCAAGTCTCAGTGATGATCAAGATGGAGGCCGATTCTAGCGATCGGACCGTGTTATCCGCGCCGCCCGCTCTCCCAGTATTCGGCGTCGACCTCACAGGAGACGGAAAGCTGGGGTATGGGTTCACCTCGGGTGATGAGCTGGAGGAAATCGACATCGGCCATGGAGACAAGCCGCGACCAACTTTTTATCAGCAAGGAGTTGGATCCACAGCTCAAGAGTGAGATGATCGCTCTCTTGAAGGGATACCCAAACACAAATGGTACATCGGCTGGTACGAACACGAGGCTCGTTCTCCCGACGGGGCCTAGTGCTCCAGAATTACACGAGGGATATTACGGAACCTTCATGGAGCGCTTTGATCTAGCGAGTCGACCAAGGTTAGTCTCACCGCACGATCTGCTTGGGTTCAATGGTGATCTAACGAACAGCAGCCACGACGGCTACACGAATCCCAACGGAGCCGGCGTACGAGTACAGCCCCTTGGTATAATGCAAAGCCAATATCTGCAGGTCACCGACAGATTCGGCTCGGGGGAGGCATATGACCAGCAAACAGACGCATAGGTGAGAAAATGTCAGGAGCCGATGGAAAGTCATCGGCCAGTAAAAAAAAAATTTTATTAGCAAGCACGAGTGCAGCAAGTACAGCAAGACCCAGTCTGGCGAAACACCATCATCGTCTCGACGGCCCCTACGAAGAAACACGCCGAGGGCAAGAACGGCGTCAACACGGATGCGATCCGCCTCGGCAACCTCAGCCTGGTCATCCTCGTCCTTACCCGTCACCGGCTGATTGCTCGGGGTACGGATTTCAGCCGGATCGGTCTTCGAGATCGGGCTGTGAGGCCTCTTGCTTCGTCTTGAGAACGGGCAACAAGGGCTTCCTTGTCTTGGATGAGCTGTTTGGTTACCCTTACCTTCTCTTCAAGATTCTCCGGCTCCTTGCGCGAGGGTCTCGAGTTCGGCGCGAGTGGCAGAAGTGTCCGTCTTGGCGTCCAGAGCAGCCTTCTTCTCATTGAGCCGTCGACACTTTTCGGCAATGTCGGCTCTCAGCGGAAGTTGGGAGTGGCGAAGAGTAATCCTTTGCCGAGCCGTTTGCACCCTTGACTTGAAGGCCGACAAGGTAACAGCGGGCCAGAGCTTCACTTGCAGGGTCATAGCGAGATGAGGCCGGATATCCTCGAAGATGCCTTTGGCTTCCTCGGAATTTTCAATCAGAGTCTCGGTTGAGGGCAGAAAGCAAGTCTTTGAGACGTTGGAGTGGGCCACGGACCGTGCGGGGTTCGGCTCTCCACTTGCCTTGGAAGAAGCTGGTTCGATGGATTCTGGGTCGAATGTAAGCAAGCTCGACAGATCACAACCCTGATAGGGTAAACAAAGTGAGTTTAGCAGGCAATGGGAGAATTGTTGGAGCCAAGGAGGGGAAACATACCTCTCCCAAAGAAGGAGGAACAGCCGACGCCGTAATAATCGGCTTCTCTGTGGACTCGGGTGGGTCAGCCACTTGGGCAGCCGCTATCGTCGAGGTAGCTAGATCCAGAGTAGCGGACGGCCTCGGTACCTCCTCAACATCTCCGCTAGAAGTTTCCGCAGACTGCAAGAGGAGGTGATTAGCCGATCCAAATGATAACGGGACAGCATGGAAGCGTGACCAAGAAGATAATTACATTTGAGACCTCCTGGCTTGATGAAGAGGCTCGTGGGTTCTTACGAGCCCTTTTGACACCGGTGCTTCGTGCGTAACCCCGATCTGGTCGGGGCCTGGGGAGCAGGGGGTTCCGTGATCGACCTTTTCTTGGAAGCCGGCGCTGGCGAAGCCGTCTGACTCTGGGTAGTGGACCTCTCGGAATCACCCGAGCTCGAGTCTCCCTGGCTGGTTTCTTCGGCCCCGCTGGAGGATCCTTCAGTGGAGGCCTGTAGGAAAGGATACAATCGTGTTATAAACAAATTTTTCGAAAGCGGACAAGCGCCTACAGGATCTGAACCAACTTACACGCAAGCTTTCCTGGGCCGGAGCTTTACGCTTCAGGGTTTTCCTGGCCGCTACCTTCCTCACCGCCGTCCTCGCACGAGGCGAGGCTCGGGGGCAGGCCGGCCACCGAAGATGCTCTGCTCCTGGGAGCCGATTTCGGTGAAATCGGCTGACTCTGCATTATGACTTTCTTCAGGGGTGGCGAGCTCCGGCAGAAGAGAACCACTGGTGCCGGAGGAAGAAATACGAAAGGGGAGCCGTCGGCTTGTGTGGGAGCCGGGCCATCTTGTTGCTGCTAGGAGAAAGAGTCAGGTCACAGACAATCACCATAAGGCAGTTACAAGAAATGCTTGAGTGACGATGCACGGTGCGTAGGGGGATCATATTCGGCGTCAAGCTCCTTCGGCGGCGGTCATAGGGCCCTCCCGAAGACGTGGGTCTTCCACATAGACCACCAAGTTTCAAAACCATCGGTGGTGAAGGAGAAACGGAGGTCATGGGGAATTGGTATGGCCAAAGCATCAAAGAAGGTATAGCACCTCTGGGCGGTGAGGATGTCAGGCAATTCAGCTCTACTTGCTGTCAGGTGGTGCAGGAAGAAGTGTGGAGGCACCTGTCCGAGACCAAGCTGTCGAGCCGCTACTCTTGGTTGATAACACTCATAACCGGGCTTGATGATCCGGTTCGAGGTACTCATGCCAACAGGGAGGAAGCAAGGGCGAATCATGAGGGAGTACAAGTGCTGTGTGCTGGCGTCATCGGCAAAGTCATCCAATCGGAAAGAGACAGGGTTTTCAAAATTTGCCGATTCAGTGTAAGGGTGGAACAGGGGGTTGTCCAAACCTTGGAAGAAAATCTTAAACCACCCTGCTGCTTCCTTGGGGATCAGCCTGCTGCCCGGGAGACCATACAGAGCTTGGCCGTAGCTGGTGCATCGAATCTCCTTTCCATTCTCATCCGGAAAGGTGCAGGTGGTCGGCGATGGGAAGTACGGGATTTGGCTTTGGAAGTATAGTTGGGCCCACAACTCGAATGAACCACCGGGGGCCGCCGGTTTTAAGCTGTCTTGCGAGAGAACAGGTTTGACGGACATCGGTTGAAGGGATCGATAAATCTCTCCAAGGAATAGTTTGCCTAGGCCGAGTTGGGTGCCTTTAGCGAGTTCATAGGCCAAGGAGAGGTAATTCTTGGTGGGAGCAAGTGATGGACCGCAGAATATGAAGTGCTCCAGCCAGAAATTCAGGAAGGCTGTGTGCTCCCTCTCTGTCACAGGGCCTTTGGTTTTCATATAGCGATTGAGATAGGCACCCCAGCTGGTACACTCTTTTTTAGAGGAAAGAGTGAAAGGGACTTTTGGCAGCTTGAATGCAGAAGGGCTGGGGGATGCAATGTCTAGCCCTGTGATCATGGCCACATCCAGCAGTGTCGGAGTCATAGGGCCATGACCAAACATGAAACAGTTCAGTGCATCAGACCAGAAGTAGCCGATGGTTTTCAGGATGTTCTCATTCTTCTCAAGAGGAGATAGCGATAATGACAGGGCATCGGCTATTCCTATGGTTTCCCAAGTGGCATAGTGGGATTTTGATACCCTATTGTACCATGCCACCCAACCTTCAGGGGGATTAGGCCAGGCTCGCAGGCAGTCGGCCCAGGAAGTCAGATCTAGGTTCTGGCTCACAAAGGGGATTCTGTTAGCTTCGCACGAAATTAACATGGCAGGGCTCTCAGAAGAACGAGGACCGAGGCACATCGAATTCGCGAGAGAAGGATGTGGCAGAAGAATGTCTGAAACCTAAATTAGTAGCGGAGCGAGGCATTAATTCAGGTGTTTGCATTAATCCCATGTCAAGTCAAACGGCGAGAAGGGTTTGAGGATTACCTTCAGTCCGGAAACCGTGGTATCGGTATTGGATGATTCCGCCATGAGATGCGTTGAAGAAATTGGAAGCAGCACGGTCGAGATCTGTGTAGGTGATGGTGGATTGGAGCCGCTCGGGCGGCGATTTGGGGATCCGACTCTGTCTTTTCAGATGGAGGTCGCGGGTTACCGTTTGGAAGGGCGGCTGGCTCGACAATACCCAGTGTGTTTATGAGAGAGACCGATGCGACGCCATCGGTTCTTTTTTTGAAGATCGTGTGACTTTGACTATCGGCAAAACGACTGACTGGGAACGCTTCTTCAGTGACAAAGGAGGGTTTTTAATAAAAAAAAACCGATTGCTCAAGGAGAGCCGATTGCTTGCATACCACTGATGCTATGTCACTAATCCTCACTGCCCTCATTATCGGCATCATAGCTGTCGCCAGCGCTACTTCTGGAGAACTCCTCCTCACTGCAAAATATGAGGAGACAAAGGATACTGCAACGGTGAGGCCACGACATGACCCGACGAGAGAAGAGCATAATGATTTTGGAAATGTCATTTCCAAAACCAGGGGGGCATGTGTTATCACCAGATTTTGGCTAAATCAGGAGTTGGGCCGCGAACAAGATGGGCTTGGAAGATTACACGTGGAAGATCTGTGAAGCGGCCCTGTTCGGTGGAGTTGGGCCAGATTGCCCATGTATCTTTAATTATAGTAGATTGTATTTAGATTAAAAGTTAGAGTTTATCTCGTGCACGGTTTAGTGCACGCCCACATTAGAAAGTCCATCTGGACTATAAATATGTACCTAGGGTTTATGGAATAAACAACAACCAACGTTCAACCACAAACAAATCTCGGCGCATCACCAACCCCTTCGTCTCGAGGGTTTCTACCGGTAAGCATCATGCTGCCTAGATCGCATCTTGCGATCTAGGCAGCACTAGCTTGCCTACGTTGTTCACGCGTTGCTCGTACTGAAGCCTTTTTGATGGCGAGCAACGTAGTTATCTTAGACATGTTAGGGTTAGCATTGTTCTTCATGCTGCATGCTTTCGTAGTGCAACCCTTGCATGTCTAGCCGCCCTTACGCCTAACTTAGGCGTAGGGGCGGCACCCCGCTTGATCATAGTTTGGTAGATCTGATCCGTTACGATTGCTCCTTGTTCCGCAAGGATTAGTTTAATATACTGCAATAGTTAGGCCTTACAAAGGGGGAGGATCCGGCGGCACGTAGGGTGTCGTTCGTTGGCCCTAAGCAGGATGTTCGAGGATCAACCTCGTGTTGGTTTTAGGCCTTGCTTAGGATCGGCTTACGATCGCCGTGCGTGGCCGCGAGGCCCAACTCGGAGTAGGACGATCCGATTATGCGGTGAAAACCCCACATCGTCGTAGATCTCATTAGCTGTACCTTGATCAAGCAGGACCACCATATATTCGGACACCTCGTCCGAATCATGGGTGGATCGGCTCTTTGAGCCGATTCACGAGATAACTCGAGAGCCGATCGAGGCTCGTATTTAACGTTTACGTGTGTGCCCTGCAGGAAACTAAGCGAGGCATCATCCACACCTTCCGACCAGGTATAGGTCAGGTGGCACGCCCTTGTGATAAACATCGGTGCGTGCGACCAGGAGGCTTTGCGGGCCGTCGCTCAGAGGGACTAGGGCCAGCCGCAGCCCTAGTTGTTCCCGGCTCTACGGTGTTGCCCGTCTCTACCCGTCGGTGGGCGTGCCAGAATGTGTTGACGTCAGAAACCCACCGGACGGGTAGAGACGGGCAACACCGTAGAGCCGGGAACAACTAGGGCTGCGGCTGGCCCTAGTCCTCTCGAGCGACGGCCCGCAAAGCCTCCCGGTCGCACGCACCGATGTTTATCACAAGGGCGTGCCAGCCGACCTATACCTGGTCGGAAGGTGTGGATGATGCCTCGCTTAGTTTCCTGCAGGCACACACGTAAACGTTAAATACGAGCCTCGATCGGCTCTCGGTTATCTCGTGAATCGGCTCAAAGAGCCGATCCACCCATGATTCAGACGAGGTGTCCGAATATATGGTGGTCCTGCTTGATCAAGGTACAGCTAATGAGATCTACGACGATGTGGGTTTTCACCGCATAATCGGATCGTCCTACCCAGTTGGGCCTCGCGGCCACACACGGCGATCGTAAGCCGATCCTAAGCAAGGCCTAAAAACCAACACGAGGTTGATCCTCGGAACATCCGCTTAGGGCCAACGAACGACACCCTACGTGCCGCTGGATCCTCCCCCTTGTAAGGCCTAACTATTGCGGATATTAAACTAATCCTTGCGGAACAAGGAGCAATCGTAACGGATCAGATCTACCAAACTATGATCAAGCGGGTGCCGCCCCTACGCCTAAGTTAGGCGTAAGGGCGGCTAGACATGCAAGGGTTGCACTACGAAAGCATGCAGCATGAAGAACAATGCTAACCCTAACATGTCTAAGATAACTACGTTGCTCGCCATCAAAAGGCTTCGATACGAGCAACGCGTGAACAACGTAGGCAGCTATGCTGCCTAGATCGCAAGATGCGATCTAGGCAAGCATGATGCTTACCGGTAGAAACCCTCGAGACGAAGGGGTTGGCGATGCGCCGAGATTTGTTTGTGGTTGAACGTTGGTTGTTGTTTATTCCATAAACCCTAGGTACATATTTATAGTCCAGCGGACTTTCTAATGTGGGCGTGCACTAAACCGTGCACGAGTAAGATTCTATCTCTAAACTAAGATGCGATCTAATATGTTACAGATACACGGGCAATTAAGCCCAACTTGGTATAAAAGGCCGATCCACGTATTCCTTCTATATATATTTCTTCAAACCCATCTTGATCGCGGCCCACCTCTGACTTGGTCAAATTCTGGTGATAACACATGCCCCCCTGGTTTTGGAAATGACATTTCCAAAATCATTATGCCTTTCTTTCATCGGGTCATGTCGTGGCAGAACCGTCGCAGTATCCGTCACCATGATGACTTGCCTTCTCAACTTCTCCGCGTGACTTGGCAGTCTTTTCTCTTTCTTTCAAGCATCACTTCCTCGGAAACTGCTGTGGCATTGAATTTCCACTATATCCCCTTTATTTAACCGCTATGAACAGTTCGCTCTGCATCTCCCTCGCATTAGCAGTCCAAAAGCCCTCCTGTGCCATCATGTCTTCTTCCTCCTCTGCTCCATCGGATCCTTCCAGCCAGTCCTCCACGTCCCGTGAGCCGACGCCGGAGTACAACCCGGCGGGGGTCCATGCGGCCAACACCCGTCGCGCCATTGCGGCCGGGGAGGAGTCAGACCATGACTTCTCCATCTGGTCCGAGGACGACCCAGTCCTCGACGGACGGAGAGAGCGACCTCCGCTTCCTCGCCGACGGGGAACCGGAGGAGGAGAGCGATGACGATCGCTTCTCCTGGGATGACTTCACCTCCTCCGAGGGGGTGGAGGAGGAGGAAGAGGAGGAGGAGGACGACGACGACAGCCCCTCCGACGAGCCGCCGGCCAAGCGGTTCTGCCCCGGCCGGGCAACCTTAGCGACTTTGACAGCGATGAGGATGACGCTGACGAAGAAGACGAGGACAACGAGGGCCCGGTCGGCGGCCATTGGAGCGACGACGATCCCGCCGGGAGCAGCGCCGACAGCGGCGACGACGGCGATGACGAGGGCAGTGACGGCCCGTAGATAGGACCTCTAGCATAGGGCCAGTAGTAGTAGATGGGGCAATGTACCCCCTAGTATTTCCTTCTGAGAGCAATCGGCTCTTTGATGTAAGAAATCCCGCCTATTAATGAAGAACTTTTCCCCAAGTTGACTTTGCTGATTTCCTTTGAGCTTAATTTAGCCGATTCCCACTCATACGACCTTGCCGATTCGTCCCCTTTGCCAATGCGTAACGAGCCGATAGCAACACATCGGTCCTTCGACGTTTACCCTTCCACTCTTCAACTGATAGATACTGTGGGACTTCCAAGAGAGCCCACCAGTTTCAGCGACCCTTCTTAGCGAGCGCTCATCACTTTGTGAAGAAGGTTGCAACGGAGATCAGCCGATGGTACCCCAATCGGTTCCTCAATAGAGCAACTACCAGGCCTGTTGCCCCCCCCCCGAGTCTCAGCCAAGGCGGAACAGAGACAAGGATACGCAAATTAGCTGTATGGACCTGGGCTTGATCGTGTGTGGGGGAGCTTCTTATGCAGAGCCAGCCGATTTGAACATAAATCGGCTCCTCAAAGCAGAGAGCCTTCAAGGTGAGCTGCCCCCCGAGCCTTCTTCAGTTCTTGCCGGCCAGATCGGCTCCTTTCCTTTGGTGGATCTGATGCGATCCATCCTTGACCTGATCCGCACGTTCAGGCTGCTCCTGGCATTGGCATTGTTCTTGAAGAGAGGATCCGAGCTCCATTGAGGAGTTCTTCCATTAGTGCTCCATTGACCCTCTGATCGTAACAGTTATTCCTCTTGAGTCGATGGTCATGCATCGGCTTCCATATCCTTAAGTCGATGTCTGCTGCATCGGCTGTGCTCGAAAATTTTCGAATTTTCAGATTTTTATTTTTTTACGGCCGACTAGTGCATCGGCCCCCATATTCCAATACTCATCACCAAAGGCTGAGACGCTTCTAGTTGCATATCCCCGTATTTTATCCACCTGGGTGCCCCCCCGAGCCGATTCTGTCAAGAGGATTGATGGTATCGGCTCTGTGGGATAACATGCTGAACCCAAGCGGAACGGTGGGTGAGGATAATTTTGGCTGATTGCTGGAATCGGCCTCCACGTTGTTTGCTCGGCGAAGGTTTTGTGATGTCCCTTCATAAATTTTCTTTTGGGGCCGATCACAAGGATCAGCCTCGCCATGTTTGCTCATTGCCGTGTTCTTGTTACTCGTTCAGGCCGGTAGATAAGACCAGCCCAATCTCTGACTTCATCATGTTGGCATGCTTGCTGTCGCCCACCTTGAATGCATCGTGTGATCGTGGAGCGCTAAGCTCTGCCGGAAGAACGAGCACCATGTTTGTGCCAGCCGATGCTTCATCATCCGCTTTCCTTTGCTTGGGGCGCCACTCCATTTTCCGTGGACGACCCTCTTCATCCAGGGTTCGCTGAACCTTTGTGGCCAGGTCAGGCCTTGCCTTCCTCAATGTATGCAAGTATAACCTCTCGGCTTCTTCCAGGCCGCGCAATCGTTGAACCCTGCGTTTCGGGAACGGCTGAGTCCATCAGGGCACCACCTTGGCCGGTGGTACCTGTCCTCTTCTTCTCCCTCGTCTTCTGAATCTTCGAGATCTTCCAACCGAGGGGACTCAGCTCGTTTGCTCCGTGGCGGGAGAGGTCCTAAGCGCTCGAACACGGACACGTTGGCTGCCTCCTTCTTCTTCCGGTTGCATTTCGGGCAATTGCCGATTGTTGGCAATCGGCTCATTCCTGAATCCCAGCGAGTGCCTGAAGAAGGGACAATTCCAGTGCCTGTCCTCGTCGCCTTGCTCCCTTGCCTTTCCCTTGGCACAACGCTCGTGCTCCTCCTCATCACGACTCTGCCGACGATGTCTTCTGGCTTCTCTGGCCAGACGAACTCTTTCATCATCATCGCTGGACCGCCGGCGTTGGTCGTACTGACCCACGTACTTGTTGAGGAGGTGATCAGAGAGAGGTCGCTGATATCTTATGTTCTTCACTTCTCCCTCTGTGACGTAGCGCTTGCCGTCTTGGCGGAGCCGATCGCGTGGAGCGGCTTCCTCTGTATCTTTGCTATGAGAGCAGCTGCCCTCATCTCCATCCTTGCCAGCGTGGTGTCCAAGATCTACCATGTTGATATTGCACAGGAAACCCGGCTGGCACCCTGCATGGCAAGCATATTCCACCATGTTTACGGCGGGGAAGGGCTGGGTATCGACCTTCATGGCGTACTGGTTGAAAATTAGACGCCCGTTCTCTATCGCCGCTTGGATGTGCTAACGCCACACCCTGCAGTCGTTGGTGGCATGGGAGAGCGAGTTATGCCATTTGCAGTATGGCTTTCCATTCAGCTCTTGCGCCGTGGGGAACTTGAGACCTTCAGGTATCTTCAACTGCTTTTCCTTGAGTAGGAGGTCGAAGATTTGCTCAGTCTTGGTCACGTCAAAATCAAATCCCCTGGGCGGGCCTGGTGGCTTTACCCACTCCCTTCGACATCCACGACATCGCCATCTACATCCGAGATGGCGGAAGATACTCCGGTCAAGTACGAGGATCTGCCTGATGAGCTCAAGAAGAAGCATGACGAAATCAAGGCGGTCCTCGAAGCCGAACTCATCGGCTCCTTCCACCGAACCCGCTCCCATGGCGTCAGGTGGAAGGGCTCCACACCTGAAGGCGCATCCGATGGAGTGGACCTGTCCGCCCCATCAGAAGGACGCACCAGGTCGCTAAAGTACGAGGATTTGCCCGAGGACCTCAAAAGGAAACATGACGAGATCAAGGCAACCCTCGAAGCCGAATTCATCGGCTCCTCTGAGAAGACCCGGCCACACGGTATCAGGCTCGCTAGAGACTCAAGTCCGTCGCCTGGCGTCAACATGGTGGATCTCAGCCACTCCATAGGCCAGCCGAAGTCCTCCTTTGGTGTCAACATGGCAGGGCTTGCAAGCCGCCATGGCAAAGATGAAGCAGAAAGCAGCCACTCCCGTGGCAAAGATGAAGAGGAGGCCGATCCACGCGACCGGCCCCAAGATGATGACAGGCGGTACCGGGCAGGGGAGGGAACGAGAAGCGTGCGGTATCAACGTCCACTCTCCGAGCGCCTCCTCGACAAATATGAGCAGCAGCACGACCGACGTCGGCGCCACGACGTAGATGATGAGAGGAATAGTCGGTCTGATGCAGAGGTTAGGAGGTACCGTCAACATGATAGAAGCGACGACGGATACAATCGTCGCGCTGAAGGAAGGTCAAGGGGGCAGGATAATATGGATAGGCACTGGAGCTGTCCGTTCTTCAAACATTGCTGGGACTCAGGAATGAGCCGATTGCCAACAATCGAGAATTGCCCAGAATGCAACCGGAAGAAGAAGGAGGCAGCCAACGTGTCCGTGTTCGAGCGCTTAGGACCTCTCCCGCCACAGAGCAAACGAGCTGAGTCCCCTCGGTTGGAAGATCTCGAAGATTCAGAAGACGAGGGAGAAGAAGAGGACAGGTACCACCGGCCAAGGTGGTGCCCTGACGGACTCAGCCGTTCCCAGAAACGCACGGTTCAACGATTGCGCGGCCTGGAAGAAGCCGAGAGGTTGTACTTGCATACATTGAGGAAAGCAAGGCCTGATCTGGCTGCAAAGGTTCAGCGAACCCTGGATGAAGAGGGTCGTCCACGGAAAATGGAGTGGCGCCCCAAGCAAAAGAAAGCCGATGATGAAACATCGGCTGGCACAAACATGGTGCTCGTTCTTCACACGATGCACTCAAGGTGGGCGACAGCAAGAGCGCTAACGTGATGAAGTCAGAGATTGGGTTGGTTTTATCTACCGGCCTGAACGAGTAGCAAGAGCACATCAATGAGCAAACGTGGCGAGGCTGATCCTTGTGATCGGCCCCAAAAATTTATGAAGGGACATTACAAAACCTTCATCGAACAAGCAACATGGAGGTCGATTCCAGCAATCGGCCAAAATTATCCTCAACATCCAGTCTGCCTGGGTTCAACATGTTATCCAACAGAGCCGATACCATCAATTCTCTTGACAGAATCGGCTCGGGGGGGCACCCAGGTGGATAAAATACGAGGATATGCAACGGAAGCATCCCGTCTCGTCTTTGGTGATGGGTATTGGAATATGGGGGCCGATGCACTAGTCGGCCGTAAAAAATAAAAATCTGAAAAATTCGAAAATTTTCGAGCACAGCCGATGCAGCAGACATCGACTTAAGGATATGGAAGCCGATGCGTGGCCATCGACTCAAGAGGAATAACTGTTATGATCAGAGGGTCGATGGAGCACTAATGGAAGAACTCCTCAATGGAGTGGTGTAAGAGCTCGGATCCTCTCTTCAAGGGCAAGGACCAAGAGCAGCCTGGACGTACGGATCAGGTCAAGGATGGAGCTGATCTGGCCGGCAAGCACTGAAGAAGCTCGGAGGGCAGCTCGCCTGGAAGGCTCTCTGCTTTGAGAAGCCGATTTATGTTCAAATCGGCTGGCTCTGCATAAGGAACTTCCCCACACGCGATCAAGCCCAGGTCCATGCAGCTAATTTGCGTATCCTTGTCTCTGTTTTGCCTTGGCTGAGACTCGGGGGGGAACAGGCCTGGTAGATGCTCTATTGAGGAACCGATTGGGGTACCATCGGCTGATCTCCGTTGCAACCTTCTTCACAAAGTGATGAGCGCTCGCTAAGAAGGGCCGCTGAAACTGGTGGGCTCTCTTGGAAGTCCCACAGTATCTATCAGTTGAAGAGTGGAAGGGTAAACGTCGAAGGACCGATGTGTTGCTATCGGCTCGTTACGCATTGGCAAAGGGGACGAATCGGCAAGGTCAGTATGAGTGGGAATCGGCTAAATTAAGCTCAAAGGAAATCAGCAAAGTCAAATTGGGGAAAAGTTCTTCATTAATAGGCGGGATTTCTTACATCAAAGAGCCGATTGCTCTCAGAAGGAAATACTAGGGGGTACATTGCCCCATCTACTACTACTGGCCCTATGCTAGAGGTCCTATCTACGGGCCGTCACTGCCCTCGTCATCGCCGTCGTCGCCGCTGTCGGCGCTGCTCCCGGCGGGATCGTCGTCGCTCCAATGGCCGCCGACCGGGCCCTCGTTGTCCTCGTCTTCTTCGTCGGCGTCATCCTCATCGCTGTCGAAGTCGCTAAGGTTGCCCGGCCAGGGGCAGAACCGCTTGGCCGGCGGCTCGTCGGAGGGGCTGTCGTCGTCGTCCTCCTCCTCCTCTTCCTCCTCCTCCACCCCCTCGGAGGAGGTGAAGTCATCCCAGGAGAAGCGATCGTCATCGCTCTCCTCCTCCGGTTCCCCGTCGGCGAGGAAGCGGAGGTCGCTCTCTCCGTCCGTCGAGGACTGGTCGTCCTCGGACCAGATGGAGAAGTCATGGTCTGACTCCTCCCCGGCCGCAATGGCGCGACGGGTGTTGGCCGCATGGACCCCCGCCGGGTTGTACTCCGGCGTCGGCTCACGGGACGTGGAGGACTGGCTGGAAGGATCCGATGGAGCAGAGGAGGAAGAAGACATGATGGCACAGGAGGGCTTTTGGACTGCTAATGCGAGGGAGATGCAGAGCAGAACTGTTCATAGCGGTTAAATAAAAGGGGATATAGTGGAAATTCAATGCCACAGCAGTTTCCGAGGAAGTGATGCTTGAAAGAAAGAGAAAAGACTGCCAAGTCACGCGGAGAAGTTGAGAAGGCAAGTCATCATGGTGACGGATGCTGCGACGGTTCTGCCACAACATGACCCGATGAAAGAAAGGCATAATGATTTTGGAAATGTCATTTCCAAAACCAGGGGGGCATGTGTTATCACCGGAATTTGACCAAGTCAGAGGTGGGCCGCGATCAAGATGGGTTTGAAGAAATATATATAGAAGGAATACGTGGATCGGCCTTTTATACCAAGTTGGGCTTAATTGCCCGTGTATCTGTAACATATTAGATCGCATCTTAGTTTAGAGATAGAATCTTACTCGTGCACGGTTTAGTGCACGCCCACATTAGAAAGTCCGCTGGACTATAAATATGTACCTAGGGTTTATGGAATAAACAACAACCAACGTTCAACCACAAACAAATCTCGGCGCATCGCCAACCCCTTCGTCTCGAGGGTTTCTACCGGTAAGCATCATGCTGCCTAGATCGCATCTTGCGATCTAGGCAGCACAAGCCTGCCTACGTTGTTCACGCGTTGCTCGTACTGAAGCATTTTTGATGGCGAGCAACGTAGTTATCTTAGATATGTTAGGGTTAGCATTGTTCTTCATGCTGCATGCTTTCGTAGTGCAACCCTTGCATGTCTAGCCGCCCTTACGCCTAACTTAGGCGTAGGGGCGGCACCCCGCTTGATCATAGTTCAGTAGATCTGATCTGTTACGATTGCTCCTTGTTCTGCAAGGATTAGTTTAATATCTGCAATAGTTAGGCCTTACAAAGGGGGAGGATCCAGCGGCACGTAGGGTGTCGTTCGTTGGCCCTAAGCGGGATGTTCCGAGGATCAACCTCGTGTTGGTTTTTGGCCTTGCTTAGGATCGGCTTACGATCGCCGTGCGTGGCCGCGAGGCCCAACCTCGGAGTAGGACGATCCGATTATGCGGTGAAAACCCCACATCGTCGTAGATCTCATTAGCTTTACCTTGATCAAGCGGGACCACCATATATTCGGACACCTCGTCTGAATCATGGGTGGATCGGCTCTTTGAGCCGATTCACGGGATAACCCGAGAGCCGATCGAGGCTCGTATTTAACGTTTACGTGTGTGCCCTGCAGGAAACTAAGCGAGGCATCATCCACACCTTCCCGACCAGGTATAGGTCGGGTGGCACGCCCTTGTGATAAACATCGGTGCGTGCGACCAGGAGGCTTTGCGAGCCGTCGCTCAGAGGGACTAGGGCCAGCCGCAGCCCTAGTTGTTCCCGGCTCTACGGTGTTGCCCGTCTCTACCCGTCGGTGGGTTTCTGACGTCAACACATTCTCGAAGAACAGTAACGAACAATTGCAGTAGATTGTATTTCAGATGTAAAGAATGGACCGGGATCCACAGTTCACTAGTGGTGTCTCTCCCATAAGATAAACAGATGTTGGGTGAACAAATTATAGTTGGGCAATTGACAAATAAAGAAGGCATAACAATGCACATACATATATCATGATGAGTACTATGAGATTTAATCGGGGCATTACGACAAAGTACATAGACCGCTATCCGAGCATGTATCTATGCCTAAAAAGTCCACCTTCAGGTTATCATCCGAACCCCTTCCGGTATTAAGTTGCAAACAACGAGACAATTGCATTAAGTATGGTGCGTAATGTAATCAACACAAATATCCTTAGACAAAGCATCGATGTTTTATCCCTAGTGGCAACAACACATCCACAACCTTAGAACTTTCTCGTCACTCGTCCCAGATTCAATGGAGGCATGAACCCACTATCGAGCATAAATACTCCCTCTTGGAGTCACAAGTATCAACTTGGCCAGAGCCTCTACTAGCAACGGAGAGCATGCAAGAACATAAACAACATATATGATAGATTGATAATCAACTTGACATAGTATTCAATATTCATCGGATCCCAACAAACACAACATGTAGCATTACAAATAGATGATCTTGATCATGATAGGCAGCTCACAAGATCTAACATGATAGCACAATGAGGAGAAGACAACCATCTAGCTACTGCTATGGACCCATAGTCCAGGGGTGAACTACTCACACATCGATCCGGAGGTGATCATGGTGATGAAGAGTCCTCCGGGAGATGATTCCCCTCTCCGGCAGGGTGCCGGAGGCGATCTCCTGAATCCCCCGAGATGGGATTGGCGGCGGCAGCGTCTCTGGAAGGTTTTCCGTATCGTGGCTCTCGGTACTGGGGTTTTCGCGACGAAGCCTTTAAGTAGGCGGAAGGGCAGAGTCGGGGGTGTCACGAGGGGCCCACACGCTAGGGCCGGGCGGCCAGGGCCTGGGCCGGGCGGCCAGGGCCTGGGCCGCGCCGCCCTAGTGTGGCGTCGCATCGTCGCCCCACTTCGTATCTCCCTCGGTCTTCTGGAAGCTTCGTGGAAAAATAAGACCCTGGGCGTTGATTTCGTCCAATTCCAAGAATATTTCCTTACTAGGATTTCTGAAACCAAAAACAGCAGAAAATAGCAACTGGCTCTTCGGCATCTCGTCAATAGGTTAGTGCCGGAAAATGCATAATAATGACATATAATGTGTATAAAACATGTGAGTATCATCATAAAAGTACCATGGAACATAAGAAATTATAGATACGTTTGAGACGTATCAAGCATCCCCAAGCTTAGTTCCTACTCGCCCTCGAGTAGGTAAACGATAACAAAGATAATTTCTGAAGTGACATGCTATCATAATCTTGATCAATACTATTGTAAAGCATATGAGATGAATGCAGCGATTCGAAGCAATGGTGAAGACAATGAGTAAACAAATGAATCATATAGCAAAGACTTTTCATGAATAATACTTTCAAGACAAGCATCAATAAGACTTGCATAAGAGTTACTCATAAAGCAATAGATTCAAAGTAAAGGCATTGAAGCAACACAAAGGAAGATATAAGTTTCAGCTGTTGCTTTCAACTTTCAACATATATATCTCATGGATAGTTGTCAACACAAAGTAATATAACAAGTGCAATAAGTAAACATGTAAGAATCAATGCACAAAGTTGATACAGGTGTTTGCTTCTAAGATAGAAAGAAGTAGGTAAACTGACTCAACAATAAATTAAAAGAATGACCCTTCGCAGAGGGAAGCATGGATTACTATATTTGTGCTAGAGCTTTTCATTTTGAAAACAAGAAACAATTTTGTCAACGGTAGTAATAAATCATATGTGTTATGTATAAGATATCCTATAAGTTGCAAGCCACATGCATAGTATACCAATAGTGCTCGCAACTTGTCCTAATTAGCTTGGATTAACATGAATTATCATTGCATAGCATATGTTTCAACCAAGTGTCACAAAGGGGTACCTCTATGCCGCCTGTACAAAGGTCTAAGGAGAAAGCTCGCATTGGATTTCTCGCTTTTGATTATTCTCAACTTAGACATCCATACCGGGACAACATAGACAACAGATAATGGACTCCTCTTTAATGCATAAGCATTCAACAACAGATAATATTCTCATAAGAGATTGAGGATTGCTTGTCTAAACTGAAACTTCCACCATGGATCATGGCTTTAGTTAGCGGCCTAATGTTCTTCTCTAACAATATGCATACTCAAACCATTTGATCATGAAAATCGCCCTTACTTCAGACAAGACGAACATGCATAGCAACTCACATGATATTCAACAAAGGTAAAAGCGTTGATGGCGTCCCCAGAAACATGGTTACCGCTCAACAAGCAACTTATTAAGAAATAAGATACATAAGTACATATTCTTCACCACAATAGTCTTTAAGGCTATTTTCCCATGAACTATATATTGTAAAGAAAAAGGAATAGAATTTTTAAAGGTAGCACTCAAGTAATGTACTTTGGAATGGCAGAGAAATACCATGTAGTAGGTAGGTATGATGGACACAAATGGCATGGTTATTGGCTCAAGGATTTGGATGCACGAGAAGAATTCCTCTCAATACAAGGCTAGGCTAGCAAGGTTGTTTGAAGCAAACTCAAGTATAAAACGGTGCAGCAAGACTCACATATGAACATATTGTAAGTATTATAAGACTTTACATCGTCTCCTTGTTATTCAAACACCTTAACCAGAAAATATCTAGACTCTAGAGATCAATCATGCAAACCAAATTTTAACAAGCTCTATGTAGTTCTTCATTAATGGGTGCAAAGTACATGATGCAAGAGCTTAAACATGATCTATATGAGCACAACAATTTCCAAGTATCAAATTATTCAAGACATTATACCATTTACCACATGCAGCATTTTCCGTTTCCAACCATATAACAATGAATGAAGTAGTTTCAACCTTCGCCATGAACATTAAGAATAAAGCTAAGAACATATGTGTTCATATGAAACAGCGGAGCGTGTCTCTCTCCCAAACAAAGAATGCTAGGATCTGAATTTATTCAAACAAAAACAAAAACAAAAACAAACAGACGCTCCAAGTAAAGCACATAAGATGTGACGGAATAAAAATATAGTTTCACTAGAGGTGACCTGATAAGTTGTCGATGAAGAAGGGATGCCTTGGGCATCCCCAAGCTTAGATGCTTGAGTCTTCTTAAAATATGCGAGGATGAACCACGGGGTCATCCCCAAGCTTAGACTTTTCACTCTTCTTGATCATATTGTATCATCCTCCTCTCTTGACCCTTGAAAACTTCCTCCACACCAAACTCGAAACAAACTCATTAGAGGGTTAGTGCATAATTGAAAATTCATAGATTCAGAGGTGACATAATCATTCTTAACACTTCTGGACATTGCACAAAGCTACTGAAAGTTAATGGAACAAAGAAATCCATCAAACATAGCAAAACAGGCAATGCGAAATAAAAGGCAGAATCTGTCAAAACAGAACAGTCCGTAAAGACGAATTTTTTAGAGGAACCAGACTTGCTCAGATGAAAATGCCCAAATTGAATGAAAGTTGCGTACATATCTGAGAATCACGCATGTAAATTGGCAGATTTTTATAAATTTTCTACAGCAGGGGCGGCTCAATTTTGTGACAGCAATAAATCTGTTCTGCGCAGTAATCCAAATCTAGTATTGATTTTACTATCAAAGACTTTACTTGGCACAACAATGCAAAAAAAATAAAGATAAGGAGAGGTTGCTACAGTAGTAACAACTTCCAAGACTCAAATATAAAACAAAATGCAGAAATAAAAATAATGGGTTGTCTCCCATAAGCGCCTTTCTTTAACGCTTTTCAGCTAGACGCAGAAAGTGTGTATCAAGTATTATCAAGAGATGAAGCATCAACATCATAATTTGTTGTAATAATAGAATCATAAGGTAATTTCATTCTCTTTCTAGGGAAGTGTTCCATACCTTTCTTGAGAGGAAATTGATATTTAATATTACCTTCCTTCATATCAATGGTAGCACCAACGAGTTCGAAGAAAAGGTCTTCCCAATATAATGGGACAAGATGCATTGCATTCAATATCCAAGAAAACAAAATCAACGGGGATAAGGTTATTGTTAACCATAATGCGAACATTATCAATCCTCCCCAAAGGTTTCTTTATAGCATTATCAGCAAGATTAACATCCAAATAACAATTTTTCAATGGTGGCAAGTCAAGCATATCATAAATTTTCTTAGGCATAACGAAATACTTGCACCAAGATCACATAAAGCATTACAATCAAAATCATTGACCCTCATCTTAATGATGGGCTCCCAACCATCTTCTAACTTCCTAGGGATAGAAGTTTCAAGTTTTAGTTTCTCTTCTCTAGCTTTTATGAGACCATTTGTAATATGTTTTGTAAAGGCCAAATTTATAGCACTAGCATTGGGACTTTTAGCAAGTTTTTGTAAGAACTTTATAACTTCAGAGATGTGAAAATCATCAAAATCTAAACCATTATGATCTACAGCAATGGGATCATTGTCCCCAATATTTTGAAAAATTTCAGCAGTTTTAGCAGTTTCAGCAGTTTTAGCAGTTTCAGGCAATTTCGCACGCTTTGCACTAGGAGTAGAAACATTGCCAACACCAATTATTTTACCATTGATAGTAGGGGGTGTAGCAACATGTGAAGCATTATCATTACTAGTGGTGGTAATAGTCCAAACTTTAGCTACATTATTCTCTTTAGCAAGTTTTTTGTTTTCTTCTCTTTCCCACCTAGCATGCAATTCAGCCATCAATCTAATATTCTCATTAATTCGAACTTGGATGGCGTTTGCTGTAGTAACAATTTTATTATCATTATCCTTATTAGGCATAACTTTCAATTTTAAAAGATCAACATCAGAGGCAAGTCTATCAACCTTAGAAGCAAGAATATCAATTTTATCAAGCTTTTCCTCAACAGATTTGTTAAAAGCAGTTTGTGTACTAATAAATTCTTTAAGCATGGCTTCAAGACCAGGGGGTACACTACTATTATTGTTGTAAGAATTCCCATAAGAATTACCATAACCATTACCATTAGCGGAAGGATATGGCCTATAGTTGTTACCAGAATTATTCCTATAAGCATTGTTGTTGAAATTATTACTTTTAATGAAATTCACATCAACATGTTCTTCTTGGGCAACCAATGAAGCTAAAGGAACATTATTAGGATCAACATTAGATCTACCATTCACAAGCATAGACATAATAGCATCAATCTTATCACTCAAGGAAGAAGTTTCTTCAACAGAATTTACCTTCTTACCTTGTGGAGCTCTTTCCGTGTGCCATTCAGAGTAATTTATCATCATATCATCAAGAAGCTTTGTTGCCGCCACCAAAGTAATGGACATAAAGGTACCTCCAGTAGCTGAATCCAATAGGTTCCGCGAAGAAAAATTCAATCCTGCATAAAAGGTTTGGATGATCATCCAAGTAGTTAGTCCATGGGTAGGGCAATTCTTCACCAAAGATTTCATTCTCTCCCATGCTTGAGCAACATGTTCATTATCTAGTTGCTTAAAATTCATTATGCTACTTCTCAGAGATATAATTTTAGCGGGAGGATAATATCTACCAATAAAAGCATCTTTACATTTAGTCTATGAATCAATACTATTTCTAGGCAGAGATAGCAACCAATCTTTAGCTCTTCCTCTTAAGGAGAAAGGAAACAATTTTAATTTTATAATGTCACCATCTACATCCTTATACTTTTGCATTGCACATAGTTCAACAAAATTATTAAGATGGGCAGCAGCATCATCGGAACTAACACCGTGAAAATTGCTCTCTCATAACAAGATTTAGTAAAGCAGGTTTAATTTCAAAGAATTCTGCTGTAGTAGCAGGTGGAGCAATAGGTGTGCATAGGAAATCATTATTATTTGTGCTAGTGAAGTCACACAACTTAGTATTCTCAATAGTACCCATTTTAGCAGTAGTAAATAAAGCAAACTAAATAAAGTAAATGCAAGTAACTAATTTTTTTTGTGTTTTTAATATGGAGAACAAGACAGTAAATAAAGTAAAACTAGCAACTAATTTTTTTGTATTTTTGATATAGAGAGCAAACAAAGCAGTAAATAAAGTAAAGTAAAGCAAGACAAAAACAAAGTAAAGAGATTGGATGTGGGAGACTCCCCTTGCAGCGTGTCTTGATCTCCCCGGCAACGGCGCCAGAAATTTACTTGATGGCGTGCAGTCGACACGTCCGTTGGGAACCCCAAGAGGAAGGTGTGATGCGCACAGCAGTAAGTTTCCCTCAGTAAGAAACCAAGGTTATCGAACCAGTAGGAGTCAAGGAACACGTGAAGGTTGTTGGTGGCGGAGTGTAGTGCGGCGCAACACCAGGGATTCCGGCGCCAACGTGGAACCTGCACAACACAATCAAAGTACTTTGCCCCAACGTAAGAGTGAGGTTGTCAATCTCACCGGCTTGCTGTAAACAAAGGATTAGATGTATAGTATGGATGATGATGTTTGTTTGCGAAGAACAGTAACGAACAATTGCAGTAGATTGTATTTCAGATGTAAAGAATGGACCGGGATCCACAGTTCACTAGTGGTGTCTCTCCCATAAGATAAACAGATGTTGGGTGAACAAATTACAGTTGGGCAATTGACAAATAAAGAAGGCATAACAATGCACATACATATATCATGATGAGTACTATGAGATTTAATCGGGGCATTACGACAAAGTACATAGACCGCTATCCAGCATGCATCTATGCCTAAAAAGTCCACCGTCGAGTTATCATCCGAACCCCTTCCAGTATTAAGTTGCAAACAACGGACAATTGCATTAAGTATGGTGCGTAATGTAATCAACACAAATATCCTTAGACAAAGCATCGATGTTTTATCCCTAGTGGCAACAGCACATCCACAACCTTAGAACTTTCTCGTCATCGTCCAGATTCAATGGAGGCATGAACCCACTATCGAGCATAAATACTCCCTCTTGGAGTCACAAGTATCAACTTGGCCAGAGCCTCTACTAGCAACGGAGAGCATGGAAGAACATAAACAACATATATGATAGATTGATAATAAACTTGACATAGTATTCAATATTCATCGGATCCCAACAAACACAACATGTAGCATTACAAATAGATGATCTTGATCATGATAGGCAGCTCACAAGATCTAACATGATAGCACAATGAGGAGAAGACAACCATCTAGCTACTGCTATGGACCCATAGTCCAGGGGTGAACTACTCACACATCGATCCGGAGGCGATCATGGTGATGAAGAGTCCTCCGGGAGATGATTCCCCTCTCCGGCAGGGTGCCGGAGGCGATCTCCTGAATCCCCTAGATGGGATTGACGGCGGCGGCGTCTCTGGAAGGTTTTCCGTATCGTGGCTCTCGGTACTGGGGTTTTCGCGACGAAGGCTTTAAGTAGGCGGAAGGGCAGAGTCGGGGGCGTCACGAGGGGCCCACATGCTAGGGCCGCGCGGCCAGGGCCTGGGCCGCGCCGCCCCAGTGTGGCGTCGCCTCGTCGCCCCACTTCGTATCTCCCTCGGTCTTCTGGAAGCTTCGTGGAAAAATAATACCCTGGGCGTTGATTTCGTCCAATTCCGAGAATATTTTCTTACTAGGATTTCTGAAACCAAAAACAGCAGAAAACAACAACTGGCTCTTCGGCATCTCGTCAATAGGTTAGTGCCGGAAAATGCATAATAATGACATATAATGTGTATAAAACATGTGAGTATCATCATAAAAGTAGCATGGAACATAAGAAATTATAGATACGTTTGAGACGTATCAATGTCCTAGGGCGTGTGCACCAACGATATCTTCGAGAAGCTCCGCCACGCGGGAGATTACCAACCCTTTCCCCCAACCATGGGGATGAAGCTCCCTACCTTCTTGGCTTCTTTTTGCTAGTTAAATATAGATTGCAGGAGAGGGAAGAGGTTGTTGATAGGAATATACCAACAATGGAGATGGAGGCGTTCATGGGCTTGCGGAGAAATTTCCCGAGGCGGAAGTTCTGAATATGTACTAGGGCTAGGGTGTGTGCACCAACGATATTTTCGAGAAGTTCCGCCACGGGAGATTTCCCAACCCTTTCCCCTGGCCATGAGGATGAAGCTCCCTACATTTTGGTTGGCTTGTTGAGCTGCTTGCGATTAGCGACACTCCATTTATAGGCCCGACGTCGCTTCCTCCTTCGTCTTGTTCCTCTGATAGGACGTCGTGCGCTACATGCCTTATCTCGCCGAGCAGTACGTCCACCCACGCATCCTTATCCCACCGACAGTTTTGTTAGATGACACTAAAAATCCACCTTCAGTCCCGGTTACACCCCACCAAATGGGACTAAAGGTTGGCATGCCGAAAAACCATTTAGTCCCGGTTGGTTCCTCCGAGAAGACGTCGTGCGCTATATGCCTTATCTTTCCGAGCAGTGCGTCGACCCACGCGTCCTTATCCCATCGAGAGTTTTCTTAGATGGCACTAAAATCTACCTTTAGTCCTGGTTGCACCCACCAAACGGGATTAAATGTTGGCTTCCTCTTCTTCCTCCTCCTCATCTTCATCGGTGTCATCCACCATGAAGCCATCCTTCTCGTACTCGTTTTGTCACTCCTGTGCTCACCACCAGTTCTGGCTTCCTCTTGTTCCTCCTTCTCATCTTCATCGGCATCGTCCACGATGAAAACCATCCTTCTCGTACTCGTAATGTCCCTCCGCTGCTCACCACCAACTCTGGCTACCTCTTTTCCTCCTCCTCATGTTCATCGGTGTCATCCACGATGAAGCCAACCTTCTCGTACTCGTTTTATCCCTCCTCTGCTCACCACAAGCTCTGGATTCCTCTTCTTTCTCCTCCTCATCTTCATCGGCGTAGTCCACGATGCCATCCTTCTCATACTCGTTTTGTCCCTCCCCTGCTCACCACCAACTCTGGCTTCCTCTTCTTCCTCCTTCTCTCTTCATCGGCGTCATCCACGATTTTTCATGTTAAAGTTTTGCCATATTTTAAATTATGCATGAGTTAAAGCATTTTTAATTGAAAAAGGCAAAATGGTTAATGGTTTGGGTAGTTAGAACATTTCTTTTAGATTTTTTTTTTGGATTATTTTTGTAAATTAAAATATTTTTCATGTTGAAAGTTTTGCCAGATTTTAAATTACGCAAAACATATGAGTAAATGCATTTTTTATTGAAAAAGGCAGAATGGTTAATAGTTTCGCTAGTTATAACATTTATTTTAGAAAATAGAAAATGATTTTGGATTATTTTTATAAATTTAAACTATTTTCATGTTGAAAGTTTTGCGAGATTTTAAATTATGCAGAAGTTATTTCAATTCATATTCTAACACTTTGCAAAATATCAAAAAGGTGGGCAAATTGAAAACCCCCAAAAGGACCTTTTATTTCGGTTGGTTCTATCAACCGGAACTAAAGGTCATTTGCGCGTGTGAATTGAAGCAGCGACCGAAAATGCCTTTTCTCCCAGTTGGTACCACCAACCGGGAATAAAGGTTGGACTTTCAGTCCCGGTTGGAGATGCCAACCGGAATATTAGACCCTTTAGTCCCGGTTGGAGATACCAACCGGGACTAAAGGTCCTAGGGTATAAAAGTGGATCTTCGTCCTCCTGACTCATTACACGATTCGGTGACGCCTCAGTTGGTTTGCGCGCCGTCGAACCTTGCGCGTCGTCGGTCTTCCGTCTCTGTTCTCGCCGTCGAGCGTCGCCGTTCTCGCCGTCGAGACGCCCATGAGCCCCGCCGCCGCCGTCCTCGACAAACCTCGTGGTCTAAGGCGCTCTCAATCGGCGGATCCGTCCCCGACGAGGTCGCCGTGTCCGCCCCTCCATCGCCACCGATTCCGGCCTCCCCTGGCCGCGTCGCCTCCATCCTCGAGTTCAACAGGTGAGCTGCCACCTCCTGGACCCCTCCTCCTTTTGCGAAGGCGCCGCCGCTGCGAGGTCGCCGGCATGTAAACCGCTGGCTACCCACACCGGCGGTTTCTTTTCTCTTTTTTATTTATTTTTATTTATATGGGTCGACGCTCCAGTTTCTCGGGTTCCCGAACAAATTATACGGGTTGGTCCACCGATTCGGGCTCCGTTCTGTGCCGCTTTCGGCCGAACCCATAAATCTGCCGAAAAATTCAGTTCCGGCGGGATTCACGGGTGAGATGCTCTTAGCTAGCATCGTACTTGATGATGATTGAATAGAATACCAAGAAGTATAATTAATTTTGGTTTTGCTAATTCTTAGTTCGCTGAGAATTAAGTTAGAGCTGATACATCTTTTTTTTTACTATGTATCGTGTGGGATGTAAATTGTAAGTGGGTTGTAGCTAAAAAAATTCTTGTTGCAAAGGGTAGCAACTGAAGTTTTGTCAGTTGTAATAAATACGTTACAACGGAGAAAACATAGTTTACACAATACAAAATCGTGAGATCCCATCACGTGACTAAGAATTAATTTTCGGTCGATTGAGAATTAGGCACGCCCGAATAATAATCAGTTATCTAAAAAAAGAATAATAATCAGTTAACACATGTGCAGAAGTATAGCGTTACGTGTGCACCGCCATAAACAGCTCCGAGTCTCCGACTCTGTTCCAAACTCAAAAATAAACGCAGCTGCTTCCAAATCCGATTCCAGCTTGATCTTGGATTGCTCTACGTGCACTTCGGGGCTGTATCATCAACTGATTCTTTCCAACGCCGACCCGGATCGGTCTACGTGCTAGTCCATGGTTATATAAACTACGCCGTAACCAGCTACAGCATCATCCCAAAAAATTTGAACCCGTGAGCGATCGATTGGCCGGGAAGACATGTCGTCGCGGAAGCGCTTCTCGCTGCCGGTGGTGCTCGCCTTCCTCCTCGCGCTAATCTTCCTCGCCGGCACAGGCTTCACGGTTCATCACAAGGATCATAGTAACCTGACATCAGGCTCACGAACGGGCAAAGTTTCTGAAGATCCCGGAGCAGTCTCGCGTAAACTGCTACGCATAGTCCATGGAGCGAAACAAGCCAAGAAGGAGCCGTCGGGCGGCAAGGCTTTGCCGAGGGGCATCGTGCACGGCACGTCCAACCTCGAGATGGTGTCCATGGTCGGCGACCCTGAGAATCAGCACGGTGGCTCCTCGTCTTCGAAGAGCCTCTTAGCGATCCCGGTAGGCATCAAGAACAAGGCCGCCGTCGACAAGCTCGTCTCCAAGTTCCCGGCGGACAGATTCACCTTGATGGTCTTCCACTACGACGGCGCCGGGGAGGATCAGTGGGATGACCTCGAGTGGTCGCGCCGCGCGGTGCACGTGTCGGCGCGCGGCCAGACCAAGTGGTGGTTCGCCAAGCGGTTCCTGCACCCCGACATTGTCGCCGAGTACGACTACGTCTTCCTGTGGGACGAGGACGTCGAGGTGGACGCCTTCGACCCTGTCCGGTACCTCGACATCGTCAAGAGAGAAGGGCTTGAGGTATCTCAGCCGGCGCTCGACCGCCAGTCCGAGATCCACCACGGCATCACGGCGCGTGCAACAACCAACGGAGGAGGCGACGTGCACCGGAGGTTCTACAAGGCGGCTTCGGCCTTGGGAGGAGGAGGGTGCGACGACAGCAGCACGGGGCCGCCGTGCACGGGGTGGGTGGAGATGATGGTGCCGGTCTTCTCCCGCGCGGCGTGGCGCTGCAGCTGGGGCATGGTCCAGAACGACCTCGTGCACGCCTGGGGCCTCGACTACAAGCTTGGCTACTGCGCGCAGGGTGACCGGACGCTCAAGGTCGGCGTCGTTGACAGCGAGTACGTCCTACACAGGGGAGTCCCCATGCTCGGCGGCACCGAAGGGAAGGGTGCGGCTTTCCGGGCTGCCGTGAGGAGGAGATCGCATGCTGAGATGCAGATTTTCGATAGGAGATGGAAGGAAGCTGCAGCCAACGACGCGTCCTGGACAGACCCTTACCAGTAGCCAACGACGACAGCTTGTAATCAGTAGCTTCGGAGTAGATTAATAGGAGTAGAATGTTTTACTGATCGATCAAGTAGAATGTCTTCATATATTCTTGTACAGCATCACAAATTTGTCGATAAAGCTCTTCTCATTCTCATTGTTGTTGTTTCAGCAAAACTTGTTGGTAGAGTAACCAATGGGATGTGTACTGAGATGTTTTCAAATACTCTTATAAATTAACACTACTAGAAAACGGGTCTTTAGTTCAGAGCTGCAAGGAGCATTAGTCCCGGACTTGATTTGATTCGCGACGGGTAGAACGCGCGGCAACCTCTAGTCCCGATTGGTGAGACAAACCGGGATTAAAGGTTATGTGTTGGGTGCGGCAGGCCGCGAGCACCTTTAGTCCCGGTTGTTATCCCCAACTGGGACTAAAGACCTTTTATTTGCACCAAAACTAAGTTCTTTTTTTGGTATATGTTATAATTTTGAATATCTGATAAGTGTTTGAATATGAATTTGAATAACTGTTGCATACTTTCGAATATGAACAAACTTTGAATATGAAAAGTATCTGAATTTGGAGAAAGAATCCAAAACCATTTGTTGTTTTGTAAAATAATTAATCTAACTATTCAAACCATTAACCAAGCCCACACTCTGGTTTCCAGTTGATGACAACACCTCTAGTGTGAGGTCACTATCCATTAATTTCTCTATGAAGAGACTGTTGATAGGAATAAACCAACAATGGAGATGGAGGCGTTCACGAGCTTGCGGGATAATTTTCCCGAGGCGTAACTTCTGAAGATGTCCTACGACATGTGCACCAACGATATCTTCGAGAAGCTCCGCCACGCGGGAGATTTCCTAACCCTTTCCACCAGCCATGGGGATGAAGCTCCCTACCTTCTTGGCTTGTTTTTGCTAGTTAAATATAGATTGCAGGAGAGGGAAGAGGTTTTTGATAGGAATATAGCAACAATGGAGATGGATACGTTCACGGGCTTGCGGGGAAATTTCCCGAGGCGGAACTTCCGAAGATGTCCTAGGGCGTGTGCATCAACGACATCTTCGAGAAGTTCCCAACCCTTTCCCCCGGCCATGAGGACGAAGCTCCGTACATTTTGGTTGGCTTGTTGAGTTGCTTGCGATTAGCGACGCTCCATTTATAGGCCCGGCGCCGCTTCCTCCTTCGTCTTGTTCCTCTGACAGGATACCGTGCGCTACATGCCTTATCTCGCCAAGCAGTACGTCCACCCACGCACCCTTATCCCGCCGACAGTTTTGTTAGATGACACTAAAAATCCACCTTTAGTCCCGGTTACACCCACCAAACGGGACTAAAGGTTGGCATGCCGAAAAACCCTTTAGTCCTGGTTGGTTCCTCCGACAAGACGTCGTGCGCTATATGCCTTATCTTTCCGAGCAGTGCGTCGACCCACTCGTCCTTATCCCATCGAGAGTTTTGTTAGATGGCCCTAAAATCCACCTTTAGTCCTGGTTGCACCCACCAAATGGGACTAAAGGTTGGCTTCCTCTTCTTCCTCCTCCTCATCTTCATCGATGTCATCCACGATGAAGCCATCCTTCTCGTACTCGTTTTGTCCCTCCTGTGCTCACCACCAGCTCTGGCTTCCTCTTGTTCCTCCTTCGCATCTTCATCGACATCATCCACGATGAAAGCCATCCTTCTCGTACTCGTAATGTCCCTCCTCTGCTCACCACCAACTCTGGCTTCCTATTTTTCCTCCTCCGCATCTTCATCGGCGTCATCCACGATGTATTCATCCTTCTCGTACTTGTTTTGTCCCTCCGCTGCTCACCACCGTTCTGGCTTCCTCTTCTTCCTCATCATCTTCATCGGTGTCATCCACGTTGAAGCCATCTTTCTCGTACTCGTTTTGTTCCTCCTCTGCTCACCACAAGCTCTGAATTCCTCTTCTTCCTCCTCCTCATCTTCATCGGCGTAGTCCACGATGAAGCCATCCTTCTCATACTCGTTTTGTCCCTCCTCTGCTGACCACCAACTCTGGCTTCCTCTTCTTCCTCGTCTCTTCATTGGCGTCATGCACGATTTTTCATGTTGAAAGTTTTGCCATATTTTAAATTATGCATGAGTTAAAGCATTTTTAATTGAAAAATGCAAAATGGTTAATGGTTTGGGTAGTTAGAACATTTCTTTTAGAAAACAGAAAATGATTTTGGATTATTTTTGTAAATTAAAACATTTTTCGTGTTGAAAGTGTTGCCAGATTTTAAATTATGCAAAACATATGAGTTAATGCATTTTTTATTGAAAAAGGCAAAATGGTTAATACTTTCCCTAGTTATAACATTTATTTTAGAAAATAGAAAATGATTTTGGATTATTTTTCTAAATTTAAACTATTTTCATGTTGAAAGTTTTCCCAGATTTTAAATTATGCACAAGTTATTTTAATTCATATTCTAACACTTTGCAAAATATCAAAAAGGTGGGCAAACTGAAAACCCCCCAAAAAGGACCTTTTATTCCGGTTGGTTCCATCAACCGGGACTAAAGGTCATTTGCGCGCGCGAATAGAAGCGGCGTCCGAAAACACCTTTAGTTCCAGTTGGTACCGCCAACCGGGACTAAAGGTTAGACCTTTAATCCTGGTTGGAGATGCCAACCAGAATATTAGACCCTTTAGTTCCAGTTGGAAATACCAACCAGGACTAAAGGTCCTAGGGTATAAAAGTGGCTCTTCGGACTCGTTACACGAATCGGGACGCCTCAGTTGGCTTGCGCGCCGTCGAACCCTTGCGTGTCGTCGGTCTTCCATCTCTGTTCTCGCCGTCGAGCGTCGCTGTTCTCGCTGTCGAGACGCCCACGAGCCCCGCCGCCGCCGTCCTCGACAAACCTCGCGGTCCAAGGCGCTCTCAATCGGCGTATCCATCCCCGACGAGGTCGCCGTGTCCGCCCCTCCATCGCCGCTGATTCCGGCCTCCCTTGGCCGCATCGCCTCCATCCTCGAGTTCAGCAGGTGAGCTGCCACCTCCTGGACACATCCTCCTTCTGCGCAAGCGCCGCCGCTGCGAGGTCGCCGGCATGTAAACCGCTGGCTACCCACACCGACAGGTTTTTTTTCTCTTTTTTATTTTTGTATTTATACGGGTCGACGCTTCAGTTTCTCGGGCCCCCGAACAAATTATAGGGGCTGGCCCACCGATTCGGGCTCCATTCTGCGCCGCTTTCGGCCTGAACCCGTAAATCTGCCGAAAAAATTCAGTTCCAGCAGGATTTACGGGTTCTGTTAGAGATGCTCTTAGCTAGCATGGTACTTGACGATGATTGAATAGAATACCAAGAAGTATACTTAATTTTGGTTTTGCTAATTCTTAGTCGGCTGAGAATTAAGTTAGAGCTGATACATCTTTTTTGGCTTTGTATCGCGGGGATGTAAATTGTAAGTGGATTGTAACTAAAAAAATTCTTGTTGCAAAGGGTAGCAACTGAAGTTTTTTCAGTTGTAATAAATACGTTACAACTGAGAAAAAATAGTTTACACAATACAAAATCGTGAGATCCCATCACGTGACTAAGAATTAATTTTCGGTCCATTGAGAATTAGGCACGCCCGAATAATAATCAGTTAACGCATGTGCAGAAGTATAGCGTTACGTGGAAGCTCAGCCGTGTGCACCGCCATAAACAGCTCCGAGTCCCCGACTCTGTTGCAAACTCAAAAATAAACGTAGCTGCTTCCAAATCCGATTCCAGCTTATCTTGGACTGCTGTACGTGCACTTCGGGGCTGTATGATCAACTTATTCTTTCCAACGCCGACTCGGATCGGTCTACGTGCTAGCCATGGTTATATAAACTACGCCGTAATCAGCTACAGCATCATCCCAAATAATTTGAACCCGTGAGCGATCGATTGGCCGGGCAGACATGTCGTCGCGGAAGCGCTTCTCGCTGCCGGTGGTGCTCGCCTTCCTCCTCGCGCTAATCTTCCTCGCCGGCACAGGCTTGACGGTTCATCACAAGGATCATAGTAACCTGACATCAGGATCACGAACGGGCAAAGTTTCTGAAGATCCCGGCGCAGTCTCGCGTAAACTGCTACGCATAGTCCATGGAGCGAAACAAGCCAAGAAGGAGCAGTCGGGCGGCAAGGCTTTACCGAGGGGCATCGTGCACGGCACGTCCAACCTCGAGATGGTGTCCATGGTCGGCGACCCTGAGAAGCAGCACGGTGGCTCCTCGAAGAGCCTCTTAGCGATCCCGGTGGGCATCAAGAACAAGGCCGCCGTCGACAAGCTCGTCTCCAAGTTCCCGGCCGACAGATTCACCTTGATGGTCTTCCACTACGACGGCGCCGGGGAGGATCAGTGGGATGACCTCGAGTGGTCGCGCCGCGCGGTGCACGTGTCGGCGCGCGGCCAGACCAAGTGGTGGTTCGCCAAGCGGTTCCTGCACCCCGACATTGTCGCCGAGTACGACTACGTCTTCCTGTGGGACGAGGACGTCGAGGTGGACACCTTCGACCCTGTCCGGTACCTCGACATCGTCAAGAGAGAAGGGCTTGAGGTATCTCAGCCGGCGCTCGACCGCCGGTCCGAGATCCACCACGGCATCACGGCGCGTGCAACAAGCAACGGAGGAGGCAACGTGCACCGGAGGTCCACATCTAGTTGATGGTGGCTTATCTATTCTTCAATACGCCGATGATACAATTCTATTTATGGATCATGATCTTGAAAAAGCTCAAAACTTGAAATTAATCTTGGCGGCCTTTGAGCAATTGTCAGGATTGAAAATCAATTTCCATAAGAGTGAATTGTTCTGCTTCGGTGATGCCCAAAATGATGCGACTCTGTACGCAGAGTTGTTTGGTTGTGGGCAAGGCCAATTTCCGATTCGTTATTTGGGTATTCCGATTCATTATCGGAGACTTACAATCGCGGAATGGAAATTAGTGGAAGAAAGACTACAAAAACGCCTTAGTAGCTGGAAAGGCAAGTTGCTGTCCCTAGGTGGAAGATTGATACTCATTAATTCGGTACTCACAAACATGGTACTGTATATGTTATCATTTTTCATCTTACCAAAAGGAATTCTGCATAAACTCGATTATTATCGATCCAGATTCTTTTGGCAAGGGGACAGTGAGAAAAAGAAATATCGACTGGTTAAGTGGAGTATAGTTTGTAGTCCCAAAGATCAAGGTGGGCTTGGAGTTCATGATTTGGAAGTCAAGAATTCGGTCCTATTGGGAAAATGGCTGTTTAAGCTCCTCACTGAGGATGGGATTTGGCAGACTATCCTTCGGCGAAAGTATATCGGTTCGAAGACATTATCCCAAATGGTTTGGAAACCAGGGGATTCTCACTTCTGGGCCGGGCTAATGGCGACTAAAAATGAATTTTTTCGCCATGGCACTTTCTCAATCAGAAATGGAGCACAAATACGTTTCTGGGAAGATGCTTGGCTTGACAACGCACCCCTAAGTGAACAGTATCCAGCTCTTTATAGGATTGTTCGTCGTCAAGGTGATACCATTGCTACTTGTAATGGCTACCTCACCCCCGAATGTGACGTTCAGACGGGTTTTACTTGGACAAAGACTTGCGGCATGGAATACCTTAATTCAACGGCTCGGGGATATTCAATTATCGGACGAACCGGACGAATTTAGATGGAACCTTCATGCCAACGGTGCTTTCTCTGTGAAATCTTTCTACAACGCGATCCTTCTTTCTGATCTACCAGTTGATAATAATAAAAAGATTTGGAAGATGAAGATACCATTAAAAATTAAAATTTTTGGATGGTATCTTCGTCGAGAGTAATCCTCACCAAAGATAATCTTGTTAAGCGTAATTGGCATGGAAGTACTCGATGTGTTTTCTGTCAACAGGACGAAACAATCAAGCATTTGTTCTTCCAGTGCCAGTTCGCGAGATCTATATGGTCAGTCATCCAAGTAGCGTCTACCCTGTACCCTCCGACCAGTGTTGCCAATGTTTTTGGTAATTGGCTCCATGGGGTTGATTCAAGGTTTAAGTTGCTTCTTAGGGTGGGGGCGCTAGCAGTTATCTGGGCGCTTTGGCTATGTAGAAATGACAAGATTTTTAATGATAAAAATTGCTCTTTGTTGCAGGTCATCTACAGATGTACAGGTATTCTCCGTTCGTGGTTACCTCTTCAGCGACTGGAGAATCGAGACCTGTTTACGGAGGTCTGTACACGGTTGGAGGCTACGGCGAGGGATACTTTTTCCCAACATGGGTGGCAGCATAGTCTACGGATAGATGCCCCACCTATTTCTTAGGCGTTATATGTTTCATCTTGATGTGTATCTCGCCTAGTTTTTTGCTTTTATCACTTTCGAACCTGAGACAACATAAACGGCTGTGTGCATCCTGGTTATGCAGAGGCTGGATGTAATTGCTTATAAAAGTAATGAAAGCATCCTTTATCGAAAAAACGTGCACCGGAGGTTCTACAAGGCGGCTTCGGCCTTGGGAAGAGGAGGGTGCGACGACAGCAGCACGGGGCCGCCGTGCGCGGGGTGGGTGGAGATGATGGTGCCGGTCTTCTCCCGTGCGGCGTGGCGCTGCAGCTGGGGCATGGTCCAGAACGACCTCGTGCACGCCTGGGGCCTCGACTACAAGCTTGGCTACTGCGCGCAGGGTGAACGGACGCTCAAGGTCGGCGTCGTCGACAGCGAGTACGTCCTCCACAGGGGTGTCCCTACGCTCGGCGGCACCGAGGGCAAGGCCGCGGCCTTCCGGGTCGCGGTGAGGAGGCGATCGCATGCTGAGATGCAGATTTTCGACAGGAGATGGAAGGAAGCTGCAGCCAACGACGCGTCCTGGATTGACCCGTACCAGTAGCCAGCGAAGACAACTAGTGATCGGCAACTTCAGAGTAGATAGATAGTAGTAGTAGAATGTTTTACTGATCGATCAAGATGGCTTGAGATCTTCATATATTCTTTCTTGTACAGCATCACAAATTTGTGCCCTATATATAGCTCTTTGTTTGTTTCAGCAAAAATTGTTGATACAATAAGCAATGGGATGTTGACATGTTGTACTGAGATGTTGTCAAATACTCTTACATTCAAATAAAAGCAACTATCAGCAAGGAACAATGCACAACAGACTAGCGATGAGTGTTGGCTGATGTTTCAGAACCGTGCTAGGTCCCTTATCCCTGCAGGCAAGAAGTTGCAGACACTACAGGAATGGGATGCTACGCCGACGGCCAAAAGTCGGGGCCGTCGGCGTATGGCTCGGCCAGGCCAGCCTGCCCTTTCGACGTTCGGCGTAGCGCGGCCGTCGGCGTAGCAAGGTCTACGCCGAGGGCAGCCCTTGGCATATCTTTGGCCCTAGGCGTAGATAGGGCTACGCCGATGACCACCCTCGGCGTAGGCAAATTTTCAAATTTGTCTAATTTTGTAAAAATCATAACTAATTCATATGATGTCAGAAAAATGCGTGTGAGGTATCGAAATCTTCAGAAAAACATCCTCTATCCGTTTATGTTAAAATCATGCATATTTGAATCATGTACAGTACCATGTTAACATAGAAACAATTCAATCAATTTCTTATATGTCCTCAGGTTCCCGTTTTAGCCAGATGGCAATTTAAACGAAGTCAGAAAATCTCGCGGAGCCGCATGGCATCATTTTATGTGTACTAAACCACTCCAAAAGATGAAATTAGCATACGACAATTATTTTGGAAAACCCTTCACGAACAGGGCTATCAAGTCCGGAGTTCTATGACTTTTAGGGCAAATGAGTAGGAAACGGCCCGTGACACCGCATAGTTTGTCGGAACGAGACCATATTTGGCACGTGTGTGGTCCCTGGGATGGGAAGGCCTCGGGAGCGGATTTCCAATCCGACCCATGGGTGATGGTTTTTTCATTTTCGGGGTGCCAAAACAGGTTTTTTGTGTGAAGCTGCTACATGGGGCGCATTTTAGTATTGCGCGAGACCTTCGCGTAGTGGTAGGACACCGCCTTCACACCACATATCACATGTCATATGTGCGCGCTAGCTATCTGGGAATCCATGCGGCTTCCTGCGGTGTCCCACCGAATCCGCTAGAAAGTGACCGAATTTGAACTAGGGCTACACTTTTCGTCGCTCAATAAATTCTGGGAAAAATGTTTTTAGGTCTATGACATATCACTTTATATGCGAATTTTTTTCCGTTTAGCGCGATGGTAAACGGGTGCACCAGCGCGCCCGGTACGGCCATACCGCATCTCCGTGGCGGCCCGTTTTGGCCAAATGGCAATTTAAACGAAGTTAGAAAATCCCGCGGAGCCGCATGGCATCATTTTATGTGTCCTAGTAACCACTCTAAAATTCGGAATTAGGATACGGAAATTATTTTGGAAAACCCTTCACAAACAGGGCTATCACGTCCGGAGTTCTATAGCTTTTAGGGCAAATGAGTAGGAAACGGTCTGTGACACCGCATAGTTTGTCGGAATGAGGCCATATTTGGCACGTGTGTGGTCCCTGGGATGGGAAGCAAGGTCCCAGGAGAGGATTTCCAATCGGACCCATGGGCGATGGTTTTTTCATTTTCGGGGTGCCAAAACGGGTTTTTTTGTGAAGCAGCTACATGGGGCGCATTTTAGTATTGCGCGAGACCTCCGCGTAGTGGTAGGACACCGCCTTCGCACCACATATCACATGCCATATGTGCGCGCTAGCTATCTGGGAATCCATGCGGCTTCCTGCGGTGTCCCGCCGAATCCGCTGGAAAGTGACCGGATTTAAACTAGGGCTACACTTTCTATCGCTCAATAAATTCCATGAAAAATGTTTTTAGATCTATGACATATCACTTTATATGCGAATTTTTTTCCGTTTAGCGCGATGGTAAACGGGTGCACCAGCGCGCCCGGTACGGCCATACCGCATCTCCGTGGGGGCCCGTTTTGGCCAAATGGCAATTTAATCGAAGTCAGAAAATCCCGCAGAGCCGCATGACGTCATTTTATGTGTCCTAATAACCACTCCAAAAGTCGGAATTAGGATACGGCAATTATTTTGGAAACCCCTTCACAAACAGGGCTATCACGTCCGGAGTTCTATGGCTTAGGGCCAATGAGTAGGAAACGGCCCGTGACACCGCATAGTTTGTCGGAACGAGGCCATATTTGGCACGTGCGTGGTCCCTGGGGTGGGAAGCAAGGCCCCGGGAGAGGATTTCCAATCCGACCCATGTGCGATGGTTTTTTCATTTTCGGGGTGCCAAAATGGTTTTTTTTTGTGAAGCAACTACATGGGGCGCATTTTAGCATTGCGCGAGACCTCCGCGTAGTGGTAGGACACCGCCTCCGCACCATCTATCACATGCCATATCTACGCGCTAGCTATCTGAGAATCCCTGCGGCTTCCTGCGGTGTCCCACCGAATCCGCTGGAAACTGACCGGATTTGAACTAGGGGTACACTTTCCGTCGCTCAATAAATTCCGCAAAAAATGTTTTTAGGTCTAAAACACATCACTTTTTGTGCTAATTTTTGTCAGTTTAGCGTGTTGGCGAACGGTGCACCAGCCCGCCCGATACGACCATTTCGCATCTCCCGAGGGGGCCGTTTTGGCCACATGGCAAATTAGGCGTCGTATTTGGATTCCTCTAATTTTTAGGTTCAAATGATGATATGGATGTTATATTTAGATTCCTCTCATTTTTCTAATCGATTTAGACATATTATTTGTGGAATTTCGATTTTCCAATTTAAAGATATTAATTATTCCATATTAAATAGAAAAAAGACCAAAAAATAAAATCATTTTATTGTTATTTGAATTTAATATTATTATTACTTATATACTCATTGTTGTCTACTTAAGTAATTATTTGGGATTCAAAAATAAAGAGATGTGCATCACGGTTGAAGGGTTAATAGGGTTGATATGCTATTATTTTCAGCAAGAGGTGTCAATTATATAATGGAAGCTCATCCGAATGGAACCAAGGAGTTAAGCGTGCTGAGGCTGGAGTAGTGTGAGGATGGGTGACCGATCGGAAAGTTTAACCATGATTGTAATTTGATCTAAGATTAAGTGTAGTTAGAGTTAAAAGTGTATTGGGTGAAAGATAAACCAGTAAAAAAAGAAAAAAAGAAAAAAGATTGTGTAAAAGAAATTAAAATTTTAAAATTTTAAAAGTCTATGCCGAGGGTTTTGCCGTCGGCATATAGAAAAAATATTTTTTTTTCAATTTTTTTTTTTGATTTTTTTTGGAAAAGGGAAATTTGAACTTTTTAAAAGTCTATGCCGAGGGTTTTGCCGTCGGCGTAGCGTGCTACGCCGAGGGCCGGGCTACGCCGACGGCGATAGTGGCTTTGCCGAGGGAGCTAAACGCCGAGGAGCTATGCCGAGGGCGGCCCTCGGCGTAGCCTACGCCGACGGCCAAAGCAGGCTACGCCGAGGGTTCCCGGCCCTCGGCATATAGCCCCATTCCTGTAGTGAGATCTAAATTGATCAGACCGATTTACTGATTTTACGTTTTTGGCATCTACTTCCTCGATCCCATTCAACATGTCTTAGATTCGTTTAAATTTAGACCATCTAAGACATGTTTCGTGGGATGGAGTATAAGTTCTGCTAAATAACCAACTTCGAGACCAAGTTGCAATATCTAGAAAGCTACATTCGTGCATCAGCAAAAGAGCTTTCACGAACGCAGCGAATTTACAGGCAGTGGTGCATACCGGTGTCATATCCACCGTCCAGTCTGCTTTGATCGTGAGCCTTTTGATATTTTGTCCAATATAAAACTAGTAATTGAAATATGAGTGAAACTTTTGTAAAACTAAACTGATACATGGGTAACATTGTGAAACATTTTGGTAAAAAAGTGAAACTAGCTGCTGACATCACTACCGTATGTTTTATAAAAATAATCGTGTTTTAATTATGTTTCAATTTTATTTCATAATTTTATAAGAGAATTGAGTCAGCACATGGCTGATGTCATTGCTGACATCACTGTTGTAGGTACCAGCAACTGTAAAAAGAGGTTTTCAGAGCTTTCACGGGCATGCCTGACTTGGTTATGAAGTACAATTCCCAAACATAACCTAAATCTGACGATTGGTAACAGTGTAGATTCTCCTCTTCCTCACGCCCCGAGTGTTAGTTATTTAGCGTGCCACACAAAAGAGATAATCCCTCTGTATTCTTCTCTTTTTGTGAAAAAATAGTTGCGAACAAATCACAACCATCAATGTTTACAGAATAGTCTCACGGAGACCTTGTATGACCCTTTATATTCTAGTTGAGTGAACGCAGTTAGCTAGCATCGTGCTTGACGATGATTGAATAGAATACCAAGAAGTATAATTAATTCTTCTTAGTCGGCTGAGAATTAAGTTAGAGCTGATACATCTTTTTTGACTTTGTATCGTGTGGGATGTAAGTGGGTTGTAACTAAAAAAAATTCTTGTTGCAAAGGGTAGCAACTGAAGTTTTTTCAGTTGTAATAAATACGTTACAACTGAGAAAAAAATAGTTTACAATACAAATCGTGAGATCCCATCACGTGACTAAGGGCAGTCCCAATCCGGATACGATAAATCGTATCTTACCCCTTGCCCTGTCATCAAGATACAACGCTTGATTTTTTTTTTTTTGAGAAAAAGATACTACGCTTGATATTACCATCTCAATCGACCGTATCTAATGGTGGGCCTAGTCAGTTAATTAATTTGGTGTGGGATTGGCCCAAGTGCGCCGAATGGACACAGCGATAGGCTGAGGATTCATTTTCTTTAAGGATTGGACTTCGTGTCAAGAGTTGTATCTCAAATTAGATACTCCTCTCTCTCTTCTTTAATTCTCCCTCCACTTCATTATTTTTCCTAGCTGGCAAAATTAGATACACTCCACGGTGGAGCATTGTGGGTGCCCTAAAAAATTAATTTTCGTCCGATTGAGAATTAGGCACGCCCGAATAATAATCAGTTAACATATGTGCAGAAGTATAGCGTTACGTGGAAGCTCAGCCGTGTGCACTGCCATAAACAGCTCCGAGTCTCCGACTCTGTTGCAAACTCAAAAATAAACGCAGCTAGCTGCTTCCAAATCCGATTCCAGCTTGATCTTGGATTGCTGTACGTGCACTTCGATCATCAACTGATTCTTTCCAACGCCGACTCGGATCGGTCTACGTGCTAGCCATGGTTATATAAACTACGCCGTAACCAGCTACAGCATCATCCCAAATAATTTGAACCCGTGAGCGATCGATTGGCCGGGCAGACATGTCGTCGCGGAAGCGCTTCTCGCTGCCGGTGGTGCTCGCCTTCCTCCTCGCGCTAATCTTCCTCGCCGGCACAGGCTTCACGGTTCATCACAAGGATCATAGTAACCTGACATCAGGATCACGAACGGGCAAAGTTTCTGAAGATCCCGGCGCAGTCTCGCGTAAACTGCTACGCATAGTCCGTGGAGCGAAACAAGCCAAGAAGGAGCCGTCGGGCGGCAAGGCTTTACCGAGGGGCATCGTGCACGGCACGTCCAACCTCGAGATGGTGTCCATGGTCGGCGACCCTGAGAAGCAGCACGGTGGCTCTTCGAAGAGCCTCTTAGCGATCCCGGTGGGCATCAAGAACAAGGCCGCCGTCGACAAGCTCGTCTCCAAGTTCCCGGCGGACAGATTCACCTTGATGGTCTTCCACTACGACGGCGCCGGGGAGGATCAGTGGGATGACCTCGAGTGGTCGCGCCGCGCGGTGCACGTGTCGGCGCGCGGCCAGACCAAGTGGTGGTTTGCCAAGCGGTTCCTGCACCCCGACATTGTCGCCGAGTACGACTACGTCTTCCTGTGGGACGAGGACGTCGAGGTGGACGCCTTCGACCCTGTCCGGTACCTCGACATCGTCAAGAGAGAAGGGCTTGAGGTATCTCAGCCGGCGCTCGACCGCCGGTCCGAGATCCACCACGGCATCACGGCGCGTGCAACAACCAACGGAGGAGGCGACGTGCACCGGAGGTTCTACAAGGCGGCTTCGGCCTTGGGAGGAGGAGGGTGCGACGACAGCAGCACGGGGCCGCCGTGCGCGGGGTGGGTGGAGATGATGGTGCCGGTCTTCTCCCGTGCGGCGTGGCGCTGCAGCTGGGGCATGGTCCAGAACGACCTCGTGCACGCCTGGGGCCTCGACTACAAGCTCGGCTACTGCGCGCAGGGCGACAGGACGCTCAAGGTCGGCGTCGTCGACAGCGAGTACGTCCTACACAGGGGTGTCCCTACGCTCGGCGGCACCGAGGGCAAGGCCGCGGCTTTCCGGGTCGCGGTGAGGAGGCGATCGCATGCTGAGATGCAGATTTTCGACAGGAGATGGAAGGAAGCTGCAGCTAACGACGCGTCCTGGACAGATCCTTACCAGTAGCCAGCGAAGACAACTAGTGATCAGTAACTTCAGAGTAGATAGATAGTAGTAGTAGAATGTTTTACTGATCCATCAAGATGGCTTGAGATCTTCATATATTCTTTCTTGTACAGCATCACAAATTTGTGCCCTATATATATAGCTCTTTGTTTGTTTCAGCAAAATTTGTTGGTACAATACGCAATGGGATGTTGACATGTTGTACTGAGATGTTGTCATATACTCTTACATTCAAATAAAAGCAACTATCAGCAAGGAACAATGCACAACAGACTAGCGATGAGTGTTGGTTGATGTTTCAGAACCGTGCTAGCTAGGTCCCTTATCCCTGAAGGCAAGGAGCCAAGGAGTTGCAGATCTAAATTGATCAGACCGATTTACTGATTTTACGTTTTTGGCATCTACTTCGTCGGTCCCATTCAACATGTCTTAGATTTGTTTAAATTTTGACCAATCTAAGACATGTTTTGTGGGATGGAGAGAGTATAAGTTCTGCTAAATAACCAACTTTGAGACCAAGTTGCAATATCTAGAAAGCCACATTCGTGCATCAGCAAAAAAACTTTCACGAACGCAGCGAATTTACATGCGCCGGTACATACTGGTGTCACATCCACCGCCCAGTCTGCTTTCAAATTCGTGAGCCTTTTAATATTTTCTCTAATATAAAACTAGTAATTGAAACATAAGTGAAACAATTGTAAAACTAAACTGATACATGGGTAACATTGTGAAACATTTTGGTAAAAAGTGAAACTAGCTGCTGACATCACTACCGTATGTTTTACAAAATAATCATGTTTCAATTATGTTTCAGTTTTATTTTATAATTTTATGAGAGAACTGAGTCAGCACATGGCTGATGTCATTGCTGATATCACTGTTGTAGGTACCAACAACTGTAAAAACAGGTTTTCGGAGCTTTTGGGCAGACCTAACTTGGTTATGAAGTACAATTCCCAAACATAACGTGAATTTGATGATTGGTAACCGTGTAGATTCTCCTCTTCCTCACGCCTCGAGCGCTAGTTATTTAGCGTGCCACACAAAAGGGATAATCCCTCCGTTCCATAATTCTTGCCATGTTTTTAGTTGAAATTTGAAATAAAACCACAATAATAATTATGGAATAGAGGGATTAAATGATAAACGAAATTTATAACGCACGGTCGTGTGATTTCCATCACCCAACGTGACGGGACATGCACCGTTGGATAGATGCAAGCAAGGGAAGGATGGCAACTTTGATTTTTTTAGGTGCCGCGTGGCGAACGGCCACTGGGTCCATAATAAAAGTTGTGAGGTGAAAGTGTGCGATGAAGAAAAGACATGTACACGTAGGGATTATTACCATGACTCTTTTTGAATTTTTATTTTCATTTTTTCTATCAGGCAAAAAGGCCATGACAAATTGGCAACCTGATTTCTCTTGGATAGGCGAACCGTATGAACTACATGCAGTTAATCTTACATAAGCCATTAGTATGCATGATAAATAGAAAAGATGCATCTCCTCCTTGAAGATTAGTTTGGACAATCCAAAAGAAATGTCAAAGCATAAGTCACAAATACCCCCCACGTAGGCCAGACGATCCAAATTACTTACAACTGTCAATTTTGCAACAAAGTTGGAATGAGGGACATGGTTTATTCATAAGAAGGGCAACACCGTTGTTCCACGTGTATTAATTTTTTCACATGTAAAAATAGAATACAGATCCTCAATTACTCATGTGTTGATCAAGGTCGGTGTCGTCGACAACGAGTACGTCGTCCACAAGGGAGTCCCTAGTCCCTACACTTGGCGGCACCGAAAGCAGGGCTGCGGATTTCCGGGTGGCCATGAGGAGGAGATTGTTCGTTCAGATGCAGATATTCAACTGGAGATGGAAGGAAGCTACAGCCAAATACGCGTGCTAGACAGACCGTTACCCATAGTCCTAGACCACTAGCTATCAGTAGCTTCGAAGTTACTCCCTCCGGTAGATGATAAGTGTAGTGTACATGATTTTACTGATCTAGAAAGTCGCAGCCACTACGGGAAAAATATGCGTCGCCGTGCAGCATTTCTTTGCCGTGTGTCCCCGCACGGTAAAGAAATCTTTGCCGTGCGCACAGACAAAAACGCACGGCAAAGACCTTGGTCACGGGAAAGATAGACACAAGCGCACGGCAAAGATACGATTCACGGCAAAGATGGAAGAGGCCGCACGGCAAAGAAAGGTGCACGGCAATGGTCCAACACACCGCACGGCAAAGACTTGGTGCACGGCAAAGGCGTTGGGCATTGCCGTGCCTCATCCTTTGCCGTGCCGCAGCTGGGTTGCACGGCAAAGCAGCCTTTGCCTAGTGTTTTTGAAAAAACGCACGGCAAAGAAGCCTTTGCCTAGTGTAAGCGCACGGCAAAGATGTAGAAACTGGATTTTTTCTCATCTCAAAAGGCATGACATGGTATAGTTATCAACAAACGAACACATAGCTCAGTGGCGGGGTCGCACGGCAAAGCCTTTGCCGTGCAAATAGGGCTCTTTGCCGTGCAAATAGTTGCACGGCAAAGCCTGTTTTTCCCGTAGCGAGCACTTGTATATGATGGGGTGAAATCTTTACATGTTCATGCACAACATCACAAACTTGTGCCATATTCGTGTTCTCTTTGCTTTTTTCAACGAAAAAGGTGTGTTTACTAAAATAATGCCAAGTACGTACATTAAAATAGAAGCAACTATGTGCAAGAAACAATGCTCTAGAAACCTAGAATAGGCTTGCTCAATCAGCTCTCTATTGTTTCCGAGCAACGCGCCTCAGCTCTGTAATTTGGCTGAGGATTACAAATGAAAGTTATTTTAGAGAGGGGGTAGCTCTGGTAAGTATATATGTACACAGCATGCAAAATATGTGAATCCAGAGGTGAAAACAATTACTCCATCCATAAAAGGATGTCTCATAATCCTTTTGTGGACAGAGGAAGTAGGTTTTTGGTCAGAAAAATTGGTGCTAATCTGCAGGAAGAAGTGTGAACTTTTTGTTTTGATGCTTTTCGTCAGAAAGTAATGGAAACAACAGAGATTCGGCGAAACATAATCTCTGGGAAGACGTAAAACAGCAGACAACGTTGCATACTGCACCAATTGCTTACTTCTCCACGAGATCTCTCATGGCACGCGACAGATCGATAATCAACCGGAAATCCTTTTTCATATGAAGAATATACATCGATTCATCGACAGGTCGAGAACAACCAAACAAGCAACAAAAAAAACTAAAGGGTTCTAGCTACTGGAGTAGTATCGTTGCTGATGATGAGGCGGACAGCCGTAGCGGCTATCTGGAAGTAGCTAGGAGGAGACGAGGGCGGAGGGGTCAGGCGTAGCCGGTACCGAACAGGACCGCATTGTTGTCCGCCTGCTGGTTGAGCAACTCGGTAAGCTGATTCTCTTGATCAATGGAGAACACGAGCGGCAGCACGAGCACGATCGCCGACGTCGCCACGATCCACGCCGCCTTCCCCGTGCTCCGCGCCAGCTTCCACGCCACCTCCGGCACCGCCTGGCGTCCCTTGTCCGCCACGGACAGGCACGTCGCGCCGGCGGACCAAGCCGCCTTCCCCGTGCCCCGCGCGAGCTTCAGTCCCTGATCCGCCACCGCCTTCCCGGTGCCCCTCGCCAGCTCCAGCCCCTGGTCCGCCACGGACGACAGCATCGCCATGTCGGCCGCCTCCGCTGCTTGTTTCGATTGGATCTCGGGGGTTTAAGGGTTTAGGCGTCTCCTTTCTTCTCCTCGTGCTAAGCCTCGGCGCGTGGTGTCTCGGGCGCATTAATATACTACTAACCGTTTGGACTTTGGAAAGAACTTGGATCCGGGTCCTGTCCAACTTGTGCCTGAAGAAATTGCAAGAACTAGGATCGGTGTCCTGTTCCGCGTCGTAGGATGAGTGATCTCCCGATCGTCTCATTGATAGGAGACGTAGGTGGGACCGCTGGACAGTTAAGCTTCCTTTTTTGCTTTAATTTATTTATAAATTAAGAATAGTTAAACGTCTGTGCGGTTGCTACGGTTCTTTAATTTTTTTTCCTTGCCACTCATCTAAAGATAATAAACACGAAAATTGACCTGGATAGAAAAAGATAACCACATAAGAGTAACCCTAGCAGACTCCAGCCGATGAACACAAGCTCGCGTAGGAGGGGCATAATGGAGGATTGGAGGTTCTTTGTGATTAGAAGTATAATAGAGACAGCGAAATGGCCAGGGCCTAGACCCGATGTTGGTGGGAATAGACTAGCGGGGCATTGGAGAGGATGGAGGTGCCGCGACGGTGGCGAAGAATATCAAAATCTCTGGCCGCGCGGTGATGATTGTCCCTTTGTTGGGGAGGTTAAATTTCCTTCTCGTGATGAGGAACTCTTTTCTCAATATACTAAAACAATGTGTACCGTATATCTTGCAGCATGGCGGATTGTTTTCTCGGTATAATAAAAAAATTCTGCTAGATTGGATTTTTCTTACCCCTATTGTAAAAATAGAAGAGGGTACTAAATAATCTATCTCCGGACAAAGAAATCTATAATGTAGAAAATATTTTGAGGGTTATTTAGAAAATGGAAAATACCCATTTTCCATTAGGTCTCCATACAAATACCTTGGCATGTTGTACCGGTAATGATCAACCCTAAAAATTGGGATGGACGTAAGAGCTCGCTATTGGTGGCCTAGTCCGGGTCGACCCACTCATCCTCGGTGAGGCGTCGCACCGCTCGTGGATCGTTAGCTAGTTTTAATATTAAATGTTATTTTGATAGAGAAATTTAATTGGATGCGTCACGCAAATATTCGCACAGATTTAATTTTGGGCGTCTATTTTTTTCAAATTGAAATTACCAAATGTTGACGTGCTATTCATCAATGGTGGCTTGATGAAAGTCCGCCAGCAATCGTGTAAAGGTCGCCCGAACGCCACATCCGCCGCACTGGTGGCGTTGCCACACCACGCCACCTGTGCAACATGGCACCAGTTTGGTGTCGTGCTGTGACAACACCACCAATTACAAGAACGCAACGCAGTTACTTAGATATTCTCTACTAGTGTCTCGAGATGCTTTTATCAGAAACAGTAGGATAAGCGCCAAGTCACTGAGGAGTCTCTTGTTGTCCGATCTTCAATTATGATGTTGATGGTTGTCAAAGAAAAGTATGATGGTGATGTGTTTTGGCGGTAGCTAATGCGGTCTGGCTATGCACAACCTGATGCTGCTGACCTCGCAAAACTGTGATGTAGTTACTGAGTACAACCTGTGCTTGCCCTCTAGATCTTCTCTGTTCAGGTGACCAGAAGCAGTTCGCTCGCGTTGCTACACCACTTGTAAACAAAGTCAGCAGCAAATCAATCAGAAAGAATCCACGAGTTCATCACATGTGTGTGTATGGGGTATTCTGATCTCAAATTCAGCCGCATATTCGTTTCCGAAAACGAAGCAATCAAGCGAGCAGCGGACAGGGCACCGACGCAACTTTAGGCCAGTTTCTGTAGGCATATTCTCCGGTAGAGCCGTAGAGCATCGATCCCCTTGGGCTCAACTCGCGGTTGTGGTCATCTGTGATGTGATGTGATGCCGGTTTGCCCTAAACGGAGACCCATCATTCGGCAGCACCGGAAAGTGGGTCGGGCACAACAGGATGCCGCGGTGGACAATGAGCACACGGAACCAGTTCACAGGGGGTGGTAAGAGCGACAGTACACCTAAATCTGGGCCTGAACAGTACACCTAAATCTGGGCCTGAACAGCCCGGCCTGGACGGCCCGAAAATTCCAGGCTGGGCTAGCGTGCCGGGCTGGGCACGGGCCGGAATTTTAAACCCAGCTACAGGGGATTCCTATATGCCGACCAGGCCGGCACCTGCACCGCGCCGCACACCCCCCGCGCGGTGTGGGCCGGCCCGGTTAGGCGATTTTCCCTGTTTTACTTCTTTTCCTTTTCTTTTCGTTTTTTTTTGTTTTCTTTTTTTTGTTTTCTTTTTTTTGTTTTCTGTTCCTTTTTCAGCGTTTGTTTTTTTTGTTCTCTCGTTTTATATTTCGGTTTAAAAACAATTTCGAAAATTATTAAATTTTAAAAAAATCGAAAATTATTAAATTTGAACAAATTTTTAATCTTGAACAAATTTTGAAATTTTACAAATTTATATTTGAACGAATTTTGCAATTTGAACAAATTTTTAATCTTGAACGAATTTTGAAATTAGAACAAATTATTAAATTTTAAACAATTTTTTAAATTTGAACAAATTTTTAATCTTGAACGAAATTTGAACAAATTTTAAATTTCGATTTTTTTAAAAATTTGAACGAATTTTGAAAGTTGAACAAATTTGTAATCTTGAATGAATTTCCAAATTTTGGAAGAATTCTAAAATTTGAACAAATTTTAAATTTCGAACAATTTTTGAAATTAATTCAAAATCATTTTAAAAAATTGTTCAAATTTAAAAAATTGTTCCAAGTTAAAAATATTCATAATTTGGAATTTTTAATTTTTCAAAAGTATTCACATTCTACATAAAAACAAAAAAGGAAAAAAGAAACAAAAAGAAAAATCAGTTACCTGATGTTGTTGGGCTGCGACTCATCAAGCCACCTCACGCCTGTAGGGGGTGTGCGTGCTGCCGCACTGGTCGGTGTACAGCATCACCCTAGCTACAGGGCTGGGTCGGATGTAGGCTTAGATGGTACACGATTTAGGTAGGCTTAGATGGTACACGATTTAGGTAGAGACTGGGTCGGGCTTTTCCTTGTTTAGGTTGGGCTTAGGACTGCGTTTTAGCATCAGGCCTGACACGAAGCCTGACTCGGTTCGACTTTTGCCTAGGTGTAAGTACACCCATCGCTTCTTAGGCTGGCCATAGTGGTAAGTATCATGTAGTAGTATCATGCACATGATACTTGTGTATGATACTATCTCCTATCTATAGTGGTTAGTATCATGAAGTAATATTATAGTTTTCGGAAATTCAATTTGGCTCCCGAGTGCGTATGCTCCCTCTACCAAAAAATCATATTTCGAAATGTCGAAAAATTTGAAAAAAAATTCTACATGTACATCTTCATAATATACATGCATTCGTCAAGTTTCACGAAAAATCAATATTTTGGGTGATCTATATAAAAAAGAGAAAATTTATCTTGTGAAAAGCATTATTTTTAGCACTGAAATTTGTCTTTTTTACACACGTCACATGATATAGGGAGCATATGCACCCATGTTCCAAAACGCCGCTCCCGTTAGTTTTGCTATATTTATTATTTTTTAGAATCTCAATACAAATTTGTGCACAAGATTTGTTTGGCATTAAATTTTTCTCGTGAAATGCTATGATACAGTATCTGAAAGTGCATGGAGCCCCCATGTGTGGTTTTGGTAATTAATGACAATCTCTATGGACTAATGTTTGCATTGAGTTATATTTGTAGGAGCTGTCCATAGGCAATGCTTGAACCATATGTTGGCTTCAAGGTTGCAATAAGAAGAAATTGATGAAGGATATCAAGTGTCAAGTATGTCTTGAAGATGAAGATGAAGTGAGCCCTCAAGTTAGTTCAAGACATCAACATGATGAAGAATGAAGAAATGAAGTGCAAGTTCAAGATGAGCCAACTCGAAGAGATCATATGCTTGAAGCTTGCCATCCATATGGTGATCATGGATATGTGAAGATGCGTCGAAGAAGAAGCTCTCCCATAGTGGAGTATGGGGGAGCATTTCGCATGACTTCATCAAGCAAGCACAATCAAGAAAGGCGTTCCATCTTGTTGCGGTCAAGACCGTCATCATCAAGCTCAAGTGGAATGCGCAAGGTTAAGGTTTTCTCTTGATAGGGTTTCTTTCTTACCGGTCTCATGGTGTAGTTGGAGACCGGTTTATAGTTTAGTTGCCGTACTATCAAGAGGGCTCTCGAGTGAGTAACTCGATCGTATCGTTCGGAGAGAGCTCAAACCCATGCATCCTTGCATCATCTTTCTTCGTTGTTATTTGGATCTTATCCATGTGATGATTTAGAGCTTGTGGTTATTTTCATAGCAAGCTCTAGTTCATCGAAAATGGATTCTTCATGAATCACTTGTTGCGTTTTCGATATTGGAGTTTTTCTCGGTTTCTTGTATTGAGAGGTGCACTCTAAAATGCATAGAAAAATCTACCCCACTTGTTCTTAAGTTTTTCTCTCTTTGTGGGGTAGCTCTTGTCATCATCTTTAGAACAAAATTGGTTTCACCTAAATCCGAGTTTTCTAACTCAAGTTGTTGCTTTTTCTAAATTGGAGGTTTTACCGGTTTGTCTTTTATAGATAGGTAAAACCTTTATTCACTTGTTTCTATCCTCCCTTGCTGTACTATGATGTTTCTATGCATATTGTTGTAGAACTCGTTGTTGTGATTTCAACGAGCCCAAGATCATCGAAATCAGAGTCCGGATGCAAAAGTTCTTAAGGTTTTCGTATCGGGTGTTTGGGTAAAAACAGGGGGCCGGAACTGCCGCCGGGAGCACCCGGCACTGCCGACCTATCACGATTTTGGTCCCAACGGGCAGATTTCTCTGCCCCTATTTAAGGGGGTCTTCTTCCCCAAAGTCCCCCATCTCTCCTAGCTTGTTTTGCCCCCCATTTCTGACCATTTTGAGCTTGCTATCTTCCTCTCCCTCCAATGATTCTTGCATCCATTTGAGAGAAAGATAGAGGAGATCTAGATCTACATCTTCACTAATCAAATCTCTCTCTTTGTGAGGGGATACCACTAGATCTAGATCTTGGAGAAATTTGGTGTTCCTCCTCCTTTTTTGTTCTTCCTTTCTTATTCCCCCAATAGCTTTTGTAGCTTTGTTGAAATTTGAGAGAGAAGTTCTTGAGCATCTTTGTGGTGTTCTTGCCATTGCATTTGGTGCATCGGTTTGAGTTCTTCCACGGTGATTCGTGGAAGTGAAAGCAAGAAAGTTGTTACTCTTGGGTTCTTGGAACCCTAGACGGATTTGAGGCCTTTGTGGCAATTTCTTGGGAGCCTCCAATTAAGTTGTGGATGCGTGTCCCAAGCTTTTTGTAAGGCCCGGTTTCTGCCTCGAAGGAAATCCCTTAGTGGAACCGTGACCTAGGCCTTTGTGACGAGTGATACGTCTCCGACGTATCGATAATTTCTTATGTTCCATGCCACATTATTGATGATATCTACATGTTTTATACACATTATATGTCGTATTTATGCATTTTCCGGCACTAACCTATTAACGAGATGCCGATGAGCCGATTCTTGTTTTCTCGTTGTTTTTGGTTTCGTAAATCCTAGTAAAGAAATATTCTCGGAATTGGACGAAATCAACGCCCGGGGTCCTATTTTTGCACGAAGCTTCCGGAAGACCGAGGGGAAAGGAAGTGGGGCCACGAGGCGCCGACACGCTAGGGCGGCGCGGCCTGGCCCCCGGCCGCGCCGGCTCGGCGTGTGGGGCCCTCGTGTGGCCCCCCGCGTTGCCCTTCCGCCTACTTAAAGCCTCCGTCGCGAAACCCCCGCATCGAGAGCCACGATACGGAAAACCTATCGAGACGCCGCCGCCGCCAATCCCATCTCGGGGGATTCGGAGATCACCTCCGCACCTCGCCGAGAGGGGAATCATCTCCCGGAGGACTCTTCACCGCCATGGTCGCCTCCGGAGTGATGAGTGAGTAGTTCACCCCTGGACTATGGGTCCATAGCAGTAGCTAGATGGTTGTCTTCTCCTCATTGTGCTTCATTGTTGGATCTTGTGAGCTGCCTAACATGATCAAGATCATATATCTGTAATACTATATGTTGTGTTTGTCGGGATCCGATGGATAGAGAATACTATGTTATGTTAATTATCAAGTTATTACCTATGTGTTGTTTATGATCTTGCATGCTCTCCGTTATTAGTAGAGGCTCTGGCCAAGTTTTTGCTCTTAACTCCAAGAGGGAGTATTTATGCTCGATAGTGGGTTCATGCCTCCATTAAATCTGGGACAAGTGATGTAAAGTTCTAAGGTTGTGGATGTGCTGTTGCCACTAGGGATAAAATATTGATGCTATGTCTAAGGATGTAGTTATTGATTACATTACGCACCATACTTAATGCAATTGTCTCGTTGTTTTGCAACTTAATACCGGAAGGGGTTCGGATGATAACCTCGAAGGTGGACTTTTTAGGCATAGATGCATGCCGGATAGCGGTCTATGTACTTTGTCGTAATGCCCAATTAAATATCACTATATTTATCATATCATGTATGTGCATTGTTATGCCCTCTCTATTTGTCAATTGCCCGACTGTAATTTGTTCACCCAACATGCTTTTATCTTATGGGAGAGACACCTCTAGTGAACTGTGGACCCTGGTCCTATTATTTACATTGCATACAATCTACTGCAATACTTGTTTTACTGTTTTCTGCAAATAATCATCTTCCGCACAATACGGTTAATCCTTTGTTACAGCAAGCCGGTGAGATTGACAACCTCACTGTTTCGTTGGGGCAAAGTACTTTGGTTGTGTTGTGCGAGTTCCACGTTGGCGCCGAATCCCCGGTGTTGCGCCGCATTACATTCCGCCACCATCAACCTTCAACGTGCTTCTTGGCTCCTCCTGGTTCGATAAACCTTGATTTCTTTCGAGGGAAAACTTGCTACTGTCCGCATCACACCTTCCTCTTGGGGTTCCCAACGGACGTGTGTCAACCGCACGCATCAAGACTATTTTCCGGCGCCGTTGCTCGGGGAGATCAAGACACGCTCGCAAGGGAGTCTCCACAATCCAATCTCTTTACTTTGTTTTTGTCTTGCTTTATTTTATTTACTACTTTGTTTGCTGCATTATATCAAAACACAAAAAAATTAGTTGCTAGCTTTACTTTATTTACTCGGCTTGCACTCTATATCAAAAACACAAAAAATTAGTTACTTGCATTTACTTTATCTAGTTTGCTTTATTTACTACTGCTAAAATGGCCACCCCTGAAAATACTAAGTTGTGTGACTTCACAACCACAAATAATAATGATTTCCTATGCACACCTATTGCTCCACCTGCTACTACAGCAGAATTCTTTGAAATTAAACTCGCTTTACCGAATCTTGTTATGCGAGAGCAATTTTCTCGGTGTTAGTTCCGATGATGCTGCTGCCCATCTTAATAATTTTGTTGAACTATGTGAAATGCAAAAGTATAAGGATGTAGATGGTGATATTATTAAATTGAAATTGTTTCCTTTCTCATTAAGAGGAAGAGCTAAAGATTGGTTGCTATCTCTCGCCTAAGAATAGTATTGATTCATGGACTAAATGCAAGGATGCTTTTATTGGTAGATATTATCCCCCTGCTAAAATTATATCTTTGAGAAGTAGCATAATGAATTTTAAACAATTGGATAATGAACATGTTGCTCAAGCTTGGGAAAGAATGAAATCTTTGGTTAAAAATTGCCCAACCCATGGATCGACTACTTGGATGATCATCCAAACCTTTTATGCAGGATCGAACTTTTCTTCGCGGAACCTATTGGATTCAGCTGCTGGAGGTACCTTTATGTCCATCACTCTTGGTGAAGCAACAAAGCTCCTTGATAATATGATGATTAATTACTCTGAATGGCACACAGAGAGAGAGCTCCACAAGGTAAGAAGGTAAATTCTGTTGAAGAATCCTCTTCCTTGAATGATAAGATTGATGCTATTATGTCTATGCTTGTGAATGATAGGACTGATGTTGATCCTAATAATGTTCCGTTAGCTTCATTGGTTGCCCAAGAAGAACATGTTGATGTAAACTTCATTAAAAATAATAATATCAACAACAATGCTTATCGGAACAATTCTAGTAATAACTATAGGCCATATCCTTATAATAATTGTAACGGTTATGCTAATTCTTATGGGAATTCTTACAATAATAATAGGAACACACCCCCTGGACTTGAAGCTATGCTTAAAGAATTTATTAGTACACAAACTGCCTTTAACAAATCCGTTGAGGAAAAGCTCAATAAAATTGATATTCTCGCTTCTAAGGTTGATAGTCTTGCCTCTGATGTTGATCTTTTGAAATCGAAAGTTATGCCTAATAGGGATATTGAAAATAAAATTGTTACTACAGCAAATGCCATCCAAGTTAGAATTAATGAGAATATAGGATTAATGGCTGAATTGCGTGCTAGGTGGGATAGAGAAGAAAATGAAAAACTAGCTAAAGAGAATAATGTAGCTAAAGTTTGGACTATTACCACCACAAGTAATGTTGATTCCTCACATGTTGCTGCACCTCCTACTATCAATGGTAAAATAATTGGTGTTGGCAATGTTTCTGCTCCTAGTGCAAAGCGTACAAAACTGCCTGAAATTGCTAAAACTGCTGAAATTGCTTGTGATAAAACTGCTGAAATTTTTTTCAACCTTGGGGACAATGATCCCATTGCTGTAGCTCATAATGATTTAAATTTTGATGATTGTCACATCTCTGAAGTTATAAAGTTCTTACAAAAACTTGCTAAGAGTCCTAATGCTAGTGCTATAAATTTGGCCTTTACAAAACATATTACAAATGCTCTCATAAAAGCTAGAGAAGAGAAACTAAAACTTGAAACCTCTATTCCTAGGAAGTTAGAAGATGGTTGGGAGCACATCATTAAAATGAGGGTCAATGATTTTGATTGTAATGCTTTATGTGATCTTGGTGCAAGTATTTCTGTTATGCCTAAGAAAGTCTATGATATGCTTGACTTGCCACCATTGAAAAATTGTTATTTGGATGTTAATCTCACCGATAATGCTAAGAAGAAACCTTTGGGGAGAGTTGATAATGTTCATATTATGGTTAACAATAACCTTGTCCCCGTTGATTTTGTTGTCTTGGATATTGAATGCAATGCATCTTGCCCCATTATATTGGGAAGACCTTTTCTTCGAACCGTTGGTGCTACTATTGATATGAAGGAAGGTAATATTAAATATCAATTTCCTCTCAAGAAAGGTATGGAACACTTTCCTAGAAAAAGAATGAAGTTACCTTTTGATTCTATTATTAGAACAAATTATGATGTTGATGCTTCGTCTCTTGATGTTACTTGATATACACTTTCTGCGCCTAGCTGAAAGGCGTTAAAGAAAAGCGCTTATGGGAGACAACCCATGTTTTTACTACAGTATTTTTGTTTTATATTTGAGTCTTGGAAGTTGTTTACTACTGTAGCAACCTCTCCTTATCTTAGTTTTGTGTTTTGTTGTGCCAAGTAAAGTCTTTGATAGTAAGGTTCATACTAGATTTGGATTACCGCGCGAGCTTCAGATTTCTTTGCTTGTCACGAATTTCGACCTGCCTCTCTGTAGGTAGCTCAGAAAATTATGCAAATTTACGTGCGTGATCCTCAGATATGTACGCAACTTTCATTCAATTTGGGCATTTTCATTTGAGCAAGTCTGGTGCCTCAATAAAATCCATCTTTACGGACTGTTCTGTTTTGACAGATTCTGGCCTTTCATTTCGCATTGCCTCTTTTGCTATGTTGGATGAATTTCTTTGATCCATTAATGTCCAGTAGCTTTATGCAATGTCCAGAAGTGTTAAGAATGATTGTGTCACCTCTGAACATGTTAATTTTTATTGTCCACTAACCCTCTAATGAGTTGTTTCGAGTTTGGTGTGGAGGAAGTTTTCAAGGATCAAGAGAGGAGTATGATACAATATGATCAAGGAGAGTGAAAGCTCTAAGCTTGGGGATGCCCCGGTGGTTCACCCCTGCATATTTTAAGAAGACTCAAGCGTCTAAGCTTGGGGATGCCCAAGGCATCCCCTTCTTCATCGACAACATTATCAGGTTCCTCCCCTGAAACTATATTTTTATTCCGTCACATCTTATGTACTTTGCTTGGAGCGTCGGTTTATTTTTGTTTTTGTTTTTGTTTGAATAAAATGGATCCTAGCATTCACTCGTGTGGGAGAGAGACACGCTCCGCTGTTGCATATGGACAAATATGTCCTTAGGCTTTACTCATAATATTCATGGCGAAGGTTGAATCTTCTTCGTTAAATTGTTATATGGTTGGAATCGGGAAATGCTACATGTAGTAATTCTTAAATGTCTTGAATAATTTGATACTTGGCAATTGTTGTGCTCATGTTTAAGCTCTTGCATCATATACTTTGCACCCATTAATGAAGAAACACATAGAGCTTGCTAATTTGGTTTGCATATTTGGTCTCTCTAAAGTCTAGATAATATCTAGTATTGAGTTTTAAACAACAAGGAAGACGGTGTAGAGTCTTATAATGTTTACAATATGTCTTTTATGTGAGTTTTGCTGCACCGTTTATCCTTGTGTTTGTTTCAAAATAACCTTGCTAGCCTAAACCTTGTATCGAGAGGGAATACTTCTCATGCATCCAAAATCCTTGAGCCAACCACTATGCCATTTGTGTCCACCATACCTACCTACTACATGGTATTTCTCCGCCATTCCAAAGTAAATTGCTTGAGTGCTAACTTTAAATTTCCATCATTCACCTTTGCAATATATAGCTCATGGGACAAATAGCCTAAAAATTATTGTGGTATTGAATATGTACTTATGCACTTTATCTCTTATTAAGTTGCTTGTTGTGCGATAACCATGTTTCTGGGGACGCCATCAACTATTCTTTGTTGAATATCATGTGAGTTGCTATGCATGTTCGTCTTGTCGGAAGTAAGAGAGATCTACCACCTTAATGGTTGGAGCATACATATTGTTAGAGAAGAACATTGGGCCGCTAACTAAAGCCATGAATCATGGTGGAAGTTTCAGTTTTGGACATATATCCTCAATCTCATATGAGAACACTAATTGTTGCCACATGCTTATGCATTAAAGAGGAGTCCATTATCTCGTTGTCCATGTTGTCCCGGTATGGATGTCTAAGTTGAGAATAATCAAAAGCGAGAAATCCAAAATGCGAGCTTTCTCCTTAGACCTTTGTACAGGCGGCATGGAGGTACCCCATTGTGACACTTGGTTAAAACATGTGTATTGCGATGATCCGGTAGTCCAAGCTAATTAGGACAAGGTGCGGGCACTATTAGTATACTATGCATGAGGCTTGCAACTTGTAAGATATAATTTACATAACTCATATGCTTTATTACTACCGTTGACAAAATTGTTTCATGTTTTCAAAATAAAAGCTCTAGCACAAATATAGCAATCGATGCTTTCCTCTTTGAAGGACCATTCTTTTTACTTTTATGTTGAGTCAGCTTCACCTATTTCTCTCCACCTCAAGAAGCAAACACTTGTGTGAACTGTGCATTGATTCCTACATACTTGCATATTGCACTTGTTATATTACTCTATGTTGACAATTATCCATGAGATATACATGTTATAAGTTGAAAGCAACCGCTGAAACTTAATCTTCCTTTGTGTTGCTTCAATACCTTTACTTTAATTTATTGCTTTATGAGTTAACTCCTATGCAAGACTTATTGATGCTTGTCTTGAAGTACTATTCATGAAAAGTCTTTGCTTTATGATTCATTTGTTTACTCATGTCATTACCATTGTTTTGATCGCTGCATTCATTACATATGCTTACAATAGTATGATCAAGGTTATGATGGCATGTCACTCCGTAAATTATCTTTGTTATCGTTTACTCGCTCGGGACGAGCAGAACTAAGCTTGGGGATGCCGATACGTCTCCGACGTATCGATAATTTCTTATGTTCCATGCCACATTATTGATGATATCTACATGTTTTATACACATTATATGTCGTATTTATGCATTTTCCGGCACTAACCTATTAACGAGATGCCGAAGAGCCGATTGTCGTTTTCTCGCTGTTTTTGGTTTCGAAATCCTAGTAAAGAAATATTCTCGGAATTGGACGAAATCAACGCCCGTGGTCCTATTTTTGCACGAAGCTTCCAGAAGACCGAGGGGAAAGGAAGTGGGGCCACGAGGCGCCGACACGCTAGGGCGGCGCGGCCTGGCCCCTGGCCGCGCCAGCCCGGCGTGTGGGGCCCTCGTGTGGCCCCCCGCGTTGCCCTTCCGCCTACTTAAAGCCTCCGTCGCGAAACCCCCGCACCGAGAGCCACGATACGGAAAACCTCACCGAGACGCCGCCGCCGCCAATCCCATCTCGGGGATTCTCGGAGATCACCTCCAAGACCCTCGCCGGAGAGGGGAATCATCTCCCGGAGGACTCTTCACTGCCATGGTCGCCTCCGGAGTGATGAGTGAGTAGTTCACCCCTGGACAATGGGTCCGTAGCAGTAGCTAGATGGTTGTCTTCTCCTCATTGTGCTTCATTGTTGGATCATGTGAGCTGCCTAACATGATCAAGATCATCTATCTGTAATACTATATGTTGTGTTTGTCGGGATCCGATGGATAGAGAATACTATGTTATGTTAATTATCAAGTTATTACCTATGTGTTGTTTATGATCTTGCATGCTCTCCGTTATTAGTAGAGGCTCTGGCCAAGTTTTTGCTCTTAACTCCAAGAGGGAGTATTTATGCTCGATAGTGGGTTCATGCCTCCATTAAATCTGGGACAGGTGACTGAAAGTTCTAAGGTTGTGGATGTGCTGTTGCCACTAGGGATAAAACATTGATGCTATGTCTAAGGATGTAGTTATTGATTACATTACGCACCATACTTAATGCAATTGTCTGTTGTTTTGACAATTTAATACTGGAAGGGGTTCGGATGATAACCTTAAGGTGGACTTTTTAGGCATAGATGCATGCTGGATAGCGGTCTATGTACTTTGTCGTAATGCCCAATTAAATCTCACTATATTTATCATATCATGTATGTGCATTGTTATGCCCTCTCTATTTGTCAATTGCCCGACTGTAATTTGTTCACCCAACATGCTTTTATCTTATGGGAGAGACACCTCTAGTGAACTCGTGGACCCCGGTCCTATTATTTACATCGCATACAATCTATCGCAATACTTGTTTTACTCGTTTTCTCGCAAACAATCATCTTCCACACAATACGGTTAATCCTTTGTTACAGCAAGCCGGTGAGATTGACAACCTCACTCGTTTCGTTGGGGCAAAGTACTTTGGTTGTGTTGTGCAGGTTCCACGTTGGCGCCGGAATCCCCGGTGTTGCGCCGCATTACATTCCGCCACCATCAACCTTCAACGTGCTTCTTGGCTCCTCCTGGTTCGATAAACCTTGGTTTCTTTCTGAGGGAAAACTTGCTACTGTCTGCATCACACCTTCCTCTTGGGGTTCCCAACGGACGTGTGTCAACTGCACGCATCAACGAGGGTCACTAGAGAATAAGGTGAGACGCCTTCGTGGCGCTCAGTGTATGGTGTGAGTACCGCATCTTGGGGTGAGGCCTTTGTGGCGTTGGTGTGCATCGAGCAACCACACCTCAAGGTGAGGCCTCTTGTGGCGTTCGGGAGCACTAAGCCACCGCACCTCTCCAACGGAGATTAGCACTCGCAAGAGTGTGAACTTCGGGATAAATCATCGTCTCCCGTGTGCCTCTGTTATCTCTATACCCGAGCTCTTTACTTATGCACTTTACTTTGTGATAGCCATCTTGCTTGAAGTTATATATCTTGCTATCACCTAGTTGCTTATATTGCTTAGCATAAGTTATTGGTTCACATAGGTGAACCATAGTATATAGGCTTTGGGCTTGACAAAGTAAACGCTAGTTTTATTCCGCATTTGTTAAGTCCATCTCGTAAAAGTTTTAAACCGCCTATTCCCCCCTCTAGGTGAGAGCATCTCCAACAGCGGCGCTAAATCTTGGCGCTGTAAAAGCGTTTTGCAGCGCGCTCCATCCATGTTTTAAGCGTGAGGACATATTCACCTCCAGCAGAAGCTCTATCCAGCGCTCTAATTTCACCATGGAATGAGAAAGACATATCTCATGATGGCAGTAGATGCAGACCTTTGCGCCACTGCCTCCAGAAACCAACAGAAAAAGTATGCTTGCGCATGACCAAATCCCATCTGATGCAACAATCTCCAGGCATGAGGTGCCCGAGGGAGTTCGGCGGCAGAGCCTTCCGGAGCTCGACACTCCGACCATATCAAGGAGGATAAGCATGAAGCAGATCATTTTCTTGGCGTGAGAGGAACCCTAGGACCTCCGCCATTATTCGCATGACTCGCAACCCCTCACGCGGCCAGTCAACTTCCAACACGAGGGGCAGAAAAGGAGATCACCAGCGTGGCCAAGGCCAATGATAGATCCCTCGCAGAACTAGCCCTGACTGGGACCCTCTAGCCCAGATCGTGGCCCGACCAAACATCCTAGATCGTGTCCTTGGAACCCATATACTTGCATTGCCCGTTGAGACTACTGCACCGACAGCGCACCACCTCCTTCTCAACTTGATGCCACCGGAGGTCCTCAAGCTCTGGCCGACCATGCCGCTTGTGCAACTAGTTGGCGCCCACCATCCCTCGCAGAAAACCGCCGAGGAACACCTCTATTCCACACCGTCTTCAATGTTATGGGACCTAATAAAACTAATACAAAGATCAACCAGAAGCCACCATCCTGACGACAGATGTCTCTACATCTACAACATTGATGGAAGGGGTGTCATATTCTGGCCCGTGTGCCCTGGCCTGACGCCTACACGCATCATCAAGTTGGTTGTCGCGACATTGTTCTTCGCAAGAAGATGACACATTCTTTCTAAGCTAATTTTTTTAGTCTTGAACTCTTAAGGTAGTTGGATTTTTGTTTTTGTTGAGGGAAAAAAGATGCGGCTGGCCCCTCTACCTAGGGAGTTATCAATTTGGTGGGAAAAAAAGAAAGCATATCCATCTCCTTAAAAGAAATCATATCCAGATAGGTGGAGCGAACCAAAGGAGAGAAGCTGCCCGGCGGCAAGACTCATAAGTATAAAAAGTCCATCAAATAATTCCAGTTGATTTATGCATAAGCATTCCAGAAGCTGATAGTGAACTCCATGTGTTGTCACATGTGAGGTGCTCGCTTTCAGCTACGCTCGCCCGTAGGTTCATCTGTTCTATGATCAAGAATTAAAGCTTGTCGACTCTCGGGTCTACGGTTCACAAGAAGTGCTTATCCATTTGGTGGAGAAGAAGAAGAGCATATGCAAATTGGTGGAGGGAATCAGGGAGCGAAACTGCCCGGCGGCAAAACTCATAGAATGTCCACGAAAACAAATCGAGGTGTTGTACGCATAAGCCAATCAATGAGCTGACGATGTGCTGTGATTAAGAATCGAGCTAGTACTACGCCAAAGGTTCGTCTGTTCTATGATTAAGAATTAAGTTTGTCGACTGTGGAGTCTACGGTTCACAAGAGTCGCAAGAGACGTGTGTCGCATAGCCGCTCCCTCCGGCCCTCCCGCGCATCTGTCTGGCGCCATGACACCACACGCCGCATCGCTTTCAAATTGAGAATCGCCGCTTAACACACAAACAAGACAACATTGTGCAATTAATTGATTAATCGTAATCCTGTGACGTATCACACAAAGCTGGCACCTGCCAAAATACTCGTAGATATACTGAGTTGTGACTTGTGAGTGTAGAAGATCGGCACAAGTTGGAAATAAAATCGGCAATTAAGCAGGGAGGATATGCTAGGCATATTATATCGTGGATACGTGTGCCAATGGCAGCTCCGCCCAGGAGCCGTCGCAGTCGCCACCGGGCAGGCCATATCATATCTTCTTCCCTCTTCGCTTTATTCCTCTCCTCCCGTCGCTCCAACGGGATAGATCAACGGATAACCGCCGTAGAATCCTGCAGCCATCACAAAACGCGTATAAATAAAAAATAATTTTTATTCGCATCCCGAGAAAAACAAATACGAATCCGAATACTAAAAGTATCGCAAAACTAGTTCAAGAAGAGCACGGAAAGGAAATATGCTGCTGGCTCCCGTTGGGGGATATAATAATACCCGGCTTCCAATCTTCTCAGCCCTGCACCACACCTCGACACCGCGAAAGCACACCACACGCGCACACGTATATACCAGCCTGCCCGCCGGCGAGAGATAGCTAGGGAGGGAGGGGGGTAACTAGCGCAGGAGGAGCCTGCTCGCCGTCCGTCGAGATGGCGGCGGGGAACGAGTGGATCAACGGGTACCTGGAGGCGATCCTCGACGCGGGGTCGAAGCTGCGGCCGCAGGGGGTGCAGCTGCCGCCGCTGGAGACGGCGCCGGCGCTCGCGGCCGAGGAGTCCAGCGCCGCCTACAATCCGACCAGGTACTTCGTGGAGGAGGTGGTCAGGAGCTTCGACGAGCAGGCCCTCCACAAGACATGGACAAAGGTAAGGCCTTTGGTAATCTCATCTGCAGCGATCAATCGATGGTAACTGCTCCTGTTCGTTCTTGATTGATTGTCTGTAACCGCAGGTGGTTGCGATGCGGAACAGCCAGGAGCGCAGCAACCGGCTGGAGAACCTGTGCTGGAGGATCTGGAACGTCTCCAGGCAGAAGAAGCAGGTACGTGCCTCCCGCCGCCGCACCGCCGTGCGCCATGGATTGGCCTCCACACGCTCTGCTTTTCCTTCCGTTCACGACCCGGTTTCTCCTTTTTGGTTCATCAAAACGGAAAAGGAAAGGAGCTCGTGTTCAATGTCGGCGGCCCGCTTAGCCTGGCCCATAGGGCACTGCCCACGTCCCGTTTAATTCTCCGCGTGTTTAGGGGAGGAATTATTGGGCTGGGTCGTTTACGAGTTTTACTCTCGGGTTACGGTAAGCCCATGGCTCCAAAAAAGTGATTATATTTGACAGAACTTGTAACTTTGCTGCAGAATATAAAAAAGGGCTAGGAATTTCTTTTTTAAAAAAGGACGACGTTTTTGATAATTGGTCTCACACAACCAGACGTATTGTGTCCAACTGAAAGGTCCGTTCCAGTTTGTTCTGGCAAACAGGGCCCACTGCTCATAGACACACTACCTTGCTCGTTGCAACTGTTTCAGAAAAGTATAATCTGCTACTGTAGTAGCTATTCCATTTCGGTGCAACAAAACTTGCTCAATATCTCATTTAAACAACTTGCCGTTGCTAAAAGGGGAACCGGAATCCCAGCTCACGCAATAGATTATCGTATCGCTCTTCCTTTTTGTAGAGTGTGCCTGATTTGTTCTAGAAAATGACGCCTCTGAATTTTCAGTTCAGTTCCTTCTTAAGCTTAACTTTTCAGATAATATAGTTCCTTGCGAAATCACGCAACCACAACTTGCTAGTGTCAAATAGATAGAACACGGTACAAAGAAATTAAAAAAAAAAAATTCAGTTGCAAGAGAGTGGGGGAATTGGATGGAACAGCAGCTCAAACTAACTGAATTGTTCCAAACATTTTGTACTAGGACGACATCGCCCCTGAATTGTCAGCTCAGTAACTTTCAGTTGTTCTTATAAACCACGCAAGTGTATCTTCTTGCGCCGCTGAACCTTTGTGGATGGATACGTGTAGGTGGAGTGGGATTACACGAAAGAGGTGGCCCGGCGGAAGCTTGAGCAGGAGCTGGGCAGCCGGGAGGCCGCCGAGGACCTATCCGAGCTCTCCGAGGGCGAGAAGGACACCACCACCGCCAAGCCCGACGCCGCTCCCGCTGTTGCGGAGGCGCACGCCGATGATGGCGAGCACCAGCAGCCGCAGCCGCGCACCCGGCTCGCGAGGATCAACTCCGAGGTGCGGCTCGTCTCCGACGACGAGGAGGAGCAGACCAAGAAGAGGAACCTCTACATCGTCCTCATCAGGTAACACAACCAGAAATTGACACGAATTAATTTTCGGCGTCAGTTCATGTGAAGTGATATTGAGATTTTGTTGGAATGTTCTTAGCATCCACGGGCTGGTGCGCGGGGAGAACATGGAGCTCGGCCGAGACTCCGACACCGGTGGCCAGGTCGGTCAAGTCCACCTGTCCAAACGTTGACACATCCCAGTGAACTCGCGCTGACTTGTTCTTGTGTGCTGTTGGTTCAGGTGAAGTACGTGGTGGAGCTGGCCCGTGCGCTGGCGGCGACGGCGGGGGTGCACCGGGTGGACCTGCTGACGCGGCAGATCTCCTGCCCCGACGTGGACTGGACCTACGGCGAGCCCGTGGAGATGCTGGAGCGCCTGTCCTCGGCGGACGCGGACGACGACGACGGCGAGCAGTCCGGCGGCGGTGCCTACATCGTGCGGCTGCCGTGCGGGCCCAGGGACCAGTACATCCCCAAGGAGGAGCTGTGGCCGCACATCCCGGAGTTCGTGGACCGCGCGCTCTCGCACGTCACCGAGGTCGCGCGCGCGCTCGGCGACCAGCTCCAGCCTCCTCCTTCTCCGGCCGACGGCGCGGTGGCGGCACCCATCTGGCCGTACGTGATCCACGGCCACTACGCGGACGCGGCGGAGGTGGCGGCGAACCTGGCGAGCGCGCTGAACGTGCCCATGGTCATGACGGGCCACTCGCTGGGGCGCAACAAGCTGGAGCAGCTGCTCAAGCTCGGCCGCATGCCCGGCCCCGAGATCCAGGGCACCTACAAGATCGCGCGCCGGATCGAGGCCGAGGAGACCGGGCTCGACACCGCGGAGATGGTGGTCACCAGCACCAAGCAGGAGATCGAGGAGCAGTGGGGCCTCTACGACGGCTTCGACCTCATGGTGGAGCGCAAGCTCAGGGTAAGGCAGCGTCGCGGCGTCAGCAGCCTCGGACGGTACATGCCGCGCATGGCGGTCATCCCGCCCGGCATGGACTTCAGCTTCGTCGAGACACAGGACACGGCTGAGGGGGATGGCGCCGACCTGCAGATGCTCATTGCTCCCGACAAGGCCAAGAAGGCTCTGCCTCCCATTTGGTCAGACGTACGTACTCGACCTAAAAACTCGCTCAAGCTCTTTCAGTGATCTTGCTTTTCTTGTTTATAATTGCTGATTAGAATGTTTTTTTCTTTCCGCCAGGTGCTGAGGTTCTTCACCAACCCCCACAAGCCGATGATCCTGGCGCTGTCACGGCCGGACCCGAAGAAGAACGTCACCACGCTGCTCAAGGCCTACGGCGAGAGCCGCCAGCTCCGGGAGCTCGCAAACCTGGTACGTTTTCAGGCCACAATATAGTACTCCAAACCTGGGAGTATTAGGAACAAATCTTGACCCAAACACTGAGCGACTGATGGCCTCTGTTCTTCTGCACTGAAAATGGATGCAGACGCTGATACTAGGGAACAGGGATGACATCGAGGACATGGCCGGCGGCGGCGGCGCGGTGCTCACGGCCGTGCTCAAGCTCATCGACCGATACGACCTCTACGGCCAGGTGGCCTACCCAAAGCACCACAAGCAGACGGACGTGCCTCACATCTACCGCCTCGCCGCCAAGACCAAGGTACAAAGTCTGAAAAATCCCATCATATGCCTCTGTATTCCCCTATTCCTCTGCATGAATTTGACATGTTTGATTCTGGCCATTCGCAGGGAGTATTCATCAACCCAGCTCTTGTAGAGCCGTTCGGCCTCACAATCATCGAGGTAAGCTCCACAACTTTTTAGCGAGGTCGATGAAACCTGTTCATCTTCTTCTAATTTGGATTGACAATCTTGTTGCGTGTGATTCGTGCGCAGGCTGCTGCTTATGGTTTGCCGGTGGTTGCGACCAAGAACGGCGGGCCGGTGGACATCCTGAAGGCGCTCCACAACGGGCTGCTGGTGGACCCGCACTCGGCGGAGGCGATCACCGGCGCGCTGCTGAGCCTGCTGGCGGAGAAGTCGCGGTGGGTGGAGTGCCGCCGCAACGGCCTCCGCAACATCCACCGCTTCTCGTGGCCGCACCACTGCCGCCTCTACCTCTCCCACGTCTCCACCTACTGCGACCAGCCCTCGCCGCACCAGCCGCTCCGCGTGCCCCTCGCCCTGGGCTCCTCCACCAGCTTCGGCGCCGACGACTCGCTCTCCGACTCGCTCCGCGGCCTCTCGCTCCAGATATCCGTGGACGCCTCCAGCGACCTCAACGCCGCCGACTCCGCGGCCGCCATCATGGACGCGCTCCGCCGGCGCCCGGCCTCCGAGAAGCCGGCGAGCTCCGGTGCCAGGGCGCTCGGCTTCGCGCCCGGCCGGCGGGAGAGCCTCCTGGTGGTCGCCGTCGACTGCTACGGCGACGACGGCAAGCCGGACGTCGAGCAGCTGAAGAAGGCCATCGACGCGGCGGTGTCGGTTGGTGAATGCGCGGGAGCGAAGCAGGGGTACGTGCTGTCGACCGGCATGACCATCCCCGAGGCCGCCGAGGCGATCAAGGCGTGCGGCGCCGACGTAGCCAGCTTCGACGCGCTGATATGCAGCAGCGGCGCCGAGCTATGCTACCCGTGGAAGGAGCTCGCGGCCGACGAGGAGTACTCCGGGCACGTCGCGTTCCGGTGGCCCGGCGACCACGTGAAATCCGCCGTGCCCAGGCTCGGGAGCATGGAGGAGATCGCCCTCGCAATCGACCGCCCCGCCTGCTCCGTGCACTGCCACGCCTACACCGCCACGGACGCATCCAAGGTAAGCATATGTGCATAGCAGAGCACTTAACCACTAACCAGCACGGTACATGGTCTCCTCCATGGCTAAGCTTCTGATGCGTGGGGTTTTGTGCAGGTGAAGAAGGTGGATTCGATCAGGCAGGCGCTGCGGATGCGCGGCTTCCGGTGCAACCTCGTCTACACGCGCGCCGGCACGCGGCTCAACGTCATCCCTCTCTCCGCTTCCCGGGCGCGCGCTCTCAGGTGATCGCAGTTCAGATCATTCAAACTCTCATACGATGTTACTTTTGTGTCTGATCAACCAACTGCTTGATGGATGTGCAGGTACCTGTCGATACAGTGGGGGATCGATCTCTCCAAGGTGGCGGTGCTCGTCGGCGAGACCGGCGACACCGACCGCGAGAGGCTGCTCCCGGGAGTGCACAGGACACTCATCTTGCCGGGGATGGTCGCCCGCGGCAGCGAGGAGCTCCTCCGGGGCGACGACGGGTACACCATGGCGGACGTCGTGGCCATGGACTCCCCCAACATTGTCACGCTCGCGGAAGGCCAGTCTGCATCCGAGATCCTCAAGGCCATCTGAGAGCGTGCTCTGCTCTGCTGTGCTTCTGTCTTCCACATCCGGGACGTAGTAGCTCCACTTCGATTATTTCACCTGTGATTTTGGCAGGAAGATGACTGCAGAATTGCATTTGCATATACCGTATACCTGTGCAAGCATGAGCAAAACATGTCAGCTAATAATTCTTCAATGTTTTGGCCATGCCTCCGTGAGGTATGCTTCTGTACATACTATAAAGGAACAGAGAGAAAAACGCAAGAATGAAAGAAAGAAATATTTTCAATGTAAGTTGACGTTTCTTCCTGACGGTTTTTTTTTTTTTTGCGAAATAACTTATATTACTCAGAAAAAATCAGGGATTACAATCTTGGTCACATAACATAGCTAAACCCTCATGTCCAGAGTTAAACCATACTGCTGTATGAGCCTTTTCTCTAGCATAGTTTGCAAGGAAGTGACTACTAGAATTCTGACCTCTTCTCAGGTGAGTAAAACAAGTTTGACGAACCTTTAGCAAGGTTTTTAATTCCTCTATCAAAGAACTATAGGCTGATCTATCCATCTCTTCTTGATTCATGACTTTCACTATCTCCAAACAGTCCACCTCTATATCAAGCGGCGAATTACACCAATGCAAAGCAAGTGATACACCTTCGAGCACTGCAAGGAGTTCAGCAACAAAAGGGTCTTTGCAATGTAATAGCTGACGACAAGCTGAGAAGATAATTTCTCCATTACTGTCCCTAGCCAACATTCCAGCACCAGCTTCCCCATTGGCATCGAAAGAACCGTCCGTGTTTACTTTGCACCATCCGGCAGCAGGCTTAGTCCAACACAAACTTTGTTCTGATTGACTATGGAACAACATCTCCTCTTTATCTAGAATAAACTTCCCTTTTGAAAGATCCTTTCCCGGGTGATTTTTATCATTTGGGTAGACTCAATATAACTCATAAGGAAGCGACGGGATGACTCAACTGGAGGTGGAACCTTATTATGTACTACCTCATTACGTACATGCCATGATCGCCATAAGGTCATCAAAACCTTTGCCCCAACATCATCAGACAGACTACTAAGGAGAGTTAATAGCCAATCAGTACCTGTGTGCTTCACTTCCTCTAGAGCAGGTAACTTCCAAGACTCAGCCATGCACCTCCATAATTGCTTCGCGAGGTTGCAGCGAAAAAATGGATGAAAGTTGTCCTCGGCCTCCACACCACATATTGGGCACTCATCAGACACTTCCAATGTGCGTTTGAATTTGTTCCGCCATGTTGGCAGGGAATCATTACAGAGTCTCCAAGCAAAATGTTGGACCTTTGGGGGCACGTCTGATTTTCAGACTAGATCCCACACTTTCCTTCTTCCATCAGGTATAGAACTAGATGAAACGCTCGACGGCCACCATATCTCATCCATAGCCAGCCCATAAGCACTTTTGACTGTGAATAGCCCATGTCTGTCAGGTGCCCACGCGAGCTGGTCATCCAATAACCTTCGGGATGGTTTAATCTTCATTATTTCAGCAATGTCCATAGGAATGAAATACTGCTCCAATAGATCTGCCTTCCATGCAACGTTCTGGTCCAGTAGCTCAGATACAAAACGTAATCTGCATCTTCTTTTTGGAGATACTAATTTGTATGAGTGCGGCCTAGGAATCCAGGAGTCTCTCCGGATCCTTATGCTTTGCCCATTTCCAACACGCCATACTAAACCTTTTTTCAGGAGGTCTAGACCATGTGATATTGCATGCCATGTAGATGAAGCATTTGCAGAGAAAACCGTATCCTCCAACCTCCCATTAGGATAGTATTTAGCTTTCAACACCCTGACACATAAGCTTTCTGGTTTGATTAAAAGCCTCCAGGCTTGCCTAGCAAGAAGTGCTTGATTGAATTTTCGGTAATCTCGAAAGCCAAGACCACCTTGCGACTTTGGCCGTTGCAGTTTCTCCCAAGACCGCCAATGCGTTTTCTTTTACCATCTTTCGCTCCCCAATAAAATTTCCTAACAAGCTTTGTAAGGTCATCACACACCAAGAAAGGAAGCTTGAACACACCGATTAGGTATGTCGGCAGGGCCCGCGCAACTGATTTGATAAAAACTTCTCTTCCTGCTTGGGCCAAGTGGCCATCACCCCACATAAGCAGTCTTTTCGTCAGTTGAGCTTGCAGGTTTTGTAGTTTCCCATGGGACATGCGCCCATCCGGCGTGGGTAGACCCAAATACTTTTCCTCGAACACGAGTGATGTAACATTAAGTGCTGATCGGATCTCCTCTTGGATGCCGACAAGACAAGAGTCACCGAAAAGTACAGAGCACTTAGAGGGGTTTATCAGCTATCCAGTAGGTATCCAGAGCTTGCTTGAGAAACAAAGCTTGACCACTGCTGGCTTTAAAGAAAAGTAGTGTATCATCCGCAAATAAAAGATGTGACACACCAGGAGCACGTCGACACACCTTGATTGGAGACAACAAATTGTCATTGATTCCTTTACTCAGAAGAGATGATAATCCATCAGCAACAAAGAGGAATAGGAATTGGGACAAAGGATCACCTTGTCGTAGCCCACGCGACAGTGCAAACGAATCTAAGAGGGTTCCGTTAAATTTGATAGAATATCTCACCGACGTAACACACACCATTATCCAATCTACGAACCGGTGAGAGAAACCCAACTTTTGCATCACTTGCTTCAAGAAAGACCAATCAACCCTATCATATGCCTTTGATAAGTCCAATTTATATAAACAATAACTCTTTGTTGGGTCCTTTTCCTGCTTATGGTGAATGCACTCAAAAGCCAACAAGGCATTATCCGTAATCATTCTCCCACGGACAAAGGCACTTTGTGATGGCGATATGATATCATCCAATAGGGGCCTCAACCTAAAAAGACATTTTGACAGGGAATGGTGTTTTGGCACATGGGAGCATATGCTCCCTTTATTTTAAAATGCATGTTACATACATTTTGAAATTTCAAAAAATTGAAACGAAAAATTCGAACGTACATCTTCACGTGCTAGACGCTCACAAAGTTGTTTCATAAAAATCCGACTTGTCGTGTGACGTGTGTAAAAAAGACAAAATTCAATGCTGAAATAAGTCTTTTCAGGAGATAAATTTTCTCTTTTTTACACAGACCACAAAACATATTGGTTCCTCGCGAAACTTGACGAACGTACGTATATTGTGGAGATGTACATGTAGAATTTTTTGTCAAAATTTTTCGACATTTCAAAATATAACTTTTTGATAGAGGGAGCATATGCACCCGGGAGCCGAATTGAATTTCCGATTTTGACACCACTTTGTAAACTACATTACAGAGACTAATTGGCTTGTAGTCGGATAGTTTGCCTGGGTTAGTAACTTTGGGAATAAGGACAATAGATGTGGAATTTGCACCTTCGGGCATGACCCCACATTTCAAAAATTCTAACACTGCAGCAATTATTTTATCCTTAAGGGCGCCCCAATTCCGCTGAAAAAATCTAGCTGGAAAACCATCTGGACTAGGTGCTTTTAGAGGGCCAATTTGAAATAATGCATCTGCGATTTCCTTCTCTGAGAAATCATTACACAAGTGATCATTTGTCTCATCCGATATGCATTGCTCAAAAAGTTCTACCACTGGCGAAGGATCCAAAGTATCATCTGCTGTAAATAGAGTCTGGAAATAATCATTTGCCATCTGGTGCATAGAAGCATCATCATCATGCACTACTCCATTTTCATCAGTTAGACTTCTGATTTTATTTTTCCTTGCCAAACTGATTTACTGTGGAAATACTTTGTGTTTTTATCCCCCTCCTTTAGCCAGGTTAAACGTGACCGTTGTAGCCATAGCATCTCTTCGCGGTATAGTAACTCATTCATATGATCAGTGACTCTTTTAATTTCATTTCTATCAGCATTCATGTTCATAAGCTCCTCCAGCTGCGATCTAGACTTCTCCAGTTCTTGTCGCACGTTCCCAAACTTGACCTTGCTCCAATCATGCAGTTTAGACATAGTATTACTTAGAGCTCTTTCCACATCTCCTAGATCCTCGATCTGACCAAAGGAATCCCAGGAATTCTTAATAACATCTGGGGGTGTATGGTCACGTTCCCACATGATCTCGAATTGCCTACTCCTCTTAGTCCGGGGCTGCATTGCCTCAACCTCTCCCTTAATCAGTACGGCTACATGATCTGAACATGGAGTGACTACATGTTGTACAATGCAAAAAGGGTATAGATTCCTCCAGGAGTTTGATGCCACAGCCCTATCAAGTCTCACCTTCACATTTGCACGTTTAGGGTTTAGAGTTTAGGGTTTAGGGATGTATGGGGCACACCCGAGAAACCTAGGTCCACCAGACAACATATTTCCAAAGTATCCCTAAAGGTTGCCATTTGTGATTCATTTATGGGAGTGGCCAAAAAGTGTTCAAAGTCCCACATACATTCGTTGAAGTCTCCGATGACCATCCACACAGATCATACCGGCTGTACAAATCACAAAGCTTTGTCCAAAAATTATTCCGATTTTCAACCCTTGGATCATCATATACACAGGTTAGCCTCCATTGAGGATCGTCATCCGTGGCCCTCACTAGGACATCAATATAGCGGTCAGTGGCTTCCTCCACACTAACCTGCAGTGTTTCATGCCAATATAGAGCTAGGCCTCCGCTGAGGCCATCACTATCCTGCCCCACAAAACCACGCAGTCCAAAACGTGATCGCAATCTCCTCATTCGTTCAGCTTTTTGTCTCGTTTCACACAAAAAACAATGGTGGGGGAATTTGACTGTATAACAGTCGATATATCTCGAACTATCCGAGGGTTGCCCCCCTCGACAGTTCAAACTGAGTAGATTCATTGATCCTGGCAACGCCCCTCCACGGAGCCCGCCATTTCCAGATTACTTCCATCCACCGCACTGTCATTCGATTCTCCAACAGCTCCAGTTTTCCTAACCCTTTTTGGATCTCTCTTTGCAGGAGGGCTGGGAGGGATCCGTGCATTCGGGTTGTCAAACTGGCTAACAAGAGAATTAACAAGTGGAGCTGTTAACTCTCCATTTTTTGTACCACTTCCCGATAGTTGAATTGCATTCATCTGTCTCTTTCTATTTAGATCAACCGCCGTAGGATCTTCCTCAGAAACATCCCCTTCCTCCATAGTTTGTCGAACACCAGACCCATTAAATTGTGCCTCATTCATAGTAACTCTTCCTAGACCGCGTGCAACACCGCGTCCATGGCCTCTGCCCCTTATTGTGCTTCCTGCTCGCATGGCCCAGGTAGCCTTCAGATCCTTAAATACGAGCAATTCAGGTGGATGCACTCCATCTCCATGCTCACTATACAAATGGCCAATCATACCACATAATGCACACCAATCAGGCAATCTTTCATACTTGACCAGAAAGATTTGTCGCTTCTTCTCCTGAACCATCGACACATCATTTTTAGTGGTTTCCTCACATCACACAGAATTCTTACACGGAAGAAATTGCCAGAGAATTCATTTGGAAAAGGTTCAGAAGTAAGGACCTCACCAACCTTTGACGCTAACGCTCCCAACATTGGCTTGAAACCATCAGGCATATCATGTATCTGAATCCAAATTTTAAACGTGTTCAAATCAATTACAGATGGTTTTGTAAATCCATCATATGGAGCCAGCAGGACAGGATGTCCGCGAAAAGTACATGGACCACCATCCATGACTTTGTCCCAATCTCCGAGGCAGGAGAACTGCATCGTGTATAGGTTATCATCAAGCGAACGAATCTTCACCTCCTGAGCAAGGTCCCATGCCGATCGCATCTGTTATAGAACCAGAAGTCACTGAACTCGCGTTCTGTATGAACCCTAGCAATGGCTAACCACCGAGTTGCTTCCGCCGGCGGCGGAGGTTCATCTTCGAATACGACATCATCCATGTCCTCTTCCCTTAATCCCAGACTCTTCATCACCTCCGCCAGTTCATCCTTTCCGGATCCACCCGGTCCAGATGCAATTATACTCATCTCCTTAGACCCTTAACTCTCCAAAACTCGCTTAGCACCACGTCTTCCAGCGTCAAGATCCAACGCAGCAACCCACCAAGGCCGAGAAGAGACCCAAGGCCGCCCCTTTATCAGTCCTGAGAGAGATCAGCCAGAGAGGGATCTGGCGGTGGGAGGAAGAAAGTTCTCGATGCCCACAGAGTCGGCACAAGGAGGGTAACCCTAACAAGAGGGGAAAGTTCGCGGTAAAATCGAAAGTTTTTATCCAAAGAGCCTTCAAGAACTCGACGCCAAACAAATTACAGACTCCCTCCGTCCTCACGTAAGTAGATGTTACTTTTAAATTTTATTCACAAGGAGTCTACTTCCACCGTCTAAATCCATTTAGAAGAAGGAAAATTTGCTTCTCTTTTATCATGCGGGAATCAAGCCCAATAACATTCGACGCATGGTTTTCTCATTTTCTACATGCATGCACTTAGTTCACTCGAGCTAGAAGAATTCAAGAGGAGAGAGATGTTGGCTTGCATCTTCACAATGCATTTTCTATTTCACTCTATAATTTGCCTTAAAAGAATTATATGTCCACCTATTTGTGGATGGAGGGAGTATATGCATTATGGTGGCTGAAATCACAGAACATGCCCATCGAGTAGCTGGTTCATCGAGACAACATCCGCAAGAAGGATGTAAAACTCGTTGTGCGACAATGTTGCCAAACTGCGAAGTAAAGGCTAGGATATATGTTTTCACCCCGAGCTCACTCCAGGGTTCCAGAAGAACATCTTCTCAAAGGAGATGACATGCAAATGTTGTCTGTATGGTGCATGGGAACATAACCAGATCAAGGCTTTTGCGATAAAGAGCAATATATTAATATCAAGAAGATATAAAAGTAGAGATAGCCTTTTCAACAACCTAATATGGGGAACAAGTCGAGAAATCGAGAATGCACACAACTAAATTAAAAAATAAAGAAAAAAAGTTTGACGTAACAACAACGACAACAACCATCACCCTAGACAACGCACGGATTACAAGAATGATTCTCTAACAGCAATGAATTCAAGAAGTGAACACACTGCCTTTATTGTCGCCCGATTTAGTCATAAAAGGCCGGATCCTAGGTTTTCATCCTAGAGAGAAGTTATAAGGAACTCCATGCAATGCCTTCAAAAAAGGTAGCGATGCACCGATACCTAAGTACAAGAGAAATCAACAATGGTGGCTTGTTGCTGTGTTCAGTTGTCAAGTTAGTATTCTTTCAATGTTTGCAAACCACATATGAACTGATAAACCAATGGACCGAGGACCTTACTGGTTTGGTATTTTTTTAAATATTATGGTGATAATCTTGGTGAAGCAACCAACATTTTAGAGACTTCTTTTGTTCTACAACAATAAAATGTAAATCATGCTTGGGGTCACTACAGTAATGATGTTTCTAAAAAGATATATATCATTTATATCAGCTCCAGGTTTGTTTCTGTTTTCTTCTTACATTGTAAAATCAAAATCCCTAAGAGAAGCCAATTTTCAGACTAGGGGATATTTAAATTATAAAGCCAATTTATAAATGATATTTTTTAATTCATTTGTAAGCCCATAGACGGACACCGTAGTCCAGTTTTCAGAAGTGTGAACTGGAGTGAAAAGTATTATAATGGTAGATCTATAAATTTCCGAAACTTGACCAGCAAAAATAGCATTGTTCCATAACATAGTAATAGCACCAGATGCACTCAACACAAGGGAGAAAAGGTAAATTGGTCAAATCTCTTGGAACAAAAGCTTCTTATGAAGGAATGATCAAATAATTTACATTTAGTCTCTAGTAAGAAAATCAAAGCTGGACTTATTTCCTCAATTTTATTGAAAACATCAATTATCTTATCTTTACCATTTAATCCCTAATATTCCAATCCAGTGCCAACCAATCAAGAAGACTAGTAGAGGCCATGTAATTATCCATTAAAATTATATGGGTGAAAGAGAATATATTGCTCAATGTAATTGAGAAATTTATCATGACATATTAGCAACACATGGGCAAGCCATAACAAAAGGAACACAAGATTATCCTGACCCAAGCACACTTAAAAGAAACAAAAGGACAACCCATTACGAGACCCACACTCAAGGCCTTATTATTCGTTTAAACTATAGGACTCATGGCCTTCTTTAGGAGCAGCCATAAGCTTATCCTTCGAGAAAGGGGACTCAGGAATCCTAAGAAAGCTACCATCCTACAACAACACACAAATTGGGGTCACCTCATCTTCAACATCAGGTCTTGGTTTTGCTGACTTTGTTGGCTTATTCCTTGGCTAAGGTTTGCCTTCCATGGGCACCAGTTTGTATCCTCCATTGTTTGTAGAGTTACTTGTACTTATCCTTGTTGATGTATCAACCCACACTGCATCCTTTTCCTTTCTGACTCTCTTCCTTGGTGTTCACACTGTAGGTGCGACAACATGTGCATCTATAGAAATCAGTGGCACAAATAGCCAAAGGGGGACCAAACAGATGAGAGGCCTATGCAGTTTGTCAAACATCAAGATAACCATATTTTGGCAGAAATAATCTACCCACGATGTCATAGGATCTGGCATTAACACCCTGAATAGATGCACATTCTGATAACCAGCCGGCTCAACTATTGGGATAAAAGGAACCGTAGCCAAAGCATTCTCTTGCAGCTTTGCAGTTGGATCTTGTTTAGACTGAATCACATCAATAGTTGGATTGGCCCTCACCTCACCTGAGACAAAATGTACCGAAGAAGTACTAACATCAGAGAACTGGAAAGAGATGATAGAATGGTCATGAGGTGGCCCATCCCATCCTCCTTGTACAACATTCTCAACAACAACTTCATTGTGCCAATTGCCCCAACCAGGAAGGTCAGGTACCACATCATCTAGGATCCAATCATCATCATCATCATCATCATCATCATCATCATCATCATCATCATCATCATCATCATCATCATCATCATCATCATCATCATCATCATCATCATCATCATCATCATCGTTAGGCCCATCACCATGTAGCGGGTGTGGGTTGCCATTGTGTGACTGATACGTCTCCAACGTATCCATAATTTCTGATGTTCCATGCTTGTTTTATGACAATACCTACATGTTTTGTTCACACTTTATATCGTTTTGATGCATTTTCCGGAACTAACCTATTGACGAGATGCCGAAGTGCCGGTTCTCGTTTTCTGCTGTTTTTGGTTTCAGAAATCCTAGTAAGGAAATATTCTCGGAATTGGACGAAATCAACGCCCAGCATCTTAGAATTCCACGAAGCTTCCAGAACACCCAAGAGGAACCAGAGGGGGGCCACAGGGGCCCCACACACTAATGCGGCGCGGCCAGAGGGGGGGCGCGCCGGTCTAGTGTGTGGGCCCCCCGTAACCCTTCCGACTCCGCCTCTTCGCCTATAAGAAGCCTCCTGACCTAAATCTTCGATACGAATAAGCCACTGTATGAGAAAAGTTCCAGAGCCGCCGCCATCGCGAAGCCAAGATCTGGGGGACAGGAGTCTCTGTTCCGGCACGCCGCCGGGACGGGGAAGTGCCCCCGGAAGGCTTCTCCATCGACTCCACCGCCATCTTCATCACCGCTGCTATCTCCCATGAGGAGGGAGTAGTTCTCCATCGAGGCTAAGGGCTGTACCGGTAGCTATGTGGTTAATCTCTCTCCTATGTACTTCAATACAATAATCTCATGAGCTGCCTTACATGATTGATATTCATATGATGATGCTTGTAATCTAGATGTCATTATGTTAGTCAAGTGGATTTTACTTATGTGATCTCCGGAGACTCCTTGTCCCACGTGTGTAAAGGTGACCAGTGTGTGCACCGTGTGGGTCTCTTAGGCTATATTTCACAGAATACTTATTCACTGTTATGAATAGCATAGTGAAGTGCTTATTTATATCCCTTTATGATTTCAATGTGTTTTGTATCACTATTCATCTATGCGCTACTCTAGTGATGTTATTAAAGTACTCTATTCCTCCTGCACGGTGTAATGGTGAGTGCATCGTGTAGTACTTGGCGTAGGTTATGATTGTGATCTCTTGTAGATTATGAAGTTAACTATTGCTATGATAGTATTGATGTGATCTATGCCTCCTTCATAGTGTGATGGTGACAGTGTGCATGCTATGTTAGTACTTGGTTTAGTTGTGTTGATCTATCGTGCACTCTAAGGTTATTTAAACATGAATATCTAATATTGTGGAGCTTGTTAACTCCGGCATTGAGGGTTCGTGCAATCCTACACAATTAGTGGTGTTCATCATCCAACAAGAGAGTGTAGAGTATAGCATTTATCTATTCTGTTATGTGATCAATGTTGAGAGTGTCCACTAGTGAAAGTATAATCCCTAGGCCTTGTTCCCAAATACTGCAATCATCGCTTGTTTACTGTTCTACTGCATCTGTATCGCTTCGCAATATCACCACCATCAACCATACGCCGGTTGTAGCATCAAGCTATTTTCCGGTGCCGTTACTACTGCTCATATACATTCATACCACCTCGTATTTCACTATCTCTTCACCGAACTAGTGCACCTATACATCCGACAAGTGTATTAGGTGTGTTGGGGACACAAGAGACTTCTTGCTTTGTGGTTGCGGGGTTGCTTGAGAGGGATATCTTTGACCTCTTCCTCCCCGAGTTCGATAAACATTGGGTGATCCACTTAAGGGAAAACTTGCTGCTGTTCTACAAACCTCTGCTCTTGGAGGCCCAACACCGTCTACAGGAAAAGAAGCGTGAGTAGACATCAAGCTATTTTCTGGCGCCGTTGCCGGGGAGGAAAGGTAAAAAGCACTCATACTCTGGTCCCAGGTAACTAAGTTATTTTCTGTTGCCGTTGTAAGTGCTCGAAGCTATTTCCTTTAGATCCTGCAATTGTATCTTTTGGTTTCTTGTTTACACTAGTTAGGCATAATGGAAAGTAACAATGAGCTTCTTATTCTATTTCCTGAGTTAAGACATGGATTGTTTGCTGCGAAAATTAAAAAACCTATGGAATCTTATTTGCATGCTAGTAGCTATGATATTATTATGAACGCTTTGAACACCATTGTTGCTAATGATATGGAAAATTCTAAGCTTGGGGAAGCTGGTTTTGATGAGCATGATATTTTTAGTCCCCCAAGCATTGAGGAGAAAATTTTCTTTGATGATACTTTGCCTCCTATTTATGATGATTATAATGATAGTGGTCTTTTGGTGCGGCCTACTATGGAGAGTAAATTTTATTATGATTATACTATGCCTCCTACACTTGATGAGAATAATAATGATAGCTACTTTGTTGAATTTGCTCCCACTACAACTAATAAAATTGATTATGCTTATGTGGAGAGTAATAATTTTATGCATGTGGCTCATGACAAGAATGCTTTATGTGATAGTTATATTGTTGAGTTTGTTCATGATGCTACTGAAAGTTATTATGAGAGAGGGAAACATGGTTATATGCATCTTAATAATATTAAGTTTCCCCTCTTTATGTTGAGAATCTTGAAATTGCGCTTGTGTTGCCTTCCTATGCTTGTCACTTTGTTCTACATGAATTTATTTGTGTACAAGATTCCTTTTCATAGGAAGTGGGTTAGGCTTAAATGTGCTTTTAATTTGCTTCTTGATGCTCTCTTTTGCTTCAACTCTTATTTCTTGCGAGAGTACCATTAAAATTGCTGAGCCCATCTTAATGGCTATAAAGAAAGAACTTCTTGGGAGATAACCCATGTGTTTATTTTACTACAGCACTTTTGTTTTATATTGAGTCTTGGAAGTTGTTTACTACTGTAGCAACCTCTCCTTATCATGTTTTTGGTGCCAAGTAAAGTCTCTATGTTAAAGTTGATGCTAGATTTGGATTACTGCGCAGAAACAGATTTGCTGTCTGTCACGAATTCGCGCAGAAGTCTCTGTAGGTAACTCAGAAAAATCTGCAAATTTACGTGTGTGATCCTCAGATATGTACGCAACTTTCATTAGTTTTGAGTTTTTCCATTTGAGCAAGTTAAGTGCCCCTGGCAAATTCGTCTTTACGGACTGTTCTGTTTTTGACAGATTCTGCCTTTTATTTCGCATTGCCGCTTTTGTTATGTTGAATGAGTTTCTTTGTTCCATTAACTTTCAGAAGCTTTGTGCAATGTCCAGAAGTGTTAAGAATGATTGTGTCACCTCTGAACATGTGAATTTTGATTATGCACTAACCCTCTAATGAGTTTGCTTGAAGTTTGTTGTGGAGGAAGTTTTCAAGGGTCAAGAGAAGAGGATGATATACTATGATCAAGAAGAGTGAAAGGTCTAAGCTTGGGGATGCCCCGGTGGTTCATCCCTGCATATTTTAAGAAGACTCAAGCATCTAAGCTTGGGGATGCCCAAGGCATCCCCTTCTTCATCGACAACTTATCAGGTCACTTCTAGTGAAACTATATTTTTATTCCGTCACATATTATGTTCTTTACTTGGAGCGTCTGTGTGCTTTTATTTTTGTTTTGTTATCTTAGTTTTCTGAATAAATTCATGCTCATGTCTGGGAGAGAGACACGCTCCGCTTTTTCATATGAACACTAGTGTTCTTCATTTATGCTTTTAATGTTCAAGGGCGAAAGTTGATCGCTTCACTTGTTGCTATTTGGTTGGAATCAGAAAATGCTTCATATGGTCTTTAACAACTTGATACTTGGCAATTAGGGTTTAAGCTCTTGGCAATTGTTTTGAGCTCTCATAGATCATGTTTAAGCTCTTGCATCATGTAGTTTAATCTATTAATGGAGAACTACCGTAGAGCTTGTTGAAATTTGGTTTGCATGATTGGTCTCTCTAAGTCTAGATATTTTCTGGGAAAGTGTTTGAACAACAAGGAAGACAGTGTAGAGTCTTATAATGCTTGCAATATGTTCTTGTGTAAGTTTTGCTGTACCTGTTCATACTTGTGTTTGCTTCAAACAACCTTGCTAGCCCAAACCTTGTACCGAGAGGAAATGCTTCTCGTGCATCCAAACACCTTGAGCCAAAACCCATGCCATTTGTGTCCACCATATCTACCTACTATGTGGTATTTCCTGCCATTCCAAGTAAATACTTCATGTGCTACCTTTAAACAATTCAAAAGTTATTATCTCTTATTTGTGTCAATGTTTTATAGCTCATGAGGAAGTATGTGGTGTTTTATCTTTCGATCTTGTCATTTACTTCGGACAGACTTTCACAATGGACTAGTGGCTCATCCGCTTATCCAATAATTTTGCAAAAAGAGCTGGCAATGGGGTTCCCAGCCCCAATTAATTAACTTGCATTAATAATTCTCTTCACATGTTTTGCTCTGATCTATCAGTAAGCAACTTAAATTTGCAAATAGACACTCCTCCGTGGTATGTGAATGTTGGAAGGCACCCGAGGATTCGGTTAGCCATGGCTTGTGTAAGCAAAGGTTGGGGGAGTGTCATCTAATAAATAAAACTAAAGTACATGTGTAAAAAAAAGAGAAGAGGGATGATCTACCTTGCTGGTAGAGATAACGTCCTTCATGGGAGCCGCTCTTGAAAGTCTGGTTGATAAGGGAGTTAGAGTACCCATTACCATTCGTTGACAACAACAAACACCTCTCAAAATTTTACTTTTATGCTCTCTATATGATTTCAAAACTTGAAAAGCTCTAGCACATGATTTAATCCCTGCTTCCCTCTGCGAAGGGCCTTTCTTTTACTTTATGTTGAGTCAGTTTACCCATTTCCTTCCATCTTAGAAGAAAACACTTGTGTCAACTGTACATTGATTCTTACATACTTGCTTATTTGCATTCATCATATTACTCTATGTTGACAATTATCCATGAGATATGTATGTTGAAAGTTGAAAGCAACTGCTGAAACTTATATCTTCCTTTGTGTTGCTTCGATGCCTTTACTTTGAATTTATTGCTTATGAGTTAGCTCTTATGCAAGTCTTGTTGATACTTGTCTTGAAAGTACTATTCATGAAATTTTTTGCTATATGATTCATTTGTTTAGTCATTATCTTTGTTAGCAATATTTTTCTTCAGATCATACCATTCATGTCATATGCTTTACAATAATGTTGATCAAGATTATGATGGTAGCATGTCACTTCAGAAATTATTTGTGTTATCCTACCTACTCGAGGGCGAGTAGGAACTAAGCTTGGGGATGCTGATACGTCTCCAACGTATCCATAATTTCTGATGTTCCATGCTTGTTTTATGACAATACCTACATGTTTTGTTCACACTTTATATCGTTTTGATGCATTTTCCGGAACTAACCTATTGACGAGATGACGAAGTGCGGTTCCGTTTTCTGCTGTTTTTGGTTTCGAAATCCTAGTAAGGAAATATTCTCGGAATTGGACGAAATCAACGCCCAGCATCTTAGAATTCCACGAAGCTTCCAGAACACCCGAGAGGAACCAGAGGGGGGCCACAGGGGCCCCACACACTAAGGCGACGCGGCCAGAGGGGGGGGGGCGCCGGCCTAGTGTGTGGGCCCCCCGTAACCCTTCCGACTCCGCCTCTTCGCCTATAAGAAGCCTCCTGACCTAAATCTTCGATACGAATAAGCCACGGTCACTAGTAAGAAAACCATTATAGGTAGAAATGACATCTGTGGCGCACCTAAAAAATGTGCTCCACAAAAATTATTTCTGTGGCGCACCAAAAATATGCGCCACAGAAAGTCGAAATTCTGTGGCGCATGGATGGACTGGTGCGCCACAGAATGTCTACTTTTTGTGGCGCATGTGGCTGGATGCGCCACAAAAATTCCATGGGTCCACACGGGGTCCAGCACTGCACATGGGCGAAGAGAATTCTGTGACGCACGGTGGCATGTGCGCCACATAAGTTTAAAATTCTGTGGCGCATGGTGGCATGTGCGCCACAGAAGTTCATATTTCTGTGGCGCACCAAAAATATGCGCCACAAAATTCTGCAGGATTTTTTCTCCCCACGCAACTCCACCCCCCCTGTGGATCGCCTTTTTTACCTTTGTACAAAATAAAAGAAATAGATAGAAATTTCAAAAAATAAAATTCTTCGAGATTCCCATATATTATGTCTTCTAGCACCAATAAAATTTAACAAACATGAATTTTGACTTTTTTGCAAAATTGCGTGGGAAAATCATCAAACTGGATTTCTGGTTGCATACGAACTCGAAAAAAAACGCACAATATATCAAAATGTTCCCACGAAAAATCTACATCCGAATTCACCCGGGCTTGCCCGGTTGGACAATTTTTAGAATCACCAAATTCGAAAAGAGTAAAAAGTTACGGCCAGTTAAAGTGTTTTTCCTGCAAAATGCAAAAAAAAAGAAAAAAAAATTCTGCGGCGCACCATGTGGAGGTGCGCCACAGAAGTTTGGTCGAAATTTTTTGAAATTTTCCGGCGCCAATCTCCTACTCCTCTTCTCCTCCACCACTTCTCCTCTCACTTCTCCTCTCACTTTTCCATCTCCTCACTTCTCCATCTCCTCACTTCTCCTCCCACCACCACCACCTCCCTTCACTTCTCCACCACCTCCCTTCTCCGGTGACCACCACCTACCTTCTCCGGCGAGCACCTCCGGCGACCTCCTCCGGCGAGCACCTCCGGCGACCACCACCACCACCACCTCCGGCCACCACCACCACCACCACCACCACCTCCGGCCACCACCATCACCACCACCACCAACACCACCACCTCCGGCCACCACCACCACCACCACCTCCGGCCACCACCACCACCACCACCAACACCACCACCACCACCACCACCACCACCAACACCACCACCACCACCACCACCTCCTCCTCCTCCTCCTCCTCCTCCGGCCACCTCCACCACCACCACCAATAAAAAAGCGAAATTCCGGCGACCCAGATCTAGATCTAGATCTGGCCGCCACTTTTTTTTGAAATTCGAAAAAAAATTCTGTGGCGCATATTGGCATGGTGCGCCACAGAAGTTTTAAGAGAATTCTGTGGCGCATATTGGCATGGTGCGCCACAGAAGTTTCAAAATTTTGTGGCGCACGTACATATGCGCCACAGAAGTTTCAATACTATTCGCGTGGTAACTGTGGCGACGGGTTAGTGCGCCACATAAATTGATTTTAGTGCGCCACAGTTAGCCCTTTTTCCACTAGTGGGTACGAGAAAAGTTCCAGAGCCGCCGCCATCGCGAAGCCAAGATCTGGGGGACAGGAGTCTCTGTTCCGGCACGCCGCCGGGACGGGGAAGTGCCCCCGGAAGGCTTCTCCATCGACTCCACCGCCATCTTCATCACCGCTGCTGTCTCCCATGAGGAGGGAGTAGTTCTCCATCGAGGCTAAGGGCTGTACCGGTAGCTATGTGGTTAATCTCTCTCCTATGTACTTCAATACAATAATCTCATGAGCTGTCTTACATGATTGAGATTCATATGATGATGCTTGTAATCTAGATGTCATTATGTTAGTCAAGTGGATTTTACTTATGTGATCTCCGGAGACTCCTTGTCCCACGTGTGTAAAGGTGACAGTGTGTGCACCGTGTGGGTCTCTTAGGTTATATTTCACAGAATACTTATTCACTGTTATGAATAGCATAGTGAAGTGCTTATTTATATCCCTTTATGATTGCAATGTGTTTTGTATCACTATTCATCTATGTGCTACTCTAGTGATGTTATTAAAGTACTCTATTCCTCCTTCACGGTGTAATGGTGACAGTGTGTGCATCGTGTAGTACTTGGCGTAGGTTATGATTGTGATCTCTTGTAGATTATGAAGTTAACTATTGCTATGATAGTATTGATGTGATCTATGCCTCCTTCATAGTGTGATGGTGACAAGTGTGCATGCTATGTTAGTACTTGGTTTAGTTGTGTTGATCTATCGTGCACTCTAAGGTTATTTAAACATGAATATCTAATATTGTGGAGCTTGTTAACTCCGGCATTGAGGGTTCGTGTAATCCTACACAATTAGTGGTGTTCATCATCCAACAAGAGAGTGTAGAGTATAGCATTTATCTATTCTGTTATGTGATCAATGTTGAGAGTGTCCACTAGTGAAAGTATAATCCCTAGGCCTTGTTCCCAAATACTGCAATCATCGCTTGTTTACTGTTCTACTGCATCTGTACTGCCTGCAATATTACCACCATCAACCACACGCCAGTTGTAGCATCAAGCTATTTTCTGGTGCCGTTACTACTGCTCATATACATTCATACCACCTGTATTTCACTATCTCTTCGCCGAACTAGTGCACCTATACATCTGACAAGAGTATTAGGTGTGTTGGGGACACAAGAGACTTCTTGCTTTGTGGTTGCAGGGTTGCTTGAGAGGGATATCTTTGACCTCTTCCTCCTTCAGTTCGATAAACCTTGGGTGATCCACTTAAGGAAAAACTTGCTGCTGTTCTACAAACCTCTGCTCTTGGAGGCCCAACACTGTCTATAGGAAAAGAAGCGTGAGTAGACATCAGTGACACATTGGACTCATCTCGAAGTAAAACATCATCCTGATCAATCAACAGAATGTACACTGACACACTACAAGACACAACAACTAACTCCAAAAATCATTGTGGTTATGTGACCACAATTGACATTGGTATGTCTCTGGCCGCACCATATGCACATACAATTATGGTTCTAGTAGGGGAGGGGTCTTATTAGAACCATCCACACATCTTACCAAATTTTTGGTAACAGTTTCATGTATAAACTCCTCATGGAGATAATCCATTGGTAGATCAAGCATCATAATCCATCAAAGACTAGTGTGGGTGATTGAACGGAAATTACCGCCTTCATCATGCCAACCAAAGTTTAAAGTTCTACCATTGCCAAACGAAATATGAGGCTGAGCAATTAAAAGGTCTCTTATTACTAAATCTATCATGAGGAAAAGACCAAGCCCCACAACACTTTCAACAAAACTAATTACGTAAAACTCAGGATGTTCATGAATGTGATGAGTAATTGCTTCGAGTATTTGATCAATATCATCTCTGACAGGTTTGGGAAGACCCTGCGTGATAGCCCAAGATTCATGACGACGGGGTGGCGCAATTGAAGTAGTAACATACATACGTGCAGGCAGCTCATTCGTACCCAGGGCTCCAACAATTGCATGCCATCCAGAACGAACTTCACGGGATCTACATAAAATTTTTCCATGGGTGGTAGATGCAGAGGCGGTGGCGACGAAGGGGGAGATTTTTTTTGCTTGGCAACGAGAAACAAAGGTGACGCTTGGTATGTCTTGCACATGATCAGAACTATCCTTCAAGGTGGCACCTTGATTGGATTGCTTGACGAACCAACGTGAAGCCCTTTTTGCCCCTGGCACTCCTCCAAACGTGCCTGAAACGATAACAAGACAAATACATGATACAGTTTGTACAATTTAATGTGTCATGACGGAAGTTGAGACATCTCGAGAAACTGCGCACATGAGCCACCATTGAATCAATCATCTAAATAAAAGCATCATTTTGAATCCCAATCTCAGAAGAAGACCCAATATGAACTGGAGGGCCAAAAACATCAGACGGCCCAGAATGCTTAGGAGTTGTTGCCAATTTGAAATTGGCTCTCCCGCCGATCACGCGGTGTCAGCAGTATCCGAAGTACTTCCCATGCAAGGTGGCTGCACCTCGAACTAACGAAACACAGTTTCATGGGGAGTTTGAACTTCACATTAGGGAGGCAGGCAAAATGACATGCTTGACAGAAAACATAGGCACCGTGCCAGACCATTGTTGCTTCTGAACATAAACCTTCTTCTTTACAATAATCCTTGCGGGAGCTATTTTAGACCGAACAACTTTTCACTGATCATTGCACTCCTTTTGCTAGAGATTAAATTCACCCAACCAATTTTGACCAACTAACCCCCATAAATGGAAGAACCACTTGAAATGAAAGAACTCTAGAGATCTCAACTGAATAACGTGTGAATGCCCACCGATTTAGATGAAACTGTGAAAGAGAAAACTCAATATTTTAACAAATATATCTTAGGCTCTCCAAAATAACCACATATGGCCGAGTCAAGGGCCAACACAGCCACTTCCTCATCCATGCAAAAAGAAGCACGACAAAATGATACCACCAAAGTAAAATGTGCCGATCCAATGCATGAGTGGAAAGATGATTGTAATAAAGAAGCCACATCTTTCGCAAATGAAATCCCATGGGAAAAATCCAGATCGAAGACATGACAAGCATGAACGGCCATTATGGTTGGATTAATAGGAACCTGTCAAGGAGCTGATCTTGATTGGATGAAAGCGACACTTCCAATAGGGAATGACCAACCAAGATCTTATTGTCTCTCACAATCAACCAATCTTGAACCTTGACACGGTGACATGCAAACCAGATCTCTGATCTAGGTTTGATGCATTCAGAGGCAGAAAAATCACTTGCATCCAAAACGATCCCATCCAAGGCAACACGTTGGATTTTGAGATCCTTGGGAGAAACCATTAGAAAACTAGCGCAGATGTGATCTTGCCGGTGACTCAAATGAGAGGAGAAAAGAGCCACCCATCTCCAACAAGATGGGTCCTTGAGGTTGGCTATGGACACAGGAGGGGAAGGAAAGGTGTGTGAACGCCCGCACTAGGGGAGGGTGGAAACCCTAGATCGCCAGGGCGTTGCCTAAGGGGAGGGTGCCGGTGGATGAAAAAAAAACCTTAATAATGATGATTTTGGGTTAATGATAGTTTAGTTAATATACATGGTTGATATTATTGTTGCCTACAATGAAGTTTAAACCATGCTTTTGATTGGTCCGATAGCCATGCATTTTTGTAACCAAAGGATCTTCGATGTATGTGCACGCTTATGAGGAAAGTAGTGACAAAAGCTACATTGCACCTTAGTACACTTTTAGTACAAAAATTATGAAGACCCACTTGCTTTGTGCCGCATCGATGAGGAGACTCTTAATTACTATTGTACGCCAACTAAATGCTACTCAGGATAGAATTGGTTGCACGTGATATGTGACTAAGCAATACTTTAGACATCGATTGCTTTGGCTTAACTCTAATAAACACCTATAACAATAATCGTGAATGTTCTTATGCGGTTCGTTTGCTCCTTTCAATTGTATTATATTTTGCTTTATTCACTCAAATACAACATATTATTTGTGTAACAAAAAGTACAACATATTATTTGTGTTTGAAACACCTTTTGCAGACATGAGCAACGGAACTCATCAATGGACAAATGTCTACCTCCTCAGCTACTCACCAGATTTGATATTCTTACATCGTACACTGGCTATAAATTGCACGGTGTAGTTGCAGGCCATCAACTAAGATAATAGCAAAACTAGGGGTTTTGTTATTTCTGCCACTTATTATGCAAGGGCTTTTATGGCTTGCATATTTTTATATGAGTTTTGGATGATTTGAATCCTTACATACTTTGCTATAAATACAAGGGATCACAGATATAGAATCATGTTACAATCTTTTTATGGAATGCATTCCTATGGCATAAATTGAACATGAATCACAACATGAGTTGAGATCTCATTTTACTATTTTTGAAGAAAAAACCAGTGCACTTTCTATCCGTCTCTACTTTGTTTTAAATTAATATAAATTTGCATGTTCTTATTTTCCGCATCATAGGAAGAATTTTCCGTATTCGAAATAAGATTAGATCCTTAATCTATACTACTACCAAATCGAGCAAAAGATAACAAGATGTGGTAACTCCGGAGGTCGGGGCTAGACAAACCCAGACATCGTCTGGCATAAGCCTAACCTAGACCTCTAGGGTCTACATGGTGAGAATCGGTAACACAACAGTGACTCTACGACTCAAAGAAGTAGTACAAGCTCATAACTGAGCAAAGAAACAAAGGTTACAAGCAGAGGTCACTGATCTGACATTACATCAATCAACGAAAGCGAAGTTATGCTATTCTAAATAATAAGATAGTTAAAGGCCTAAGTGGCTAGGAGCATAACAGAGACGTCCTAGGCCATAGATTCTAGGCTGCCACCTGGGAATCCCAAGCTACTCGTCGATGTCGACCTAGAAACCACCATTTTTCGGAGCAACTTCGTCCGAAACAAAAGTATGCAAAGCTGAGTACAGGGACTCATCAAGATTTACTACAACATATTAGCAAAGTTGGTATGCGAGGCTTTATGTAGAGCTTATTTTGCGTAAAGCCAGTTTTCCATTGAAAAACAAGAGGGAGCAGAAGCTCGTCTATTCAGATCATTTTCAAAAGGGGATAAGAGAGTGATATCTCTAGCTCTACTAATCATCATATTGAATCCACTGAATCTTGATCCTATGCAGAACCTATCCACTAGGATCACCCCCTCGATACCCTGAGAAGGGATCTTTATTCACACATTGATTCCAAGTTTTAAGATCTAGGTTAAAGTTCTCTATGATCACAGAATCCATCACCAAGTCGTCCGTAACCGTGGACACGGCTTTTCGGAAAGATTTAACCCTGCATGGGTGTACAATTTTACCCACACGAGCCGACCGACTCTTAACGCTACATGATTAACACACTTCCTTGGTGTGCCGGCAGAGGGTGGTCGACCAAAACCTTTCCCTTGCTTCGCCTATACCATGAGTCAAACTAATTGGGGAACTCCGTCATTGTAGGCAGCCATTCTCTGAGGCGGTCTCGGTTATTGTGCACAGGGGATCCAGTTCAATACCTCCAACATCTTTCACCCTAGCCACGCCCTGTATGATGCACCTTTGAAAACTTTTTTCACCTTTTCCCCATGCGTATGGCAAATGGAACTCGCAATCTAATTGACTCATGGGTAAGCTAGGCAAGTTCGGGCCAAGGGGTTCCCACGGGCCCCGTGTGGTTGTACGCTCAGTCTTGGTTCCGAAGGCGAGAACTCAGGTCCTAGTATCGGCGAGAACGAGTCAAATCACCACATCCCCATGTAGCGTCCCAACCAAGCCTTTAGACATGATCATTATCATCACTGATCATACCACGTCATCCTGTCAAACTAGGTTCATTCGCAGCTCTGATTCATCAACCGAATGGATCAGGATTCGTCAACTAAGCATGGCTAAGCATATCCGATATAATAGCTCTAGCGATGCACACATAGCTCAAACCTAGTCTTGCTGGGAGCAGTGGATCGGGGTATTTAGGCTAGACGGATGGAATATGCAATATCTACCGATAAAACATATTGGAATCATATGGAATAAGTAGGAAACAAAAATAAAAGCATTTGGAAATCATAATATGAACCAGGCTAGGGCTTGTCTTTGTCCCTGACAAACTAACATGGATCTTCGGAGATCCCATGCTTGACTTGTTCGTTGATGGACAAGTATTGAGTTGCATCGTTGTCGATCTTCATCGTCTCGGGCACTTGCTCTATCGATCACGAAGAAGCAAACACCGGAAATGTAGGACAACAATCAACACATGGCATAATGCAATGCTCATACAAGGATGATGACATGACATGTTAAAGGTATTGAAATAAGACCAAGGACATGATCATCAATTTAACTGGGGTTCGACGGGACTAGGGTTAGCAGTTTCGGAACCTCAGAGGGGTACAATTGGTTCTTCTAAAACAACTAGGGTTCAAAGTTGTTTATTAATGCATAATTTTGTAACCAAAATTTAGATCTCATTTTTCTGAAAATTTTGATATATTGTACATGTTTTTCTAATTTAAAATGAATTACTTATGAATTTTACCAGTTTTATTCATTTTAAATCATTTCTGAAAATTCCTAGAAAATATTAAAAACCCGACAGACTGGACCCACATGTCATAATTTTATTCTTTTCCTAAATATTTATGAAAATATTAGAAACCTGACAAGGGGCCCCACCTATCATATTATTTTTATTTACAAAAATGAATTACATAAAAAGGAAAAATAAATATTGCATCATGCTGACGTCACCATGACTTCAGCGCGAGCATCTGCGGCCATGTCCGGCTCGGGTTCGACGCTCTCGTGCGCGAGTGCGCACCCGACACGGACTAGCACGACCGACCATCTTATGGTGGTGTTTCCCCGTTATGGCCGTCGGAGCTTGAACGGCGGCAAGCAGCGCGGTAGCCGGCAGAGGCGAGCGTCACGGGGGGGGGGGGGGTGTTCCAGAGCGCTAGAGAAAGGGGCGAGAGCATGGCGGCAACCGGAGGATCACCAAGAGCGCGACGGTGATCTCAGCGAGGCCGAGGGAGGTCTGTAGCGCCGGCGAGCGGTGGTTGCCGGGGTCGGAGACGATGGTCGATTCCGGCGATTGGAGGTGAACGGCTTCGATTCTGTTGGCCAGGAGGGCCACGGTGGCGAGGCGGAGCTCCCTGGACCCTCGCCGGAGCTCGGGGAGGCGAGGAACATCAACGATTCACGGAGGCCGACGGCTAGGGTTTCGGCAACCTTGCGGGAAGATGAGTACGAGGGAGAGGGAGAAACAGCGGGGCAGCTAGGGTTCATCTTGGCGGTCGGTGGAGTACTTGTAGACGTCCAAGGGCGGCGACATTCATCTCGATAGCGAGGAGGAGCATCAGGTGGCGGTGGACGCGCCACATAGGTGCTTGGAGGCGCGAGAAAGATGGTGGTTTTGTGGAAACCCCCCGGGGTTTTTCTGGGTAAAGTTGGGCTGCATCTGGGCTTGGTTGGGCTGCGCAGAGAGAAGGGAAAAGAGAGAGAGAGGCTGGGCTGGCAGCCCAAACTAGAGAAGAGGGTTCTTCTCTCTTTTTATCTAAATTCTATTTTTCAAACTTCTATTGCTATTTGAATTTTGTTTGAAGTTCAAACTTTGTTGATATTTTCAAATTAAGAAATACCATCTTGACAACTTACAAAAAGGCCATAAGCTAAGTTTGTACTTTTAAAATATTTGGGCATTTGAAATCAGAGGGAGGTTCATACGTCTCCAACGTATCCATAATTTCTGATGTTCCATGCTTGTTTTATGACAATACCTACATGTTTTGTTCACACTTTATATCGTTTTGATGCGTTTTCCGGAACTAACCTATTGACGAGATGCCGAAGTGCCGGTCCTGTTTTCTGCTGTTTTTGGTTTCAGAAATCCTAGTAAGGAAATATTCTCGGAATCGGACGAAATCAACGCCCAGTACCCTATTTTCACCGGAAGCTTCCAGAACACCCGAGAGGAGCCAGAGGGGGGCCACAGGGGCCCCACACACTAAGGCGGCGCGGCCAGAGGGGGGCGCCGGCCTGTTGTGTGGGCCCCCCGTAGCCCTTCCGACTCCGTCCCTTTCGCCTATATAAGCTCCCTGACCTAAAACCCCGATACGAATAAGCCACGGTACGAGAAACCTTCCAGAGCCGCCGCCATCGCGAATCCAAGATCTGGGGGACAGGAGTCTTTGTTCCGGCACGCCGCTGGGACGGGGAAGTGCCCCCGGAAGGCTTCTCCATCGACACCACCGTCATCTTCATCACCGCTGCTGTCTCCCATGAGGAGGGAGTAGTTCTCCATCGAGGCTAAGGGCTGTACCGGTAGCTATGTGGTTAATCTCTCTTCTATGTACTTCAATACAATAATCTCATGAGCTGCCTTACATGATTGAGATTCATATGATGATGCTTGTAATCCAGATGTCATTATGCTAGTCAAGTGGATTTTACTTATGTGATCTCCGGAGACTCCTTGTCCCACGTGTGTAAAGGTGACAGTGTGTGCACCGTGTGGGTCTCTTAGGCTATATTTCTCGGAATACTTATTCACTGTTATGAATAGCATAGTGAAGTGCTTATTTATATCCCTTTATGATTGCAATGTGCTTTGTATCGCTACTAGTCTATGTGCTACTCATGTGATGTTATTGAAGTAGTCTATTCCTCCTGCATGGTGTAATGGTGACAGTAGTGTGCATCGTGTAGTTCTTGTCGTAGATTATGATCATAATCTCTTGTAGGTTATGGAGTTGATTATCGCTATGATAGTATTGATGTGATTTATTCCCCCTTCATAGTGTAAAGGTGACGAGTGTGTATGCTATGTTAGTACTCGGTCTATTTTGCAAAGATCTATTAGGCTCTAAGGTTACTTAAACATGAATATCGAATGTTGTGGAGCTTGTTAACTCCGGCATTGAGGGTTCGTGTAATCCTACGCAACGAATGGTGTTCATTATCAAACAAGAGTATATGTAGCACAAATGAGAGAAGTTATTATTTATTATGCGATCAATGTTGAGAGTGTCCACTAGTGAAAGTATGATCCCTAGGCCTTGTTTCCAATACCGCAAACACCGCTTACTTATCGTTCGTTGCATGTTTACTCGCTGCCATATTTTATTCAGATTGCTATTACCACTCATATACATCCATACTACTTTTATTTCACTATCTCTTCGCCGAACTAGTGCACCTATACATCTGACAAGTGTATTAGGTGTGTTGGGGACACAAGAGACTTCTTGTATCATGATTGCAGGGTTGCTTGAGAGGAATATCTTTGACCTCTTCCTCCCTGAGTTCGATAAACCTTGGGTGATCCACTTAAGGGAAAACTTGCTGCTGTTCTACAAACCTCTGCTCTTGGAGGCCCAACACTGTCTACAAGAATAGAAGCACCCGTAGACATCAAGCTATTTTCTGGCGCCGTTGTCGGGGAGGAAAGGTAAAAGGTACTCACACTCCGGATCTCGGCTACTAAGCTATTTTCTGGCGCCGTTGTAAGTACTCGAAGCTATTTCCTTTAGATCCTGCAATTGCATCTTTTGGTTTCTTGTTTACACTAGTTAGGCATAATGGAAAGTAACAATGAGCTTCTTATTCTATTTCCTGAGTTAAGACATGGATTGTTTGATGCGAAAATTTAAAAACCTATGGAATCTTATTGGCATGCTAGTGGCAATGATATTAGTATGAACGCTTTGAACACCATTGTTGCTAATGATATGGAAAATTCTAAGCTTGGGGAAGCTGGTTTTGATGAGCATGAAATTTTTAGTCCCCCAAGCATTGAGGAGAAAATTTTCTTTGATGATACTTTGCCTCTTATTTATGATGATTACAATGATAGTGGTCTTTTGGTGCCGCCTACTATGGAGAGTAAATTTTATTATGATTATACTATGCCTCCTACACTTGATGAGAATAATAATGATAGTTACTTTGTTGAATTTGCTCCCACTACAACTAATAAAATTGATTATGCTTATGTGGAGAGTAATAATTTTATGCATGTGGCTCATGAGAAGAATGTTTTATGTGATAGTTATATTGTTGAGTTTGTTCATGATGCTACTGAAAGTTATTATGAGAGAGGGAAACATGGTTATATGCATCTTAATAATATTAAGTTTCCCCATCTTGAAATTGCGCTTATGTTGCTTTTCTATGCTTGCCACTTTGTTCTTCATGAATTTATTTGTGTACAAGATTCCTTTTCATAGAAGTGGGTTAGGCTTAAATGTGTTTTGAATTTGCTTCTTGATGTTCTCTTTTTGCTTCAACTCTCATCCTTATGAGAGCATCATCATTAAAATTGCTGAGCCCATCTTAATGGCTATAAAAGAACTTCTTGGGAGATAACACATGTGTTTATTTTACTACAGCAATTTTTGTTTTGTTGAGTCTTGGAAGTTGTTTACTACTGTAGCAACCTCTCCTTATCATGTTTTTGTGCCAAGTAAAGTTTCCATGTTAAAGTTGATGATAGATTTGGATCGCTGCGCAGAAACAACATTGCTGTCTGTCACGAATTCTCGCAGAAGTCTCTGTAAGAAAATCGAAAAAATCTGAAAATTTACGAGCGTGATCCTCATATATGTACGCAACTTTCATTAGTTTTGAGTTTTTCCATTTGAGCAAGTTAAGTGCCCCTGCCAGATTCATCTTTACGGACTGTTCTTTTTTTGACAGATTCTGCCTTTTATTTCGCATTGCCGCTTTTGCTTTGTTGAATGGGTTTCTTTGTTCCATTAACTTTCAGAAGTTTTGTGCAATGTCCAGAAGTGTTAAGAATGATTGTGTCACCTCTGAACATGTGAATTTTTATTATGCACTAACCCTCTAATGAGTTTGCTTGAAGTTTGGTGTGGAGGAAGTTTTCAAGGGTCAATAGAAGAGGATGATATACTATGATCAAGAAGAGTGAAAGGTCTAAGCTTGGGGATGCCCCGGTGGTTCATCCCTGCATATTTTAAGAAGACTCAAGCATCTAAGCTTGGGGATGCCCAAGACATCCCCTTCTTCATCGACAACATTATCAGGTCACTTCTAGTGAAACTATATTTTTATTCCATCACATCATATGTACTTTACTTGGAGCGTCTGTGTGCTTTTATTTTCGTTTTGTTATTTTCATTCTCTGAATAAATACATGCTCATGTGTGGGAGAGAGACACGCTCCGCTTTTTCATATGAACACATGTGTTCTTAGCTTTACTTTTAATGTTCAAGGGCGAAAGTTGATCGCTTCACTTGTTGCTATTTGGTTGGAATCAGAAAATGCTTCATATGGTTTTGAATAATTTGATAATTGGCAATTGTTTTGAGCTCTCATAGATCATGTTTAAGCTCTTGCATCATGTATTTTAACCTATTAATGAATAACTACATAGAGCTTGTTAAAATTTGGTTTGCATGATTGGTCTCTCTAAGTCTAGATATTTTCTGGTAAAGTGTTTGAACAACAAGGAAGACAGTGTAGAGTCTTATAATGCTTGCAATATGTTCTTATGTAAGTTTTGCTGTACCGGTTTATACTTGTGTTTGCTTCAAACAACCTTGCTAGCCAAAGCCTTGTACTGAGAGGAAATGCTTCTCGTGCATCCAAAAACCTTGAGCCAAAACACATGCCATTTGTGTCCACCATATCTACCTACTATGTGGTATTTCCTGCCATTCCAAGTAAATACTTCATGTGCTACCTTTAAACAATTCAAAAGTTATTATCTCTTATTTGTGTCAATGTTTTATAGCTCACGAGGAAGTATGTGGTGTTTTATCTTTCAATCTTGTCATTTACTTCTGACAGACTTTCACAATGGACTAGTGGCTCATCCGCTTATCCAATAATTTTGCAAAAAGAGCTGGCAATGGGGTTCCCAGCCCCAATTAATTAACTTGCATTAATAATTCTCTTCACATGTTTTGCTCTGATCTATCAGTAAGCAACTTAAATTTGCAAATAGACACTCCTCCATGGTATGTGAATGTTGGAAGGCACCCGAGGATTCGGTTAGCCATGGCTTGTGTAAGCAAAGGATGGGAGGAGTGTCATCTAATAAATAAAACTAAAGTACATGTGTAAACAAAAGAGAAGAGGGATGATCTACCTTGCTGGTAGAGATAACGTCCTTCATGGGAGCCGCTCTTGAAAGACTGGTTGATAAGGTAGTTAGAGTACCCATTACCATTCGTTGACAACAACAAACACCTCTCAAAATTTTACTTTTATGCTCTCTATATGATTTCAAAACTTGAAAAGCTCTAGCACATGATTTAATCCCTGCTTCCCTCTCGCGAAGGGCCTTTCTTTTACTTTATGTTGAGTCAGTTTACCCATTTCCTTCCATCTTAGAAGCAAACACTTGTGTCAACCGTGCATTGATTCTTACATACTTGCTTATTTGCATTCATCATATTACTCGTATTGACAATTATCCATGAGATATGCATGTTGAAAGTTGAAAGCAACTCGCTGAAACT